>NC_062220.1:130517035-130817035 GCF_902686445.1 Sciurus carolinensis
GCCCAGATGCCTCTCCCCTGATTCTTTTGGCCTCCAAAAGACTTTGGGGAGCTGGGAAGCCCCTCAGAGGAGGTCTTACATCGCAGCTGAGGAAACTGAGGCCCCCCCAGAGGGGGTGTGGCCCTCCCTCAGCCACGGAGAAGAGAGCTGTGGTCCACTGTGTGCAGGGCGGGCCCCAGAGCCTAGAGCCAGCCGTGCCTGCACCCCACCTGCCAGACAGCCGTGGGTCGGGATATCTGCCTGCTGCCGCTGTTCCCTGGCTGGTGCCCTCGCCCATGGCCCACCCTCCAGGGTAGAGGGCAGGGGCCTCCTGGCTCCCCCAGATGGCTCCACGGCCTCAGTCCCTGGACCCCAGGCTGGGGCGAGTTCCAACCTGGAACCCAGACAGCCCGGCAGATGTTCCAGCCGCAGGTCTGGCCGCCAGCCCTGGGACAGAATTAGCTCTTCCTCCACGGTCCCACGCCCACGTGCAGGAGCTCACACTGAGTCACCCAGCGGAGCCTGACAGGCCGCCCCACATTTTCCTGGGCTGGGAAGGGGCCGTGTTTGAGCTTAGGACCTGAGGGTGGGATCTCGGGGGCCAGGAGACCCCAAGAAACCTCTGCAGCTCTGAGCAGGGCTGCAGGGAGACTCCCCAGGAGTGTGCCACTCCTTGGGGGTCAAAGCATCTCCTTCCTCACCGGGGCCTCAGCTCCAGGGCCACTGCCCTTCCTGCCCCGTGCCCTGCGGGCAGACCTGGCTGCAAAACCCCAAGAGGCTCCTGGCCTTCCGACCTCCAGTTGGAGCCTCCACTCTGGTGCAGAACACAGGACCAGAAGAGCATGTAGGAAGGCGTCCACGGCTTAGCCACAGATGCCCTCTCTGGGCCCAGTGGCCACGCCCTCCCCCGCCCCTCAGCCTAGGGAGATGTCCTCCGCGTCACAGCTGGACCCGGACTCCTGGCCTTCTCTTCTCCTGGACACCCCGTAAGCCTCCTTGACGGAGCTCTCGTCAATCCCCTCGACAGAGTGGGTGGCCCGTCTCCCGCCAGCACCCCGACTGGGAGACGGGCGTCCCGTGCTCCTCCACACACACCTCCATGTCCATCTGTTCAAGTCCAGTTTGTCCCCTGAATAGACCCCACACCCGCCCGTCACTTTGGCTCACCTATAGAGCCACTGGCGGCTCCTAACCCGTCTCTTACGCTGCCGTGGTCTGGTTAAACGTCCCTCAAGAGCCCACGTGTTAAAGGCCTGGTCACCAGCCTGTTGGCACTGTGAGGAGGTGGCATCTGTTGGAAAGCAGTGAGGCCACTGGGACCTGCCCTGGAGGGAACCTCAGCCACCTCCTTTCTCTCTTGGCTCCCCAGCCACCAGGAGGTGATCAGTTTCCTCCTCCACACTCTCCCACGGACCCAGGATCCACGGGCCCACTGCCCATGGACTGAAACCAAAACCCAGCCAAAAGAAACCTTTCTTCTTTTCAAGTTGCTTTATGTCAGGTATTTACTACAGTAACAGGAAGCTGACTATCACAGAACAGATCTTTCTAAAATGCAAACCACCTCATGTCACCCCCTGGCTAAAATCCCTGCCTACCTTAGTACTGAGCTGAGGCTTGACCCCAGCCCCAGAAGGACCCCTGAGTCAGCAGCAGGTTCGATGGGTCCAGGTGAGTGCAGACACCTCTTCCAAAACCAGCCCCATTATGGCCCTGGAGATCAGCTTCCCGTGTAGCCATCTCCCCAGAGTCATTCGGGGCCACAAAAGGCCTCCAGAGCAAGCATGTGGATGGACGTGTCTCCCGGCCAGAGAGCCACTCCAGACCCCAACCATGAGCCCAGCACTAAGCACTAGGCACTGTCTCAAGCACCCAGGGTTTGTACAAAGTCGCCGGGCAGACGACCCACTCTTCTCCCCATAAACACTGCCCCTGGCCTGGGGGTGGCCTGTGAACGGATTTCCTCCCTGGCTTACATCCCGCTGGACTGGGCGGCCCAGCCCGTGTTCAGCTAATCCCCCGGAGTCCGCCTGGGTCCACTCCTGCGATCCCCCCCCCCGGGTGTGCACACGCAGCGTCTAGAAGGGCGGGGACGTTCGAGTGGGCTGCTCGGGATGCCCTCTGAGGAGACGGCCGGGAGGGCCCACGGCACACACTGGCTGTGCCCCCGGGGCTGGGGCTGAGGCTGGCATCTGAGGGGCCCTGGGTACCCCTGAGAAGCCGCCCCACCCCGTCTGCCCACCTTCAGTGCCGACGGCCAGCCTGCATCCGCTACCACTCCACAGAAACCGCCTCTCTTCCCTGGCGCCTTCAGGAACCTGGGCGACAGAGAAGGAAACTGCCCAGCCAGTGCCCAAAGAGCGAGAGGGTGGGAACCCAGGCAGGCCGACTCCTGGAGTTTCCGCCTTGGCGTGAGCCCCAGAGGGTCATGCTGATGGGCTGCCTGGACCCCCCGGTCGGCAGGATTCACTGTGAGTAGTAACCACCATACCCGCTCAGTTTACTGAGCACCTACTATGTTCAGGCATCAGCTCATTCAAAGCCCCTGGCCGTCTTACAGCCATTCTAGAGTCGGGAAGAGGGAGACCCATGAGGTTGAGAATCTTCCCAAGGTCACCTGGCTAACCAGGAACGGAGGCGGAATTTGAACCCAGGTTGAGAATTAAGAATCTCGTGCTCTTTCTTTTATACTTCACAGGCCCTACTTAGCAAATGGGCCTAAAAATACCTCTAACTCCTTGGAACCTCAATTTCCACATCTATAAAACAAAGAAGTTGGAGTTGATGATCTAAATCTCCCTTCCAGCTTTAAAAGATCCCATCGTTGAATGGACCAAGTGTCTGTTCTCAGCTTTGTGTTGGGTTGGCGGGGGTCGGGGGACAATAAAAACATAACATGATTTGGCTCCATGCTGTGTGACCCTGGGCAAATTGCTTTGCCTCTCTGAGCTGTTGTTGAATTGCCCATGGAATAGCCATAATAAAACCATCCTTGGGGAGAGAGATCTGGAAGGAGAGATCTTTTGGGACCCTTGCAGCTCTAAAACCCCTCAGAGGGTCAAGATTAGTTTACAACCCATCCTCCCTCAACTACCCCATGAGCAAGGTTGGAGTCCTTGCTGACCACAGCAGTTTCTGTAAAGCATTTTGACACTTTATTGAAGTCCCCCGGTAGGAGCCGGGCTGCCATCCTGCCGCTCTCCACGCTGGGCATTAAAGCTTGCAAGGACGTGTCCCTGGCTGGGTGGCCTCAGCCCCCTTGCTCCCGTCCACGCCCGTTTCCATTTCCGGGATATCTGAATCACCTGGCAGACCCTGCAGGGCAGGACAATGGCCGGGGAGGTGTCCCTGGAAAACCAGCCAGACCTTGGTCAGGTCTCAAACGATTCCAATACCCTTCATGTCACAGATGAGGAGACTGAGATTCTGGCAGACTGAGTGATTTTCCTTAAAGTCACCCAGAAAGCGAGCCAGTGGGCAGAATGTGAGCTTCCAGCTGGACTTCCGGCTTCTCCTCCTCTGGAATCCTTGCTCGGAGTTAGGTCTTCATCCGGCTCCGGCACTTCCTGGCTGTGTGACCTTGTGCAAGTGACTTGGCCTCTCTGGGCCTCAGGCTCCTGCTCTCTAGCCTCCGTCTCAGGGAGTCCTGAGGAACAATAAAACAAGGCTGGTGACCTGCTGGCTGTGGCCTGGGTCCCTGCGCTGGCACTGCAGGAAGGAGCAGCGGTCACAGGGTAAAGGTCTCGTGTGTTTCCGACACGCCTCGGTGGAGTCCGCTGTTCCAGGTCCAGGGAGAACTTGGCAGGGCCCAGGCCTCTTCCCCGCCCGATCACATCCGGCCAAGGCGTCCTCACTGGGCCCCTCGCTGGCCGCCCGACAGAGGCCACCTTGTTCCCGAGGTCCACGGCCCCATCAGGGCAGGAAGCCGGCTCGGCAGGGGCCCGGGGACCGAGCGCGGTCTGGCTCCTCCGCCCGGGAGAGGGGAGGACAGAGGCTCCACTGGAGGCTGCCGGGCTTCCGACATGACAGCCTGGACGCTGGGCTGGGCTCCAGGCCAGCGGCTCCTCCTTCCCACCCTCCGACCCTCCGGTCCCCTCTCCTCCCGCCTTCCAGGAAAGGGACAAGAAACCGAGCAAATCCGTGTGCTCAGATGTCCGCTGCAAAAGCCGCTAGTGGGCACCTTCTGAGTGCCACCTCCTTGCCAGACGCTATGGAGGTGAGGTGACCCGTCCCTGCCCTCCCAGAGGGGACATGGGTGCAGGACCAAAGGATGGCACGGTCAGGGCTGTGCCATGTCACCTAAGGTCCAGGCTTCCAGCAAACTGGCCATCCTGGGTGGGTGACCAGTCTGCGTCCCTCCGGACTGTCCCCTAGCTCTAGGGCAATCAGTTGGGGGCGGTTCCCACCGGCCCCTGGGCCTCCGCTGTGGCGGAAGAGCAGCGCCGTGAGGAGATGGACAGAGGGACAGACGGACAGAGGGACGGAGAGACGGGCTCCCTCGCTCGGCGGAGAGTGCGTCTGGGTGGCGGTGAAGTCGCCTGTGTGTGAGCCACTTGGGCTCCCGCCTCCCATGGGCTCAAGCAAGTGGCCCCAGCGGCTGGGAGATCCGCAGAGGCTTCCAGGAGGAGGCGGCATCGAGCGGAGCTGGGAGATGAAGCAGCGGGGGGGCAGAGGGTCCCGGCAGAGGGCACTGTGTGCGGCCCCGGGCCCGGAAAGCGTGGCCGGGGAGCGCGGGATGGCGGGGGGACCACGGGAGACACGCAGAGGAGAGGAGGGGTCCAGAGTGACACTCCTACCAACGGATCCTGAGGGTTTCCCGCTCCTGACCGCGGCGGCCGATGGGGAAGCCACCCTGGGAGAGGACACTGGAGGCAGGGGACGGCCAGGGGCCTGGGTGGGTGGGGGAACCTCTTGGGAGGTTCCGGGAATGGGGTGTCCCTTCCTGGAGCCGGGGAGGGCGGGGCTGTCAGTGTCCACCTGGGGCAGGTTGGCTGTTTCCATGGCAACGGCCGATACTCCAAGAAAGGTCCAGATGAGCAGATGGAGGAGGACCAGCGACGTTGGGATGAGTCCTCGTGGGGAGAAGCCAGGTCGCCCAGGTGCCAACGGCTGAGCGTCCCTCCCGCCCGAGTCCCCGAGGCTGCAGGTGAGATCTGGTCACCAAGCAGTGCCGGCTCCCCATCCTGGGCCTCCCTGACCCTGGGCCTCCCGCATGGGGACGGCGGAGACGCAGGGCAGGCGGCGCCAGGGGCCACCTCACCGGGAGGTCCGCGAGGTCCATCCTGAGACAGGACGAAGCAAGTCCCAAGACCCCGGCGGACGCGCCGGCTGGCCGGTGAAGCGGCGACCTCTGGAGTCCAGAGTCCGGATTCCAGAAAGGACCCGGCACCCAAGCTCGGGAGGCCCCGCCTCGGGGACGCCTTGAATCCCGCCGCCCGAGTCCTCCGGTCGGGTCCCGCCCGGGCACCCTGCGGTCAAGGTGAGGCGGAGGAAGAGGAGGACCCCAGGCCCAGACGGGGGAGGAAGGGGCTTCTAGCGAGGCCGAGGTCATCCAGCAAAACAGGAGCAGGACGCAGACGCCACGGCTGTTGGTATCTCGTCAGAACCAGGTCGTGGGAGGGCGCGCGTGCGCGCGAGCGAGTGTGAGACTCAAATGTCCCGGGAGAGGCTGTAGAGGGAGGCCGGGGAAGGGGGACGGCAGAGCAAGAGGCAGCGGGAGCAAGGGAGCCCGGAGCTGTGGGAGGCCTTCCCCGGCCGGCCTGGGCGCCGCGCAGCAACCTGGGCGGCCGAGCCTGGACGGGGCCCAGGGGCTCCTACGAAGCCAGCAAGGGCGTCACCGTGGGGACCCTCGGAGCCCAAGTCCCTCCAAACCAACTCATGTGCTTCAGGAGCCCAGCACCCAGGGCCTGGTGAGCAAGGCCCCCGGGGCTTCCGGGAGGTGGGACCCTCCACCCCGCCGTCCCTCCTCCCAGCCTCACCGATAGGGCCAAGCTGCAGCAAAGTGACACCAAGGAGAACCCGAAGGATCGTGCTGGACCTGCCAGGTCTGGCTGGGCTTTAGGCCCTCCTCACCTCCTGGGGTCCTGCCAGCCCGCCCCTCGCCTGAGCAGAGGATGTCCGTATTCCCATTTTACAGACGCAGCAACTGAGGCTCTGAAAGCAAGCGCCTGGTGGAGCCAGGACTCAAACTCAGACCAGAGGGAGACCACAGCCTGTGTCTAAGCAAGAGCCCGGCACAACCCACACACTGTTTAAGACGTCCCTGTGAGCCGGGCCCTGTGGCCCACGCCTGTCATCCCAGCGGCTCAGGAGGCTGAGGCAGGAGGACTCGAGTTTGAGGCCAGCCTCCGCAATTTAGCAAGGCGCTAAGCAACTCAATACGATCCTGTCTCTAAATAAAATACAAAACAGGGCTGGGACGTGGCTCAGCGGGTAAGCAGCCCTGGGTTCAAACCTGGCACCAAAAAGTGCCCCAGTGCCTATCAGCACCAGCTGGGCTTCTCCATGAGAACCGGAAGCCCTCACTGCCCTCCCGTCACAGGGTCCCGGGGTACAGCCCAGGGGCGAGAGGAACAGGAAGCAAGGGGCCACCGCAGGGACCTCAGCTCCGACCCGCCTGCCCCTGGGGCCTCCGCTCAGACCTCCAAGGTGGGTCTTCTCGGCCCACCTTCCCGTGCAGAAGCCAGGGGGAGAGACGCCAGGGAGCTGGCCCAGGACCCCACGGCCGAGGAGGGGTAGGGACGGGATGGAGCCCGGGTGGTCCCAGCTCCGAGGGCCACCCTTCCTGCCCTGGACCGTCCCGTGTTTGCGGTCTGGGATCGCGCACTGGCGCCCCGGCCTGGGCACAGGGCTGGCAGGTGAGCAGCCCCTCAAACACCTGCGCGAGCCCTTGGAGACCCCGACTCACCCTGACCCCACCAGCCTGGGCTCCCCTGCCCGGCTCTGGGCCCCAGACCGGGCGGTTCCAGCCCCTGGGAATTCCTGGCCAAGCCCAGGCGCAGGACAAAGGTGCTGCTGCCGGTGACCAGGATGGGGCGGGAGACCCCACCCTGCCCCAGGCTCGGGGAGGGGGACGGCCGCCAGCCCTGCCCGCCCCTCACCACAGGGTCCCCGTTTCCATGCAAAGCCCCAGCCTGGCCCCTGGAGGCCTCTTGCTGGGAAGCGCTCCGCCCGGCCCTGTCCCGCCCTGGCAGAAACAGAAAACTGCCCGGCGTCAGAGGAAATTCCGGAGCCCTGGAAGCTGTTGTTGGAAAGGCCGTGGGATCAGGCCCTGCCCCTCCCGCCACCGTGCTGGAGGGGGCTCGGTGCCCTGCCTGGCCCGTCACCCTCGGCGGCTGAACTCCATACAGTCCCCGCGGGTCGACGGAGGGACTTCACGAGATCACACGCGCGGGGCGCATGGAGGGACCGCTGTCCCGCTCGAGGGGACCGCAGGGACCCTAGGACGTGGGATTTAAAGTGCACAAGCCAGGAGCGTCGCGGGCACCGCCGGGCGAGTCGGAGGCTGCGGGATGCCCAGCGTCCCCTGCCTGTCGGGGGCTCCTGCAGCCTCAGAACGCAGTGCGGGCGCCTAGAAAGACCCCGCCACCGGAACAGCCTCCTGTTTCCACAAGACTGAACTTGAGCGACCTGCTGCGCTGGGCTGGGCGTGGCCCTGGAGTCACGCCCACCGGACGCGCTGCCCGCCACCTCCCACCCCGCCCCTGGCAGCGGCCACTTCCTGGCCCCGACCTGGGCCGGCGCTTCCTCTGCATGGACCTTAACCCCGGCCAGCGGGCTCCCCGGGCGGGCGCAGCCGGGTTCCTGCTGGGGACCCGGGCCAGGGCTTACTGGCTCACCCGGTCCAGGAGGGGGACGCGCCTGAGGTCCACTCACGTAGGGACCCCAAGCTCAAAGCGAGCGTGAGAGGAGGCGGGGGAATGTGGTGGGCACGCAGGACGGAGCCAGGACCCAGAGAAAGCGCAGGCCATCTGCGAAGTCCCAGGGCTGCTGGAGGGCGGGGTCCCCACTGGGCGCCAGCCTCAGGCTGAGAGCGAGACCCGTCAGGAGGCCATGAGCCTCAAAAGAAACCCACCCGGGCACTGCGAGGCTTCCTGCTGCCCGGGCGGAGGACGTTCTCCAGAGGTCTGGGGACAGGGCTCCGGGGGGGCTGACCACTCACAGCCCGGAGTTCCCAGCTGTCCCAGGGGGACGGTCCTGCTCCTTGTCAGCAGGGCCAGGCCTGGGCTGACCCTGTTGCCCTGTGAAGAGAACATGGGGACCCTATGCAGGACCACCCCACTGCACCTCGGGTGCCCCCTGGTGCCCAGGTCTGTCCCCTTGGCCCTCAGTGCCCCAGCGTGTGCAGTGGGTCCTGGTCTCCTCACTTCCTGTGTCCCTGAGGCGGGAAGGGCCGGCGGAATAACCCCCGTGTTCCCCTGTCCACTCCCTACCCTGGGACCCCGCACTGACCACGTGCCGTGTCAGTACGCTCCCGCAAGTACTATGAACTCGTGACTCCCAAGTGGCAGATGAGGAAACCGAGGCTCCAGAGCTACTTCAGCGGCAGCCACCAAGTGCCAGGCGCCTGTGCCAGGAGCTGCCCAGGAGTTAGAGGGGCAGTTGGCTCAGCACGCAGAGGACTCCTCTGGTTTCCTCTATCTGCCAGGCATAGCGACAGAGCCTTAGCTCACAGATTTAGAGGGTGACCTCGCTGGGCACGGTGGCACATGCCTGTCACCCCAGCAGCTCAGGAGGCTGAGGCAGGAGGATCGTGAGTTCAAAGCCAGCCTCAGTGAAAAAAGCGAGGCTCTAAGCAACTCAGTGAGACCCTGTCTCTAAATAAAACACAAAACAGGGCTTGGGAGGTGGCTCAGTGGTCACAGCCTGGATTCCCAGGAGTCTGGGTGGGGGGTGCCCCTGTGTTCAACCCCCAGTGTTCCCTCCACAAAAAAGGCGTGGCCTCCCAGGGCCACTGCGAAGGAAGGTCCCAGGAAGGGCCACAGAATGCCCACATCCCAGAGTCAGCTTTCTCCAGTCCGGGCTCATGAGCTGTAGACCCTTGGGCAAGTGACTTGGCCTCTCTGGACCTCACTTTGTCGCATCTTTACGGACGAGAATCTAGAGACCATGGAGAAGAGGACGGGGCCAAAGCTAAAAAGAATCTTTTCCCCAGACCCCCAGGAGGGTCCAGGAAGACCCACCAGAGCCACCCCATGCACACAGGGAGGGCCATCCCACCAGGGAGACCCCAAACAGCTCGGATGGAGGTGAGGAGTGCTTCCTGTCATATTCGCATGTTTTTAAAAGAACAGGAGGGACAGCCAAGGATTTCCAAACTCCCAAGACCAGAGACCTATGAGCTAAGCATCCAGACAGGGGGGGCCCTGGCTTTGGATGGAGCGAGCGTCACCCGGGAACTGGTCTGTCCACATGCTGCTCACAGGAGCCAAGGCTAGCTCACCAATGGCTTTGGTGGATTTTAACAGGAAGAGGGTTTGTCTGTTTGTTTGTTTGTTTAGGGGTACTAGGGATTGAACCCAGGAGCGCTTTATCCCGGAGCCACATCCCCAGCTCTTTTTCTTTTTTTTGAGAGAGGGTCTCCCTAAGTTGCTGAGGCTGGCCTCCAACTTGTGATCCTCCTGCCTCAGCCTCCCGAGTTGCTGGGACTACAGGCGTGAGCCACCGTGTCCAACTTATCTTTATTTTCAGTTATCGATTTGCTTTTTGCAGCCCTGGGAATTGAAGGCAGGGCCTTGCGCATGCTCGGAGGGTGCTCGCACACTGTGCCACATCGCCAGTCAAATTTAACACGGCCTGTTTAGCAGTGGGCTGGGGGCGGTGTTTGGGAAGGTCCTGGTGGTGACAAGAAGGGCTAAAAACCACAGTGGGTCATTTTCTGGACTGAGTGTGGGGTTTTGGGTCGCCGTCTTCTCTAGAGGGTCTCACATTGGAGCATCGAGGAAGCCCGCCAGAACAGTTTTTCTTAAAATTATTTCACCGAAGGGTTCAAGGTACTCTCTGGATGAAACAGCGGCTCCACTGAGAAGCATCAGCTCAAGCTCTGGAGGTCACAGGGGACCACCAAGAGCCCATCCAGGCCACCAGGTGACACGGACATGGGGGGGGGGGATCCACCTAGGCCAGCTGAACCTTCTTTGGCTGAGTTCACAGTGAGCTAAAGGCAGTGGAAGGACATTTAAAAACCTCAGGCATGTTCGTGTGATGGTCAAGGTCAAGGAGATGGCAGGGGTAAAGACCCTGTGATGCTTTTTATTCACATAATGACATTTTTATTAATATAATATCACTATTAGACTAATGGGCATCTCTTCACAATGCCACTCGGCTTTTTTAAAAACTGAATTTCTGACTAGGCAATGCCATCTTATTGGGGACGTTCAAACCGTCTAACACTATAAAAAGTTCGATTAAAATTCTTACCCCAACCCCCAGTCCATCCACCAGTTCCAAATGTTCCCTTCTCCTTGAAGCAGTGTCTCATCTCCTTCCCGGAGTTGCTTTGGGCAAATACAAACGTATGTTCTGATTTCTCTCCCGTTGGGCATCAAAGATTGTATACTGTCCTCAGTATTCTGCAACTGGCCTTTCTTACTTAACAATAGATCTGGGAGATGATTGCATATCAGTATGTAAAAGACCTCCCATCTTTTTTGATAGCTGCATAGTATTCCAGTGTTAGAATTATGGGCTTTTAATTAACCAGTCCCCTGGGCATGGGTACTTCCTTGTTGGCTCTTACTGTTACAATGTTATAACTAACAATAGTATACATGGTACAATGTTACAATTCACCCCATCATTTCCAACTATCCTCAAAGAGTCTGGAACTCCCAAGCCTTCACCTTTTATAATGAGCCAACAGGGGCTCATTACAAAATGTACTACCAAGAACCTTCCTCAAGACCTACACTGTGGATCCCCCAGAGCCTGGGCCAGGTCTGCCGTACAAGATCTCGCGGGAATCAGGGAATCTTGGTAGGAGCTCTTCCCTGCCCTGACCCTCAGTGTCCACCTTCAGCAAGGGAGACAACAATCCTTCCCAGGGACGCCAGGGGACCAGGAATCAGGGAAGCACGCAGCAGAGGCCCACAGGAGGGTGACGTCCACTGAGGTCCCTCCTCAGCCCCAGGGTGGAACTGGACTCTAGGTACCCAGAGAGGAGCCCCTCCAGGCTGGGGGACAGAGTCTCTGCAGAGCACATGGCACTGACCGGCCAGCAGGCAGGTGTCCAGTGTTGTCCCCAGTCCCTGAGCTGGAGCCTGAGCCCCCAAGGAGCCGGGCTCTGGGGGTGGCTTGGCAGACATAAGCCACCCTGTGCAGCCACCAACTAACAACTCTGCCTTGATTCAGCCTAACCTGAAACAGTGATGGCTTTCCTGGGGTGCGGAGATCAGCCTCCCTTCCGCAGACTCGGCCCCAACCTTCCTGGCCCCTCAGGAAAGGATCCAAGGGAACTCTCCGTCCATGGCTCTAGAACATGTCCTGGCAGGCGGGAGGGTCCCCGCCCGGCTCCTGGGCACGCGTCCGGTCTACCTTCTCTGTAGCGCGCATGGTCCTCTGGCTCCCCTCCCCGCCGGCCCTAAGTGGCTGACAGAGGAGCCTTTGTCTCCCTCCCCTGCCTCTTCAGCCTTCTGCCAAGAGCCCTGGCCTGTGACGTCTGCTGGTGCTGACTTCAGGACGCTGTGTTCTGTGGCCAAGAGCAGAGACGGCTGCCTTGCCGAGCCATGGGAAGCATCTCTGTGAACCCTCGGGAACCTCCCACCCCTCACTTCTCCTAACCACCCCCATCTCACAGGTGAGAAAACTGAAGCACAGAGGGGTCTAGCAACTTGCCCAGGGTCACACAGCTTAAAAATAGAGAAACCAAGACTTGAACCCACAGCCATGATTGATACATGATGGTTAAGGGCGCAGGCTCTGAAGCCAGACCATCCAAGTTCAAGGGCCAGTTCGGCCACAGAATACCTGCGTATGAGACCTCTGGGTTGCGGGATTTCTATGTCTTCATTTCCCTGTCTGTCAAATGAAGCAGTCATAGTACACGCTCCATGGTCAGGCACAAGGAGAACACAGTGCCTGACCCATGATAAAGCCTGGCATTATTACTGTTATTTTTATTCTGTGTATGGTCATGAATCTTACCCCAGTCACACATGCCATAATGTAAGGGAGCTTGATTTTTTCAAATCCCCATCTCGGACAGATGACAGGTGACATGGTTCTCATTCACATAGTTAGTAGACCTTACTGAGCACATATTATCTGCCAGGACCAGCGCAGGAAGGAGGAGATCCAAGATAGAGATCCGCTCCCCTGACCCCTGAAGCCCGGTCCGGAAGATAGAGGAGGGATAATCAGGACAGAGGGGCCCAGGGTGCTGGGGGCACTGGGCATGGCCTCGACTCCAGCTCTGAGTCAGGGAAGGCTGCTTGAAAGTGAACCTGAGGGGCAGGTAGTTGCAGGCTGAGGTCCGCAGAGGCCCAGAAGCTCTGCACATTCCTATGGTGCGAGCTCGTTCTGATGGTGGAGAGCCAGGCACTGCGTGGGGCAGAGGTGGAGGCTCACCAGGAACCTGCAGAAATCCCACAGGGGAGGCACCCCTGCCTCCCTCCCCTTGGCAAGATGATTAAGTTACCTGCTGGCAATCCCCACACCCTCTAGCTCCGCCCATACCACCTAGCTCCACCCACACCCTCTGGCTCCACCCAACCCTCTAGCTCTGCCCACATCATCTAGCTCCACCCACACCCTCTAGCTCCACCCATGTCCTCTAGCTCCACCCACACCCTCTAGCTTCGCCCACATCATCTAGCTCCACTCACACCCTTTAGCTCCACCCATGTCCTCTAGCTCCTCCCACACCCTCTAGCTCCACCCACATCATCTAGCTCCACCCACACTCTCTGGCTCCACCCACACCCTCCAGCTCCGCCCACATCATCTAGCTCCACCCACACCCTCTGGCTCCACCCATACCCTCTAGCTCTGCCCACATCACCTAGCTCCGCCCACACCATCTAGCTCCACCCACACCCTCTAGCTCTGCCCACACCCTGCTCATTCATCCGTTCTGTGGAGGAGTGGAAGCTGGAACCCGAAGCTCCAACGATCGAACCCATAGAAACACAGTCCAGAAGCCAGAAGCTTCAGCAGGGCTGCCCATCCGGCACAGGACGTTGCTGCCTTCTTTGCCTGAGAATCGTCCTCTGCCAAGCAGGAGCTGCCTGTCCCTGACCCACCTGGGACACAACCCCTCCCACCCGTTTCAGGCTTCTCCAGGGGCCAGGCTGAGACCAGCCTCCACCTGAGGCCTGGCTGCCTCTTCCCTTCCTCCTCGCGGTGGTTGGGAAATGGTGCGTTTCCTCCCGTAGCTGGGAGATGGGGGGGGCGGGGGCTCGCGGCTTGAGAGTCTAGGGTCCTGCTGGGGAGGGGCTCGTCCTCCCTGCCTCCGCCATGCGATGCCCGCTCCACCGCGGGGCTCTGCCAGCAAGAGAGCAACCAGAGTGGCCCCCTGACCTTGGACTAGAACCATGAGCCAAAACAAACCTGTTTTCTTTACCACTTCCACAGACGGTGGGGGTATTATTAGTAGCAGAAAATGGACTAAGAATCCTTCCCCCTCTTGAGAGCATAACTGGGCAAGTGAGGAACTCACCTTGAGTTCAAATTTGGGGGCACAGGGGTGCCCTGAAACTTGCTAATCCAAAAATTTGTATGAATGTAATATTTTAAAAAGTTAAAAATCACAAAATGCAAAACTTCCTGAAAAATCAACATTTTTAAACAAAGATGAGATCCGACTATGCACTCGCATACCCTGCTTCTCCCCGAAACCCACCCCCCCACACACACACACAGGCCCTCCGAACACCCAGAACCCAGAGGAACCCAGATCAGAGCCCACAGGACTTCTTAAAATGTTCTTTTACACATTCTTTTTCCCTAGCAGGTTCTCGGGTTCTGGAAGGAAGGCCATCTTAGCTATCCAGGAAACCTGTCCCAGCTGCCCGGCTGCAGACACAGGGGGACAGCAAAGGGGCACCTTTCCAAGAATTGTGGTTAAAGCCCCCAGGGTTCAAACCCCCTGGCTCAGCTGCTCACCAGCTGTGTGACCTTGGGCAAGTTCCTTAACCTCTCTGTGCCTTTCCTTGAATACACAATGGAAAGGCAAAGGGAAGAGGACCTCATCATCCGCGAGCCCCACCCTCAGACCTGGAACCAGCCCATGAATTCCCCACCCCGGGGTTTCTCCAAATGAGCCACCCAGACAAGAGGTCAAGGCGCAAACAAGGCACCCCTCTCTGGAACAGACTCAAAGGGCCACGAGATTCCAGTTTAGAGGCACAGGGTTTTTATGGTGCCGAATGCAAAATTCCCAGGCTTTTAACGAAAACAAACCACGTATATGTCATCAAAATAATTTTATGTATTTTAAAAATAAAGTGCATGATCTCAAAATAATTTTAGCGAGAATTATGGTTTTCCCCGAGGTAAAGAGGCCTCCAGAGACGCCCCCTGCGGCCCTGTGGGTGGGGCTCATTGGTTCGGTCCCTTGAGGAGCACGGGTCACTGAGCAGCCCCCACCTGCCGGGTGCCGGCGGTGCCGCAGGGGCTGTGAGACAGGGACACCTCCAGGACCTTCCCCTGCGGGCAGGCAGGGTTTGGTTTTGCCCCAAACTGCTCCGCTAAACCTCTGGAAAACCGCAGCCACCAAGGGCGCTGGCGTTGGAGGAAGGGGGGCAGAGAGAAGAGGAGGAGGAGGAGGAAGGGCAGGGTGGGACAGAGGTCACAGGTCAGCAGCGCAGGGAGGAGAGGGGTGGTGGCCCCGCTGACCCAGCATGCATTGTGTCCTGCATCCCACGGCTGGGGGTCCCCCGGACCCAAGACCCTCAGAGCCTTGGAGCCCACTGAGGAGCTCAAGGGTCTGGAGATGTCCCAGGGTTTCTACCGGGTACCCCAGGGCCACCACCCCCACAGGAGCCAGGGGAGCCCCAGACACGCCTTATGGATGGTTCCAGAAAGGTTTCCCTGCCTTGCGCCAGGGCTCCTTCTCCATCACCACCACCCTGTCCCGACCACCCATGAGGAGGACGCAGAATACAGCCCTGGTTTCTGGGGACACGCCTCTCAAAAGACCCAGCACAGGGGCGTTTGCCTGCGACCCCAGCGACTCAGGAGGCCGAGGCGGGAGGATCGCAAGTTCGAGGCCAGCCTCAGCAATTTAGTAAGGCCCCAAGCAACTCAGTGAGACCCTGTCTCAATATAAAAAAATAAGAAGGACTGGAGACGCTGGTGGTAAAGCGTCCCTGTGCTGAGCCAAGCAGGCAGGGGGGCACGGCGGGTGCTCCAGCTGTTCTCGGCCCAATTCCCAGCCCCCCCTCCCATTCCAACTCCCGCTCCCGAAGAAAAAAGAAAAGTCACGCCCCTGCAAGCCACCAGCGTCACCCTGTGATGTGAGGGCGTATCAGTCCCACCCCCAACTGACAGGCGAGGAAACCAAGGCCATCTCGCTAGGACATGGAGGAATCGGAAGCCAGGCCCGGCACCCTCTCCAGACCCACCTCAGTGGAACTCCCTCCCCCCCCACCAGCTGGTGCCCGGTCCTCTCCCCGTACCTCCTTCCAACGCCCAGGCAAGGAAGGGGGGCGCTGAGCATCCGCCCAGAGCAACAGGGACCCCAGCCTCCTCATCTGGAGCAAGGGATGCAGCTGGGGTCACCACACCTGCTCCTGGGTTCTGCCTGTGGGCAGCAGGCTGTGTGGACAGGGGTGTCCAGGATGGCAGCACGGTCTCCACAGGCTCCCGGCTCTGGTGCTTCTACAAGCTCCGCCAGTAAGCAGCTTCATCACATGAAAAAAGAATTGTTTTTTAAGTCAAGCCTCTTCTGCTCATTTGGTTTACAAGCAAAGGGAGGAACAGAGAAGGCCCCGGGTGGTGCCAGGAAGCCAGAACTACACACCGTCTGGGGAATGGACGCTCCCTGCCCGTGGGCCCTTGAGGCAGAGGCGGCTTGGCCTGCTGGCTGAGGGGTTCCCCTGGCCTGCGTCCCCAGCGCCAGGCCAGGCACCGCCTGGGTGCTCTCTGCTGGCCGAGGCCCACAAACCCCGCTCCTGCAGGCCACTCGGTCACCCACCTGGCCTGCGTGCACAGGATGTAGGGCTCTGGCTTTCAGCTGGACGTGTGGCTGGGAACCAGCTTCTAAGGGGAGGGGCCGCAATGGAGAAGCGGATCCATGAAAGGATCTGTCCCCATCCTGTCCCCGCTTGGCGCAGGGCGGACTCTGGAGAAGAGGACGGGGGAAGGGGCCCGGCTCACTCTGAGCCGCGTGCCCGCAGGGAGGTCACAGCCGCTGGCCGGGAGGAGGTGGCAGAGGAGACAGCTACCAAATCCAGGCCGTCTGGCTCAGAACTTCCCCAGGCCTGGCCTGTGGCCCACCTTGTCTTAAGCCCCCAGTTCTTGGGCGGGCTCCTTTGACAGGGGACCTGCTAGGTGCCAGGCCCTGTGCTGTGGTGTTTTCCTGATTTTTTTATTTTTTGGTACCAGAGGTGGAACTCAGGGGCACTCGAGCCCTGAGCCACATGCCCAGCCCTTCATTTCAAGAATTTCCATTTGGTTTTTTTTTTTTTTTTTTTTTTTTTTTTTGAGAATCTCTATCTCTTTGTAGAAATTATCTTTTGCTTCCTGCAGGTGCTTTTCAACTGCTTATTGTCATGATCGTTCATTGCCTGCATTTGCTCTCTTATCTCGTCCTTTGCTTCACGAATCATCTTAATCATGTATAATCTGAAGTCCTTTTCTGACATTTCTTCTAACATACTGTCACTGGATTCTATTAATATAGAATCTAGATTTGTTCAGATCATTTTCTTGTTTTTTCATGTTGTTCCTGTATCTTTCCCTCTAGCAGTGCAGATCTGGGGTATTGCAGATTTCCCCCTATAGGCTTATAGTGGCCCTATAGGTTTCCAAAATCTTTTCTTTAAGGGGAGATCAATATTAGCAGTGCCCAGTTCAGACACTATGCAATCCTAGACCAAATAGCCCCTATGAGGATATTAACAATATTGTCATAATAAACAGAATGAGTTCAATTATTATCTTCAGTATAACAGACAGATTTGCAATAAGGTCTGCAGTTTCTAATGGAGGACAAAGAGGATACGGAGGGATGTAGAATGTGGCTGTTAATGGGATAAGAAAAGAATATACAGAAGTTCTAGATAATAGAAAGGGTGAGAGTGTAATCAAAAGAAGTTGGTTGTTAGCATGCAAAAAGGGAGAAAGAGACTCTGAGGGAACAGGTAAACAAAAGGAAAAGAGAGCAAGAAAAGTAAAGAAATAAAAACTTAAAATTTTTCAAGAAAGAGAAAAAAGAAAATCTACACTCTAACAGTCATATAGTAGTCAAACCTGCCAATCTTCAGTAGCCTGATGCCTCCCAGCCCTGTTTTGTATTTTATCTAGAGACGGGGTCTCCCTGAGTGGCTTGGTGCCTTGTTTTGCTGGCTAGCTCTGAACTCGCCATCCTCCTGCCTCAGCCTCCCGGAGCCGCTGGGGTGACAGGCTGGTCATTTTCTGCTGCTTTGCTTTCTGTTCTTCTGTGGATGGTTTCATGGGATCCTCTCACCATAGCGCATGGCAGATCCTGCCACCACTTTGGATTCCTAAGTGAGGAAACTGCAGCTCAGAGACAGAGGCGATGATCCAGGACCACCCAGCTGGAAATGCAGGAGCCTGGGATTCGAACCCAGGTTTGCCTGATTTCAAAGGGAATCGTCACCCCATCCACCCCACCAAACGGGAAAGAGCTCAAGTCACTGGAGGGCGGCTCCCTCGTCTGAGTGACGTAGGTGTCAGGAGTCAGAGGATGAAGCGCGTCCCCACTCGGGGCCTCAGTGTCCCTAGCTGTCCCACAGGGCCGGGCCCCTTCTGCCCAGGCTTCCCGGGAGTGTGCGGGAAGCACACAGGGGGCGTCCCTTTTACCAGCAGTCTATGACTCCCAGTGTGAGGCCCCAGGGACAACCTTGGCTGCGGGAAGTAGTGCTGGGTAGGAGCTTCCCCTGAACACAGCTGGTGACATCTACCTGTCCCTTCAGGCAGCGGAGCCAGAACCTCAGGCACTCTGGCTTCTTGGCCGCGCCAGAGCCGGGACAGGGCCGGAGTCTGGAGCGAGCAGAAGGGGCCAGGACAGGGAGGAGGTGCCGGGCCCATCCCGACGGGTCCCCTCTCCCCCCTCAGACCAGAGTCCTGGTTTCCTTCACGTCTGCGGCTTTTCATGGGAGGAGAGGGGAAAACAGCCAAGGAAAGGCCCGTGGAGGCCAGACAGGCCCCGGCCCCAGGAAACACAGGGCGGGTGATTCAGCCTCTCTCGGGTCCCTGCCATGGTTTCTGGCCAAGGCAGGAAGCGGAGGGGAAGCACTCGGGACACACTGGGGCACTGGCATTGTCCACGGCTGGCCGCTGTCCACCTTCTGTGGCTCAAGAGTTCTGGGCTCCTCGGTCAGGCCAGCCTCCCACACGGAGGCCACATTTGATTTCTGAACCTCAACTCTGGGTCAGGCACCTTCAGCCCCACGACGTCCCTGTGAGGAAAGTCCTTTTCCGGTGGCTCCTTCACAGTGGGGAAACCAAGGCTCAGAGCAGTGAAGCAACTATTCCAAGGCCCGCCCAGCGTGTGGCGGAAAAGGCCTCAAGAGGAGTCTGCCAGCCTCGACTGCGAGCCTCTGCCCTCTGCAGTGAAGAAACCTGCCCTCTTCACCACCCAGAGCCCAGACAGCTGAAGAGGCCCCTTGTGAGCTGGGTCTGCTGTAAACGAGACTGGAAATGGCCCGGGTTCCCTGAAGACCTGCTCCTGACGTCCCTGCCTGATGTCCCCAACAGCCTGGAGGCCCGGGGAGCCTCTAATGCCAACCCGGCTTGTCTGGCTGCAGAGGCAGTGGCCCAGCGTCCCTCTGGCCAGTCGAGACGTCACGGAATCCCCCGGGGCAGGCCAGAGATGCCTTCCTAATCCAGCTCCCCTAAACCCGAAAAGAGAGGCCGGATTTCGTCCCGGCCTCTGTGCCCACGTCTGACATCAAGTCCCAAGAGTGGGACAAGCAAGACGCAAGAACTATTCTCTCCTCCAAGCTGGCCCATGGGCCAGACAACCCCCGCGGGGAGGCGAAGCCACAGCGCCACACGCCCTCTGTTGACTTCTAACTGCAAACTCAATTAGCTTGGGGTTGTCTGGAATCTTCCATTGTCCAAATGTTCAAGTCGAAGCGCTGCATTTGGAGAGTGCCAGGGTGCCCTTCCAGGAAAACGAAGAATGCTAGCCCTCCCGAAAACAAACCGGGCGGAGCGTCCAGGCCCCCAGAGCCTCCGGCTCCCGCCCGCCCTCCCACCAGCGCCCCACACTGTGCAGCCTCCGGACACTCTCTCTCTCTCTCTCTCTCTCTCTCTCTCTCTCTCTCTCTCTCTCTCTCTCTCAGCCTGAAATCTCTTTTATCTCCCACCGACTCCCCTCCAGGCAGACCCATCCTTTAAACCCAGCTCAAATCCATGCTCCCTTTGGGGACTCCCCCAAAGCTCCCCCTCTGTCCCTGCAGCACTCGGCAGGCGACACGGGTCTTAGTGGAGTGTACTTCACAATCAGCCCTCCGTCAAAACCACCCAGGGTGCGCCCCACTGAATGGGTGATGGGTGGAGTCGTCGGGGTGGTCAGGACCCGGAGCACCTTCCCCGGACCCCTGAGCTCAAGGCCAACCCTCTGAGTAGACAGGACCCCTCTGCTTGCTTCTCCCACTCGACCGGGAGCTCCCTGAGGGCAGGGCTCACTCCTCCCTGGGCCCCACGCTCCTGGGGTATAGTAGGTGCTCAGTAAATGAATGGTGTGAATGGAGGTGCTCTCCTGGCTTTCCTACCACCTCCCTGTACTTCTTTACGTGGCCTCCCTCTCTCCCTTTCTGAGCCTCAGTTGTGTCATCTGAGAAATGGGAGTGAGCACTTGCCCCGGGGGTGGCAATGGCTATCCAGATGGTCACTGCCACACCTAGTTGGCATACAATTTTTAAAAGCAGACTCTAACATCACCTGTCTCACTACACAGCTGTCCTTCCTACCATGAAGAGGGGGACCCTGCGGCTCCTCCCCTGAATCTAGACTGGACTGGTCCCTTGCCATGGTGGACAGAAGTGATACCCAGCTAGTCCCAAGCCAGAGTCCCAAGAGGTCAGACGACTTCAGCTTTTGCAGAGCGCGGAGCATCCGGGGTCCGGGGACAGAGGCAGCGGAGAGACGGCGGGGTGACATGGCCCGGCCCACGTGGACTGAGGCCCGTGAGAGGTGACAGAGCACAGGAGGGAGGGAGGGAGCAACGGAAGCGTCCGGCTGGCGAGGGCGTATGGGACTCGCGGCACCTGCCGGGGTGAGGACGTGGGTGAGGACGTGACCGGCATCCCTGGACTAGAACGTGCCCAGGTCGATACTGTCCACTCCACGTCCCTTCGAGATTCCTCCAGGCCCTGCTGGAAAGGAAGGTTCCAGATCGAGAGGGAATCGATCCACTGTCAGAAGCTCAGTGAACCCGCCCGGGACTGCGGGGATGCGGTCGGGAGCTCGCGAACCGCGAGCCGCCCCCTCCCCGGCGGCCACTGGGACCGGGACTTGGAGGGAGCGCGGGCCGTCGGCGCAGGACCAGCAGCAGAAAGACAGCTCCGGAATAGGTGGGAGGCGGGGCAAGCCAGCCAGGTGGACAGCAGAACAGGGAGCTGCAGGCCCTTGCAGCCCAGGGGACAAAGCTAACTCAGATTTCTGAGAAGCTTCCTGGCTGGGCAGCCCGGACCTGCCGCCAGGTTGGTGCGCATCCTCCACCGTGAGCCCCAGGGAACTCGGCTCGCGACAGACAGGCCAGCGCTGCTCCCAGTTGGGGCAGGAACCGTCGGGTTCTCCTGTGCACAGTCACCCGCACAGCGAGCACCCTCCCTGGAAAACTGAGATGCAGGGTCTCACGTGGTCATGCTGAGCCCTGAGCAGCTGCCGGGAGCTGGGCTTTAGCTAAGTCCTCCCCCTTATCAAGCGCCCTGGGAAGTACTAAGTAGCATCTCATTTCACGGCCCAGAGTGCTGGCTGGCCCAGTCAGCGGGCTCAACTGTGGTCAAGCGGGGCTCCCACCCCAGTCTCAATGATGAATGTCAAAGTCTGGGGCCAAGGTCAGGCCTGACTGCCACTCGGGAGGCCCTGGCACGGTCTCTCTGGTCGTCCCCACCTGTGTCCACTCTGACTGGCCAGCGCTGTGTTGAACCGAGCGAGAGAAGAGCCAGTTCTTTTCTCAGAGCCCAAATCCGTAAGACAGACAGGTTCAGATCAGAGTCTGAGCTGGCCCTTCCTCTGACGGGCAGAGTAAGTCACCCCCAGCCTTTGCCCAGCAAAGATGTCCTCATCCACATCCACAGAACCGACGAATCTGTGACCTTCCAGGGTAACACAGACGACCCAGGTGGGCCCCAGGTAATCACCTGGGTCTGTCTAAATAAAAGAGAGGCAGGAGGGTCGGGGGCGGGGGTTGCCAAGAGGAGACCTCGGATGGGGGAAGTCCAGCCCAGCCCTGGGTGCCGCCAGAAGCTAGGAAAAGGCAAAGACCCATCACCTCCTGGAGCGTATGGGAAGGAATGTGCTCCTACCTCTACCTTCATTTTAGCCCAGTGCAATTGGTTTGGCATTTCTTTTTTTTTTTTTTTTTTTTTTGGGGGGGGGTGCTGAGGATCGAACCCAGGGCCTTGTGCTTACAAGGCAAGCACTCTACCAACTGAGCTATCTCCCCAGCCCCTGGTTTGGCATTTCTGATTGCTAGAACTATAAGAAAATAAGTCTATGCCGTTTTCACTGACTCCGTTTGTGGTCCTTATTGTTAGTGGCCAACAAGGAACTAATACACTTGCCGCCCAAACTCTAACTTCGTCCAACACCAGGATTTCATAGATTCTGAAAACCGTTCAGACAAACCCAGGTGATGAGGAATGAGCAGGTCAAGCTCGGAACTGGGGAGCAGGCCCCGCGACTGGGGCCCAGGCCCGCCCGGTGTGGGGCCTGCTCCCCACCAGCTGTCTCTGTCTCTCCTCCCTGATTTCCAAGGTGGAAAATCAGTTGTGTTCGCTGTTTCTTGAACCACCCGCCCACCTCCTCTCACAGATGCTGCCCTCAGCAGGAGCCCAGGGCACGGTCACAGAACCCCAGTCACGTACCCAAGAAAGCAGAACTGATTCCGAGCCCCTGTCTGAATGGCAGCTGACGCCTGCTGACTCAGCTTCGGCTGCTTCCAGCATTGCCGAGGCCGTGAGACTCAGAGGAGCCAGACCCGAGGGGCCCCCACCAGCAGAGCCCCACCATGGGGCCAGCAGGAAGCCAAGGACCTTCTGCAGCCTGGGAACCCGAAGTCTCAAAGCAGCAGATGCCGGCGCCGACCCAGACTCACAAAGAGAACTTTCTCCCTTTCCCAAGAAAGATGATGAACGTGCTTTCCTTGAGCTGCCGTGGTGCGCTCAGGACTCCGTGTGCCTTAGATTACTTCACCCCACCACAACCCCGAGGAGGAAGTCGAGGGGGTCAGGAAGGCAGGGAGCCGGATGCTAGAGCGGCTGGCCCAGGAGTCTATGAGCATCGCCGGGTCCTGCTGCCAACAGATGCCATCCCAACACGAACAGTTCTGGCACCGGGTAAAATTACTGCCTCTTGGTTCCATCCAGCAGTGCAAGAAAGTCTATTCTTCATCGATAATACTCACACCCATTTCTCCAAAAATGCAGACACTCCCAAGACAAATCAGATGATTTCCTGATACTGCCTCAAACCTGAGCCCAGAAGCAGCACAAAGTGGCTGCCCACAACCAGGCCCTTTCCCTGCATCCCAGGCCTGGCTTAGCACCTCCCTCTCAGCAGTGGATCTAGAAAGAGCCCTGGCCTGGGAAACAAGAACACAAATCTTAATCCCACCCAGAGGCCTGGGTCACTTTCCTCATCTCTAAAATGGGAACAAAGATAACTACCCCCGTGGCACTGCTAAAGGTCCAAGAAGGTCCAAACCCTGCCTTCCTGCCTTTCTTCATTGGGTTTGCCCCGTGGGGTGCCCGATGCGCAGTAGGTGTTAGTGTTTGTTGAGTGAATGTGTAAAAGTATGTGCCTCAAGTTCTCCCCTCCCTCCAGAGCCCGGGGCAGGAAGTGGGTCTGGCTCACGGAGTTCCCCATGTGGCCAAAGCCCTCATCCTGCCTGGGTTTGTTCACACAGGAAAACACTCCCAAGCACCCACAGTGGGCCCAGCCCCGCCAAGGCCTAGCCTCACCCCGCACCCCAAGATGCTCGCACACACTGTCCCTTCTGGTTTTCCATGGCCAGTGGCTGTAATATTGTCACACTGGGCTTCCCCAGGCCAGGGCAGTCACCCAACTGCCTTACATCAGCAACTTTGGCCCATCCTGGATCTGAGCTTCTGCTTCCCTTAGCCCAGCCCCAAGGAAAATCCTGACCGTAACCACACACACACACACACACACACACACACACACACATGCACCTGCGTGTGAACGTTCCAGTAGAATATGATTTTCTGAGTTCGAATCCCAGCTCTTTTACTTAAGAGCTGTGCAACCTTGACAAACTCCCTTTACCTCTCTGAGCCTCGTTTTCCTCACCTATGAAGAGGTGATGATAATCCTGAAGCCTTTTCACATAGGGCTGTATGAGGCTCAATGAGACAGTTAATGGATATGAAAACTTTCAACTCCATAAATGTCAAGCACTCAATAAAATTGCTATCCTTGGGTTTTTGTTGTTGCTGTTGTTTTATTTTTTTCTTTTCCCCCAGTAGGGACCAAGAATAGTCACTGTCCGTGTTCTAGAGAAATTCATGTTTAGGGCCCTGGAATCTGGGAGTTTACTCAACCTCATTGGTGGGAATTACCCTCAAGATAGGAAAACATTTGGAGGACCCAGTGTTACCGTGCTAACTTGAAGGGTAATTAATAAAAATTTGGAATAAAGAAGGAAGCAGAGCTAAGAGGTCACCGTACTGGTGACAAGACAGCTAGCTGTCCACAAAGAACCATTCCCCCTCCTTATGTGTGCCCAGCTACAGCCGGGAAAGAACTTCCCTTAACAAGAACCCCCCTATCCTGGCCCCTCTGCAACCAGATTGGCCCAAGACTAGCTCTCCCTGAGAAAAAGGGTGTCTGCTACCCCCAGCCAAGGTGGTCAGGGTGCAAACACGCTACTGCCACACTCTCCTCCACCAGTCCCAGGAGATAAGGGGACCACAGGATGGGTCACTGACTTACTGCAGGGAAGAAGAAGACCCTCCATCCAGAAACACCTGCCTGATCCCCACTACTCCAGCCCCAAGGTCGGAGGGTCAAGTGAGCCCAGGAGTTTGAGGCAACATAGAAAAAAAAACTGTCTCAAAAAAAGGGAGGGAGAACAAAAAAGAAAAGAGGAAAAAAAGAAACACCTGCCTTATAATAAGCACGTCTTGTTCAAGTCATTTATACGTGTCTGGGCCTATTTGTTACTGCAGACCACCTTGACTAATACGGCATTTAACCTTCTTATTTATAAATTAAATGATTATGACCAGAAACAGGGAATACCTTGCCTTAGATTACACAGCAAGTCCAGTAAAGATCTAGAAGCTTGATCTTTTAACTCCTTGGTGTAGATTTGCAGTCTTGAGCCCACCCCAGAGAGTTCATCAGATTCTTGGAGGCCCTTCAGCAACCAGAGGAAGTTGAGGTGAGCTGCAACCTGATGCACCCCACTTCCATTTCGGCATGAATTGTACCCCTCTTATCTGTTTCCAGATTGCACCTCCCAACCTGCTTTCATTTGAGAAAAGGATTCTGTGGCTTACAATGATTTCAAAGTTCCCTCACTGGGGGCTTGCTAACATGATCCAACTTTCTGTGGTGCTGCTGCAAGACTAAGTTTCACTTCTTCTCCACCAAGTCTCCTGATCTCAATTGCTGACACAGGACATTTGACTTCACAGAAGCACATGGGTATTTGCTTAGAAAGGAAAAAAGAAACCTCATTGCCTAGCAAAAATCCCAGGAACCTGAACAAAGGACAAAAGAAAAAGATATTCAAGTAACTGTGTCGCTGGTTCTCAAGTTTGGGGGTGCATCACATCTCCCCAGGAGTTGGTTCAACATGTAGACACCCGTGCCTCACCTCCAGAGACTCTGATTCCAAACTCTGAAACACCCACGATTGTTCTGATCCTAGTGGTCTGGAGCTCACACGTCAAAATGCTCTGAGGCCACATCATAGCCTTGCAGCAGGCAGCAATGGCTGCACAGACACACTGTATGTAGCTCAATGGGAATGAAATAGGCTTTTGGAATCTAAGCATTAATAATCTATTGTAGAGACATCAGTACATATTTTGGGGGATGGGAAGGATTACTAGGGATTGAACCCGGGGGCATTCAACCACAGAGGCACAACCCCAGCCCTTTTATTTACTTACCTATTTTGAGACAGGGTCTTGCTAAGTTAACAAGGGCCTCACTAAGTTGCTGAGGCTGGCTTTGAATTCGCCATCCTCCTGTCTCAGCCTCCCGAGCGGTGGGGATTGATTACAGGTGTGCACCACATGCCCGGCTCCATTTCTGTTTGGCTCAGATGAATGTTACAGGTCTAAACAGCATGGTCGTATAAAAATGATGATGAAAAGAAGAAGTAGTGTTGACACCTACCTTACTGCGTGACGAGCCCGTGCTAGGTGCCTCACAGGGGTGATCCCACTGAATCTTTATAAAAATCCTCCGAGGCAGCTACAGTTCACAGCCCCATTTTCTAGAAGAGGTTCGAACGGAGGCACCCAGGATGGGATAACTTGTTTCTTGTCACTCACTTGTCAAATGGCCAACCAGTTCAAACTGACCCCTGAGCACAATGCCTGATGGTGTCTTGCGGAGGTCTAGCCTCGGAACCCCTCTCTGGGCCTTGGTTTTCTATTCTGTAAAACAGGTGTGTTCCTGCTGCCCTTATCACCTAGCCATATCACACGACTCAAGAAAATCATCTTAATAAAGTGGCTTGCAAACAGAGATGTCAGTGAGGACACATCCCAGAGGTAGGACTTTAGTCCAACCCCCCCACCAACCCCATTTTCCAGATGGGGAAACTGAGGCCTGCTTCCTCTTTTCTCTACGAATGCTGTTCCATGAACCTAACGTGTGTTAGTTCTTGCACAAGGGACTGAGGATACAGAGAGAGTGGTACTCAGCTCTCCAGGAGCCCCCAGGCAAGCAGGACAGACAGAATGGCAAGCCCTGGTTGCCCTAGAAAATATGCCCTGGCTACTGGGTGTGGGGACTTCTTGGAAGGGTTCAGTCGGAGAGGGGCCTGAAGTCTAATGGTTCTATCCCACTAAGTTTGGGGGAGTCCAGAGAAGGCCCCTGCGCACCCAGAAAAGGTGACTCTTCCCCTGGACTTTCCACCTGTGTGCCACAAGTTCAAGTTAAACCTTCTTTCTTAAGAAAATGGCTTCCTGCACCAGAGACCTGGATGAACAGTCACGCAGCTCAGCATGAAGGACTCTAGAGGAGTCTGTCCTTCCAGAGACAGCGAGAACCACAGAGAAGGCTGCTCTGGAGAAGGAGGCAGGGGTGCAGAAAGGGAAGTTGGGCTTTCCCTAACCGAAAAAAGAAGGCCAACTCAGGGCCTCCTCAGTTGCTTCCTTGCTGTGTGACCTCAGACCTGTGACCTGGCCTCTCTGAACCACAAAGTTTTGAGCAATCGGGCTTACATCAAAAAGCAGCTAATTGATCATTGCAATGTGTTGCTTATTTGGAATTTTGCCCAAAGCTCATTTTTCGTGGCTCCTCCGTTTAGAATGCACCAGGATGAAGGCCAGGGTGGTGGTGGGGGAGTAGGGTAGTTTCAACAGAGAACACTGGCAAAGGGACCTCATCCTTCATATGCAAAGAACTCCTAAATATCAATAAAAAGACAAACATGTTCAAGGGGGGAAATGGGAACAGACTTGAACAGGAGAGTCAGAAGAATGAACTAATCAACATCAATAAAGAAATGCAAGTAGAAGCATCCAGATCAGAGTCTCGGGTTCTCAGGGGAAGGCTTAAGGGGTGGGTAACACGTCGCAGGTGATGCCGGTAAGCCTGTGCAAATACAGCACCCAAATACAACGACATAGAGAATGGGAGCTGGCTGACCCACCGGAGGCAAGAGGGTCCAGAGACGGACAAACAGGCAGCCGTTTCAGCCCTGGAAAAGGATCCCCAAGACCAACACCCAGAGATGACGCACTAGGTGAGAGTCCCTTCAGGCACCGTTAGAATCACAAAAAGAAAATGGAAGCGAATGCAACAGCAAAGAGTTCAAGAAATTCCCAAACTTCCTTTCCTTGCAGCCGTTAAAATGTATGTTGGAAAAATATAAACGATTCGGAAGGAAGTTCCAGGTCTGTGGTTAAGGGTGGAAAACCAAGCGCGAGTGCGTGTGCATGCACGTGTGTGTGTGTGCAAGGGGTCCACATTTCTATGCTGATGTCGTCTTTGCTGGGTTCCCCCCCTTAACAAGTAGCATGCATTACTCTGGAAATCTGAAAATAACCTGAAAACTCTTTGCTTTAGACCAACACTGAGTCAGCAGAAGAACGGAACCGCTCGCGCCGTCCCTGCCCCTGGCGCCTCTGGAAGACCAACAGAGCCACCTGGTACCTTCTCTCTGGTCTCCGTCTTCCCGCGGGTTCCTGTGGCTTCAGCCACTCAAGGACGTCCAGAGATTGGAGCCCCTGGCCTCGTCCTCCCGGTCACACGGCTCCTCGGGTAGTCGCTTTCCCCAGGAAGCGGGCCCTTCCATTCATTCGAGGGGAGCCCCCGTCGGTCCCCAGCCGCCTGCCTGCCAGGGCTGCTGCCCTGAATGGGACAGGGACAGAACTCAGCCGGAGAAACAGCTGGAGGGAGGAGAGAGGGCGGGAGGGGCAGGAAGCGGCTGCGAGGGCGGGGGCGCCAGCTGCCAGCCCGGGCCTGGGCTCGGGGTGGCCGCAGGGCCCCGGGGGCGACCCGCCCTCTGGCTGCCGGGTGCAGCTGGGCGCCCCGCCCACTGTCTGGGCGCAAACCGGCTGCGGGCTGGGCCTTGGTGCATGCGGTTCCCCACCTGGGTGCTGTTCCTGGCCCTGTCTGCGCCGGCTCTCGGGCACACTCTGGGCTCCTGGGAGGGGCGCTGGGAGAAGCAGCCAGCCGATGGGTCCCATTAGGGAAGGGGCTCTCCCGCCTTGGACCTGATGCGGGGCCCCGGGCTCCCCGCCGCTCCAAGCCCCGCCCACGCCCCGCCCACGCCGGGCCTCCAAGCCACCCCCGCTGTCCTGAGCTCGGAGTTCCTAGCCGGGGGCCACATCTGGCAAGGCCAGGGTGCTGGGCTCCTGGCCAGCTGGGCCCCTGGGTCCCGGAGGGGGACATGGGAACAGACAGCCTGCTGGGGTCCCAGTGAAAAGTTCCCTGGGCTTCCCCGCCCAGGACCCTCCACCAGGGGCTTCCAGCCAATCCGAAGCCAGGGTGTTCGGCGCCCTTTTGAACCTGGCTGAAATATTTGGGGTTTTCTCCCCGCGAGTGAAAGCCATGTTTTTGTTTTATTGTTTTTACTTTTATTTTTCAATCGAATTTTGAAAATTAAGGCCTGGCCTAAGAGAGAGGCTGGGGCTGGAGAGAGGCGCTCGGGCGCAGAGCGTGCAAGGAACGCTCTGGAGTCAGGACGCAGAATCAGCTCCACCTTCACGTCCAGCTCTGCTGCTGGGCCCTGGATTCCTGGAGCCGTGTGTCGAGGGAAGCTGAGCTCCTAACATTCTAGAAACCAAAGTCGCCTCTGGTCCTCCGATGGCTAGCATGGGCTGCCAGATGCTTTCTGTGCCATGAAGGATCCTCCGTAGTCCGAACAGGGTTCGGTTTGCACTTTCTTTAAGGCATGGAGAAGAGTTCAGTTCTGGCCCAACTGCCTGTGTGGCCTTGGGTCAGTCACCTAACTTCTCTGATTCATTCAAGCCTCCAGGACCATTTACGGGGCCCCTTCTCTGTGCTAGGCATAGGTGGTGAGCAGGACGTGCGTGCCTCACCCTGGTGGAGCGAGCCTGCTGGAGACTCCCCACTCCGAATGAGAGATGGTGTTTTCTAAGAACCCTTAATCACTAGGACGGAGTCCTAGGGGATGAACAGGCGGCACGTGTCCTGAATGTGCCCAGGACCCACAGAAATGAGGACATCCCTGTCCTAGTCCCCAGATCCTGAGAAGACGTCACCTCAATAGTGACATGGAAGGGACTTTGCAGATGTGATTTGCTCTTGGACCTGGAGACGCAGAGATGCGCTTGGGTCGTCCAGGTGGGTGTCCCGGGAAAGGCAGGAGATCGGAACGGGAAGGAAGTGGTGGAGAAGGAAGCAGAGTCTGAGCCACAGCCACCACGGAGCCGGCTCTGGACGCTCGAAGAGGTGAGGAGCAGATTCGGCCCCAGAGCCTGCCCTGCTGGAGGACCCAGCCTGCCCAGGACCCAGCCCTGCCCCCCGTGGTGTTGGCCCCCTGACATTCGGCGTGGACTTTGGGCTTCCAGAACTGTAAGAATATAACTGCACGGTCTTAAACCATTGAGTTCATGGGGGTTTCTTGTGGAGCCAGAGGAAGCTAACTGGGCCATTTCAGTGACCTTGGTGGCAGGCAGATCTGGCCTGAGGCCCTACTCCACTTGCTGCCTGTGTGACCTTGTGCAGTTTCCTAACCTCTCTGAATCTCAACTTTCTGCTCTCCCAATGGGAGTGATGGAGTGCTTGCCTTAGACCGTTGTTGGGGAAATGACCTGATACACTCGACCGAGGTCAGAACAGGTCTGGCACGCAGCCGACAAGCCACAAACGTCGGATTTCCTCTCTTCCTCCTACTGGGCGTTGACAAGCCTGCGTTCCCAAATGAATGAGCAGACGGATGATGGGAAAGGGTTAACCTCCAGGGGCCCCCCAGGGGGCGGGGCTGAGCCTTCCCGGTGGGGCCACCCCGCCCCAGCCCCTCCTCTTGGAAGACAGCTTTCCACTCCCGGGCTGAGACCACCCGCGATGCGGGGAAGGGGGGGGCCTGCAGGGGTGTTTCAGCCCATTTCTTCTGGAACCCTAGACAAACGGGAGGACCTCAGAGGTGGCAGGAGACACATGAGACCTGTGGCTGTTGGCCAGCTCTCAGGTGACAGGAACTGGGTGCGGCGATGTTCTGGGAAAGCTTTCATTTTCCAGCCAGTGGAAGAGAGGTCCAGAGAGGGTTAGCCACCGCCCAAAAGCCACACAGCAAGTCCTGAGCTGCAGATGAATCATCCTAATTCCCAAACCCCACTCCACACACACGCACATAAACATAGGCGCACACACGATCACATGCATACAAAATACATGCACGCACACATGTACGAACCTATACACATATGTGTGCACTCATACAAGTTCATGTATACACATACACGCTCAGGCACGCACACTTCATGCATACACACATGTACACACGTGTACACATACATGCACACACACAGGCACACACAAGGGCTTCTTGTGTCCCAAAACGGCCCGGCTCCCTAGCAGCGTGTGCCCAGCCCCTGGTAGCGGGTTTCTTTGGAAACTGCGCTTGGAGATCGCCTCCTCCAGGCAGGCTTCTGGGCTGCCTTCTCTTCCCGCCCTAACCATCCTGCTTCCCCCCTGGGCCTGGGCCCGGGCCCATCCCGGAGCGCTCCTGACTTGAGCCTCCCTCCCTCCCCAGGGCCGGCGGCCTGGAGGAGCTCCCAGCAAAGGGTAAGAAGTGCCAAAGTCACTGCGCATGCGCGCAGGCAGAAAATCTTTTGGAGGCAGAAAGACCTGCATTCAAATCCAAGCCTGCCACTTTCTCGCTGTGTGAACTTGGGTAAGGCACCGCCCTCTCTGGGCTTCCCTGGCCCCTTCTGTAAAATGGGGACAGTAATCTCCAGCTCGTAGACCAATTAAAAGGACTCTCTAGGTGGCCACTGCTATGGTCCTGACCCAGGACTCAGGGGCAGCACGGTACCTGGTGTCGCTGCCTCTGTGGGTCGTTTTGGGAGCCTGCCTGCCCCCACCCCCCACTCTCTCACCACAGTCCCTGTCCTTGCTGTTCACACAGAGGAAGGAGAGCCACACCCTGGGACCGGGTGCCTGCCCTCACACCTCAGTTCTGCCACGTGCTGGCTGTGCACCCTCAGGAAAGTGACTTTACCTCTCTGAGCTTCTGTTTCATCCACTGACTCATCTATACCCAGCGGCCTGGTTTCTTCTCCCCGCTGTCAGAACACCCGACTCCTCGAGACTCCTCGCCCTGGGGCGCCTTCCCGACCACCAGCCTCCGCCTTTCTCTGTAGAGGACCCTTTCTTCCAGAAGAACCCGTATGGAACCCCAAACAATACGGCGAATGAAACTGGACCTGCTTGGACGAAATCCACGCCCCTCAGCCCCCGGTCCCCCTGTGGCCTCCTGGGCTCCATTACAGCACAGCCTGAAAGCTCAGTTAATCCAGCGCCGCCCCTGCCTGGCCGTTGGTGACAAGGACTTCCCTTAGGGCTTCCCGGAGGGGCCAGTGATTTGTTCTCAGCCCCCTTTGCTGGACCTTCCTGCCCCTGCCGGACCCTCCCTCTGTCTCTCTGCATTGCTTCCTGGACTGCGCTCCCATTTGGCATATGGGAAGACTGAGGACCGGCCCCCCACGGCCAGGATCAGGAGCTCGGAACCCAGAGGCCGCGGCTCGTCCAGGACCCGCAGAGACGTGTGAGGCCAGCGGTCAGGTGCCAGCTGGCCCCAGGAGGCCAAGCGGAAACTGCATAATCAAATTCATATCCGCCGGACCCCACGTCCGTGAGCCGGGCCCCACAAGCCCAGGCTCAGGAGCACCAAGAAACATTTACTTTCCATAAAAACCGTATCGTGCGGATTATTTCAAACCCTTTTCAGATATTTTTGCAAGAAATGCACATTTGCAGTGGTTCTGGGGGGACCTTGTGGGGTCGGCGGGCGAGGGGGGCGGGGACCCCGAGTGCCTGAGGTCCCAGCGCCTCCGAGGCCTGATCTGGAACGAGCCGCCCGCCCCGCCCCGCCCCCTCAGATCGGTCTGAGATGCAGAGGTTTTGCGTGTATTTTCACAAGGAGGGCGTGTGGGCCTTCTTATGTGGGTCATTAGAAAAAATTCTACATTTTGAAAACAGGAGGAATTCGTCATAGCAACGGGCTGCCTCTCCTATTTTTGAAAAGTGAGCTCCCCCCTCCTCCCCTAGGTACAGAGAGCTTATTTTCCTGCTGGGGATTCTGACTCAGAGGCCAACGCAGAACTCAAGGTGGGGCTGCCCCAGACCCGGTGGGTGATGCCCAAGGGCCCAGGGTATTCCCAGGGGGTCCCAGGCCTCAGGAACCCCCTGTGCTGGGCTTCCCGCTCCCTCCTGCACAGATTACCATGGCAGACGCCTTCCAAAGAGCCCAGCCCTGCAAGGCACCGCTGGGGATGTACCTTCCTGTAAATATTCAAAGATCACCTGACCCATCGGAAGGCCCACCACACCCCCAGGACCTCCCAGGACCCAGGAACTAACGGGTTAACACTGGCAACCTAGATACACAGGATCCGGACTCAGGGCCCAGGTCCTATCAGACAATGAATCCAAGGTAATCACAGCCCAGAGACTTCCAGGGACAGGCGGAGAGTACAGGGTAGGTTCCAATCCCACCCCACCACTTACTCTGCTGTGTAGGTCCTCACTGTGTGGCCTAAGGCAAGTGGCTTAACCTCTCTGTGCCTCAGGTCCCTCGTGGAGGTCATAATAATAACAACTGAATCACAGCAGGGTGACTTGTGTTAACCCACATGCTTTAGTCTGTTTGGGCTGTTGTAACAAAATATCATAAACTGAGTGGCTTATAACAACGGTCATTCCTCGCAGTTCTGAAGGTTGGGAAGCCCCAGGTCAGGGCGCTGGCTGATCATGGACTGGGCTGGCTTCCTCATGGACGTATCTTTCCACTGTCACCTCACGGTCAGAGGGGTGGTGGATTCCTCTACAGCCTCTCTTAAGAGGGCACTAACTCCAGTCATGAGGACCCCACCCTCTGGACCTAGTCCCCTTCCAAGAGTCCCCACCTCCTAGCACCTGGGGGTTTAGAATGTCAGCATCTGAATTTTTCAGGGGACACACAACATTCAGACGGTAACAGCGCATAAGGCACATGGCCCAGGGCTTGGCGCATAGCAGACTTTCCATGAGTGCTTTTTACTATTTACCATTAATTCGTATTAACTAGTAGCGCTAGTTAACATACATTTCGGTAATAATTAAAACTCTTTCTGTGTCCTCTACCTTCGAAACACAATAGGGACCATTTTCTTAGGAACCAAGGATCAGAATCCGGGCTCCACCCATTAGCTGCTGAGCAGCCTTGGGCCCGGTGGGGACCTCTCTGAAACGGATTTCTCACCCGTCCAACGTGAGCAGGAACACAAGCCCACTGTGCAGCTCCTGGCTCACGGCCGGCCTTCCTAGTCCCTGACTATTATTTTTACCAGGGATCAGAAAACCGCAGCCCATAAGCCAAATGTGGCCCCTTGTCTGTTTTTATAAATAAAGTTTTATTGGAACATGGGAACAGGCCACGCCCGATGGGTGCATCCTCTGTGGCTGCTTTCCCAGGAGGACAGCAGGCCTGAGCAGTTGCAACAGAAACGACGCCTGGTTTATACCGCGGCCACCTCATGTCCACGGTAATGACCTGTCCCTTAGTGGACTCTGCAAATTAAGATCAGCCTCCGAGGTACCACCCAGCAAGTCAGGACTGGGCTGTTGGGGTCCAGAACCTTCCTCAAACTGTCCACAGGACTGTCCCGGCAGCTTCTCAAAGGAGTCGGTGACCAAGGAGAGGCCAGGGGAGCCAGCCGTGCCCAAATCCAACCAATGACGTGAATATGACAACTTCGTCCTATTTTTGAGGGGAGAGGGGTACCCAGGGAAGCTTAGCCACTGAGCCACATCCCCTGCCCTTTTTAATATTTTATTTAGAGACAGGTTTGTGCTGAGTTGCTTAGGGCCTCACTAAGTTGCTGAGGCTGGCCTTGAACTCTTGATCCTCCTGCCTCAGCCTCCTGAGCTGCTGAAAGGACAGGCGTGCACGCCCGGCTGATCTTTTTTAATTGATAGGAATATAACAATTCTGAATTCAGTCATCTAGCCGTGATCTCCAAGGAACATCAAATTGTGTGTGCATACCTCTGTGGGTACAGGGTTTTCTGAGGAAGAGGATCCTAAGATTTTCAAAGAGGTTGGAGAACTTCAAGTGGTTTGAAGCCCAAAACCACACGTCTGATTCACGTTTGTGCCCCAAATCCCTGGTACTCTGTACAAGCACGTAGTAGGTGCTGAAGACACGTCGGAGAGATGGAGGGATCCATGACAGATTGAAGCCACATTCTGCCTGATTATCCAGAGATTTCCTGAGTGTTCAAAAACTACTAATCTAGAATTGGGGGGTAATTTGAATGGACCCTTTGGCCCAAATAATTTTTGTCACCAGGATGAGAGAAGCAGATGAATAGGACTCAGGGACAGATGTTGAAGGTGCCCACTGTCCCCAAGCACAGAAATGACAGAAATCGCCACCCGGTGCCCCGTTGGTTAAAGCAGATGCCAAGGAATTGGGCAAAGATGGTGTTTTGTCCTTCCACAAGATTTTTGTCCACAAAAGGAACAGAACTGTATTTCTCAAAAGCTCTTCTGGGATGGAACCGAGCTATTTCTTCTGCCCTGAGATGCCTCTGCTCAACCTCAGAATTCTTTCCCCCATCAGCTTGTAGCCCAGTTGAGTCCAGATCAGCCAGAAACACACACAGACTCACCTTTTAACATTCAGACCTACAAATCGGTGAAGAGAGCTGACTTTTTTAAATGGCGGTAGCTGAGGACGTGTGGCGAGATACTCCCAGCCCTTGTGGGGCGGACGGGAGCCAGAGGAGGGTCCAACGCTCAGGCTGTGAGTCTCGGGAGCATCCGTACCTGGAGCACTTCCAGAATTTCATCCCAAGGAAACCATTCGATTGGTGGCCAGATTCATTCACAAGCACGTGCCAACCACAGACCTCTGTCATAGTAGGTGACACCCGCAACCAGCTGTCGAGCAGACTAATAACAGCAAGGAAACCAGGCACTTCACAAGGGCCAGTTCAACAGGTCACGACTTTCCTAGAGGAAACATGGACTTTTCTCATAAAAGCGTGTCTCGAAAATACTCTCGAGACTTCATTAAAAAACTTAAAAAAAAAATCTTTTGTGCTTCAAAGGATAACAACCAAAAAGTGAGAAGATAAGCCACAGACTTAGGGGGAAATATTTGCAATTCATACCTCTGCTAAGGGACTCATATCTAGCATATATAAAGAACTTTTGTAACTCAATAATGAAGGGATAAATAACCTGATAATCCAATTTTAAAGTGGGTCAATGAATGAAATAGACCCTTCTCCAAAGGTATGCAAATGACTCATGGCTCATAAACATATGAAAAGATCTTCAGCGTCATTCGCCAGTTGGGAGATGCAAATTCAAATCAAAGTGAGGGACCAGGCATATCCTCTGGAATGGCTGCAGGGACAGGTGGGGGTGGAACGGAACTGGAGCTCTCCTACAGCGCTCAAGGGAGTATAAACTGGAGCAGTCACTCTGGAAAGCAAGATGGTGACTCCTAAGGAAACATGCAATTATCATCTGACCCAGCAATTCCCCCTTCAGTGAAATGAAACCAAAACTGTACACAGATATTCAAAGTCAAAAAGTTGAAACAGCCCAAATGTCCATCAATGGATGACTGGATAAAGAAAATGGGATATAACTATAAACTGGAATATTATTCAGCCCTAAAAAGGAATAAAGTCCAGACATAGGCTACAACATGGATGAACCTAAAAAATGTTATGTTAAATGAAGAAGTCAGATACAAAAGGTCACAAATTGCACAATTTCATTTATAAGAAATATCAGGAACGAGCCAGGCATGGTGGTTCAGAACTGCAATCCTGGCAACTTGGGAGGCTGAGGCAGGAGGATCTCAAATTCTAGGCCAGCCTCAGCAGTTTAGCAAGATCCTTTCCCAAATTTTTTTTAAAAACTTAAGAAAGACTGAGGAGGTAGCTCAGTGGTAGCATACCCCTGGCTTCAACCCCCAGTATCAAAAAAAAAAAAAAAAAAAAAAGTACAGGCAAATATATAGAAACAAAGTAGATCAGAGGTTGCCTAGGACTGGGTGAAAGAGTCTGGAGAGAAATGGCCAGTGTCTGCTAATGCATGCAGGGATTCAGGAATTCTTTTGGAAGCAACGAAAACATTCTAAAATTGTGCTGATGATTGCACAAGTTTGTGAACGTACTAAAAACCATTGAAATGTGGATTTTAAATGGCTCAATTGGAGGGTATGTAAATTATATCTCAATAAAGCTATTATATATTAAGAATATTACATTTCATAAAATATAAAATATGGATCATATTAAACATATAATGCAATAATTATATAGATATAACCCATTACATATGTGTTGCTTGGTGATAAAACATCTTAAAATAGCCCGATACTTCTCCCACCTACCCCTCAAATAGCAAAGAACTTGCAGAATAGCTCTGAGGCTCTGGAGGGGAGCCCACGCCAGGAGCACACTTTTAAAATTTCTACATTTTCTTTGAAGCCTTGTAATGTATTTACAAAATTCGGGCTCGTTTTGCATCTACTTCAAAATGTGAAGTGGTTGTACTACTTTAAATATGAAAATAATTTATTTTCTCCAAGCCCATGAATAAAATCAATGCTTCAGGAGAAAAGAAAAAAATTTTAGTAACATGTAAAGGTTTTTTTAGTAAAAAAACCTTTAGTAACATGAGCAAACACTCATAATAAAATGGCAACATGAGCAAACACTCATAATAAAAAGCCAGGCTACAGCCCTGTACATCCCTTGTGAACTTACTGGGGATGAGAGAAAGGGAAATAGATATGATTTTATATATGCAGAGAACAGAACTGGAATGAAATGGGGTAAGATGCTAACAGGTTATCTCTGGGTAGTGGGATTCCAATTGCTGTTTTTCTTCTGCATTCCTTTTTTTCTTTTCTATATTTCTCATCCATGTTGCATAATATTAAGGAATCAACATCCTGTAATCCAAGCGAGGAGACCCTGGGGAGACATCAGACCCCGCCTTTCTGGAGCCCATTCGGCTTGGCGCTCCCTCTATTGTGCACACCCTGACCTCACACCCCCGGGATCGCAGCTTGGTCCTGCAGGGAACATGTGGGCCCGCAAGGAGACTCCCAGCATCCCCTGCTTTCTGCAGGTGCCAGCGATGCATGCGGATTGATTCCCAGAAAGTCAGAGGCTTTGAAAAGTTCTGGGAAGAAAAACCAGCTGCTCCTCATTATATGACAGCGGCCAGAGGAGGCAAACCAGGACCCGAGGAGATGGGGGAGCGGAGCGCTGGACAAGCCATCCGAAGACTGGGGTTCAGGCCTCTGCTTGCTTCAGACCTTGGTCAAGTCACCTCCTCTCCCCAGATGTCGGTTTTCTCCTCTATAAAAAGAGGACACTGTCCCTCTAGCTCTGACGGGCTGTGGTTCCCAGATTTCATATACTGCTGCCCTCTTGTTTCCACCATCCGGGGAACAGTTGGAAGCCATTGTATTGACTTCCCAGCATGGTACCTGCCCTGCAGGAATCTCATGAGCCGTTCTGCCCCTAAAGGCAATCTCTAAATTGACCTAGGACACTCTGGGATACTCCAACCACCCAATAGGAGATTTCTCAAGAAGGCCTTATGCACATACAGCGTTCCTCACCCAAGGCACACTTGAACTTTCTCAAGTGTGAGATTTTTTTTTTTTTTCCCTTTTTTATATACTGGGGATTGGACCCAGGGGACTCTACCACTGAGCTACATCCCCAGCCATTTATCTATCTACCTATCTATCTATCTATCTATCTATCTATCTGAGCCCGGGTCTTGTTTCATTGCTGAGACTGGCCTTCAACCTGCAAGCCTATCTCAGCCTCCCAGAATCGCCAGGAAGACAGACACCACACCCTGCCTCAAGTGTGAGCTCTTTACTGAGCACCAATCAGGTGCCAGGTGCTAGTGTTACGACAGTAAGAGAGACAATGTCCGGCTCTCTTGAGCTTCCAGGATGGACAATAACTATCAATTAGGGACCCTGGGTCCCGTGAGAGGGAGATCCCCACGGAACTCTGCAGGATGCTGTTGTTCACGCTTTGCAGCTAAGACGATGTGGGATTAGAGAAGCCAGGGTTCTGCACAAGATCAGAGAGCAAACCAATGATAAAGGCAGACTTCCAGCTGTGGGCAGTTCCCCTACAAAGGCTCCTGGGAATGTCAGTGGTTTTAACTTCACAGTTAAGGCAGAACAAAAGATCTCTAGACCCACCCAATCTCCACCCTTTTGATCTGGCTATAAGAAAGAACTGGAGGAAAAAAATAATAAAATGCAGTAAACTGTAGACCAAACATGATTTGAGTAAGAGCAACTATGAGTTAGTTCACGCAAACGAGTTTGATTTTTTTTTTTTTTTTTTTTTTGTACCGAGGATTGAACCCACGGACACTTAACCAGGGCACCTAAACACCAAGTCACATCCCCAGCCCTTTTGTATATTTTTATTTAGAGACAGAGTCTTGCTGAGTTGCTTAGGGCCTCACTAAATTGCTGAAGCTGGCTTTGCACTATCCATTCTCCTGCCTCAGCCTCCCAAGCCGCTGGGATTACAGGTGTCCGCCACCGCACCTGGCTCATGCACGAGTTTGCATGATAAAATGATATCCTATAACAAGGGCTAGACACTGAAGGAACACTTTTTAGCCGTTTTTATTAGTGCATAATAATTATGCATAAGTGGGGGTTTGTTGTGACATATTGGCTCAGTAAATATTGAATGACAGCATGAAAAAGTCATTCTCTTTTCAATTCTTTTTCAATCCCTCTGGGTAGGAATAACTATCCAAGGTCTCAATTTGGTGCTGAAGGGTTTTAACACCTTCTCCAACACCTGCCAGCCTCCCTCTATAACGAAGCAGCCTCCAAGCCTAGAACAGGCAGCAGTACCTAGGGAACATTGAATAGCTTTGTTCTATTTTCGTTGTTTATGTGGAAGCAGGCTATTTTACGGTTACCATCTACCTGAGGAACGTGAAAACTGATTTTCTATTTTCTGTGGTCATATAATTTTCCTTTTGAGCTACATTTACTGATATTTTTAATGAGTGCACTTACTGATATCTTTAATGGGTAGAGTTAAGGGAAAATATTAAATTCGTGACACCGTAGAGGAGAAAAATAAAAAAAAAAGTGGCATTGGAATGACTGAGGCTTGAGAAATTCTGCCCCATGAAATTAAAAATAACCCAGCCATGTAATTATATTGTCCTGAAAGTAGACTGCAAGTTACCTAAATAGCACACATCCACAGTAGCCCGGCAATGTTAAAGCAAATTTTTGCGGGCTTGCATATGCAGTTACTTTAGCAACAGAGGTATAACTGAATCATATTTCAACCACAAGATATAGGAGCACGAAAGTCTAATTATTGGAAAATTATAGACCCAGGAAACATGGCTCTGCCTCACTGCACACGGGAGGGCCGACCAAATACCTCCTGAGAATTGGATAAACCATGTCCACCTAGCAGATGTGGAAAGGAGGAGCCCTCCCGCAGTGTGGCCCTTCAAGGACCTGCATTCGCTCATCAGGAGCAATGTCAGGCAGTCCCTGTTTCCTGCCCTGGAATACACCAACATCACCAACGCCACCACACCGCGAGCTTCCAGCTCAGCCTTCCAGGCCTCAGCACCCAACTGCCAGCCCGGCTCCCCCAAGAGCCCCATTCTTCGAATATATGTAACCCCCTGTGGGTGGTCAGAGAAGGCTCCCTGGAGGAAGTGACCACCCAGCTGAGATCTAGGACAGAAGAGGTGTGAACTAGGGAAGGTGGAAGAGGAAGAGGGATCTGAAAGGGCGCGGCTTGGCCTGCAGCCACAACATGTCCCCCTGGGCTGAGACGCTTGGGCTCCGGGATGTGCATTTCCAGTCTTGGTCCCTCACGCAGGGCGAAATGCCCAGGTTCCTGCTCTTCCTAAGGAAACGGCGCTCCGATTCCAATAGGAGGGAAAACAGTGAGGATGCCCTGTGGGCCTCCGGCCTCAGCCGCCTCCTTGTGGGATTTAAAAGAGTAATTTTGCCCACTTAGAACTTCCAATGGAGGTCTGGAGCGGCCGGAGTGGTTCTCAGTACTGGCTGTACTTGGCATTCGGGGGAGCTTTTATAAACTCCACGCCCAGGCCACGCCCACCTGCAACTAAGCCACGCCCCTTTCACGCCCAGGCCAATTGCGTTAGACTCTCGCCTGTCATTTATGACAGCACGGGCCAATCCGGAAGGCGTTTCGTTAAGTAAGGGAGCCAGGCGCAGAAAGACAAATAGCACGTGCTCTCGCTCGCGTGGAATCTGAAGTCGGTGTCGTAGAATGGTGGTCACCAGAGATGAGGGGGTGGCCAGTGGGACAAGAGCAGTGAGATGCGAGGTGCTCTAGCACAGTGGGATGACTCTAGTCCACAGTAAGGTATCGTCCACCTCCAAATAGCAGGAAGAGGTTTTGGAAAGTTCTCACTGCATAGCGACCACACACTTTTGAGGCGGTGGATTTGCTAATTACCCGGATGCGATCACTCCACAGTGTGTACATATATCGAAACAGCAATGCGCCCCAGAAATAGATACGATTATTTTATGCCCATTAAATTGTTTTGTTTTTCAATCTCTGATGAGCAATATCGAAAGCTCCCCAGGGGAGTCCCGGTTGCAGCGGGATCCTAATCCCTCAAATCTGCAAAAACCAGTGCTGGCCTGCTGGACTCTAGAAGTAGGGCCAGGGGTTGGTGGGAATTCGATCCCACTGTGGTTTTAAGAATCATTACGTTTTCTCTTCTGTTTTATCGACAGGCGGTAATGGAATTTGCCACTTGTTCTTCCACATTGTAGAATGCTAACTCTGCTCCCAGAGAATCAACTGCAGCCAAGATACAGATGAAAGTTGTTCTGGCCACTCCAATTGCCTGGGGATCTGGTTAGAACACAGCTTCCGCTTTAGCCGCCCAAGGTCTGCATTTCTAATGAGCTCCAAGGTGAGACCTGTGCTGCTGGATTCCAAGAGCCACACCTGGGCGGAGAGCCGCCAGGACACCTCTCCTCTCCGAACAGGGCTTCCCCAGCCCTTCATTTCTGCCCCACTCTGATGGTGCTGAGCATGGCTGGAGGAGAGTCAGGGGAAGAACAAAGACATCCTCACCGCCTGCCAGGCTCCAAAGCCGGTGACAGTCCCCGACACACATCGTACATCAGAGGGGCAGATCTAGAAAAGGAGACGGGCTGGGGGAGGGGTGCTGCTGGATCGGTGGTTGTCGTAAATAGCAAACCATCTGCGCCCAGCAGCCCCCGTCTGAGTCCCCCATCTGGGGCCAGAACAAAGGCAGGGAAATTCGAGAGGGATCGGAGATCAAAACAGCCTGGGAGGCTCTCCTGCTGAGGCTTCCTTTCTGATTAATCACTCATTCTTGCAGAATCAGTTGCAAGGGGTTTGTGGGCTGGGAGCTGGAAAGGAGAGGTCCGGAGTTGACCCTCGGGGACCATGAATTCCTTGGGCAGTAGCTAATGCTCAACAGGAAGGGGACAGCAGGGTAGCCCTGACATTCAGCAGGGCCAGGAAAGAATGAATCAGGGGACGTCCGTGCTCACAGGTCACGGGAACAGGTGGACCGGGCACCGGCTTGTGGAATGAGCCGTGGGACCGGTGGCCAAGTGGACACCATCTGTCCTACCTGACTCCATAGGTGGTGGCCGCTCAGTGCCAGTCCTTCCTCCCCAAGCAGATAGGCAGATCTGATTTTGCCAGATCTTCCCTCTGATTTTTTGAAAATGTGACTTTTTAAAAAAACATATAAACTCTCCCGATTTATAGAAAATGGCCCCAACTGCTTTGGAAAACTATGCCGTTCATCCAAATAGGTCAGAGAACCACACATGGAGAACACGCAGCCTGCAGGTGACCTCACAAAGGGAATCGCCTGGAACGTTTCGAGTTATTTCCAAATATTTTAAAATCCAAAACCTTCTGCTATGGTTTGGATGCAGTTGGTCCTCCAAGGGTTCACTGATCCTTGGTGTGGCGATGGGAGGTGGTGGGACCTTTAAGAGGTGGGGCTTAGTGCAAGGTAATTAGGTCATGGGGCACCGACACTGGTCTAGAAGAGTGAGTTGGTTCTGGAAAAACTAAGTCATTATAGAAGAGTAAGCCCAACCTTCGAATCTCTCTTGGACTCTTATTTCATCACGTGCTCTCTCTCACACACACACTCCCGCCATGATGCCATCTGTCATAATACGACACAGCCAAAGGGCTGGATGGATACAGTGAACTCATCCTGGACTTTCAACCTCCAAAACTGTGAGCTGATAAACCTCTTTTCTTTATAAAATACCCAGCCTCAGCTATTTTATTATAGCAATGGGAAATAGACTAATGCATCATCAGATTCTCTGGGAGGTCTCGGATGAGAAAATGAAAGGGAATACGTATTCCCAGCACGCCTGCTTGCATTAGACACTTTGCATCCGCCTTTCTGTTTATTTGCTCATTCAAACAAGATTAACTGAGCAGCTACTATTTGCCAGGCCCTGTCCTGGGTGTGTGCTATAAGACATGCTTGTCATGCGGACATGTAGTCCCTCAGAGCAGAGGAGCAATGAACATAGAAGCCTGAAAGGTCGTTTCAGATAGTGGCAGGTGCTAAGAGGTCATTAAGTCGGGGGTGTGGTGATGATACTCAGGCAGCCGTATCATGAGAGGTCAGGGTTGGCTTACTGAGGAGGTATTGTTTGAGCCAAGATCTGAGTGATAAGATGTTTCCAGCTATCAAAATCTCAGGGTGGACCCAACCAGAGGATGCTGCAAAGGAAAAGATCCTAAAGTGGATCTTAGATCATTCTCAGTCATCATTGAAATGAGCATTAGAGGTAACTTCTGTCCATGGAACAGATGAGGACCCTGAGACCAGAGGGGCCCACAAGCCACATGGTTAGTGAGCAGCCGGATGCTAGTTACCAACCTGCCACCTTGGACTCATGATGTCATGAGAGTAAATACATAATTCAGGGGAGGGGTCACTTTCCTGCCTTTGCAAGACCCAAGATTCTTCCCTAAGCCTGTGGGAGATACTAATGAGGTTGCTGTCTGACTGCCCAGAACTTTCCTTCTGGGGTTCCACACGGTCCCAAGGCTGGCTCCTGTCTGTGTTTGGAGCACTGAGTGCATGGGGCTCTCTTGGCAGTATCCAGGTGGCAAGGCTATGACAAGCTATTGCCCACATCAGGACCCCCAGGCCTCCTCTCTGGAGTCTGTGAGAAATCCCCGGAGATGAGGTTTTGATGGGAGCATTTTCTGAGATTACGGCTTCCAACTGGCCCTTGGACCCAACCTTGTGTGTAGGAGAAAAGTAGCAATCACAGTGACTCATTATACCTTCCAGTACCACTTGGAATTTTTCAAAGCTTCCACCCAGCTCCATGTTTCTCTGCCTGGGCTCCTATGTCCCAGGACTTCCCCCTTCAGTTTGCTAGTGACAGCATGTCCACGTGGAACCTCTTCCTGCAGGGTCTATTTGACTCAGGAATTAGGAACAAATACATTATTTTCTATAAAACAAGCACAGGTATCTTTTGCATCCATCAGCTTAGCTACCATAATGCTGCTGCGTAACAAGCCACCCAGGATTCAGCGACTTGAAACCACCATCCTGATTTCCCCTCGTACGTCTGCAGTGAGCCAGGGTGGTGGGTCTGGATGGGCCTGACCAGGCTGACCCTAAACGGTTGCTGGAGTCCAGCACCAGGAGTCGGGTCCTGCCTTCAGCCCCCACCTTCACAGATGGGTAAACTGAGGCTCGGTTAAGTGACTTACCCAAAGTCACACAGTCAGTATATGGTCCAGTCAGGATGTGAACCAGGGCAGAATCCATTTTCCTCCCTCGGTGCCTGGCCCAGAGCCCAGCGCACAGGAGGTGGTCGGGAAGCGTCTGTTACCAGGAGGCAAAGTAGACTTGAACCCCCAGGAACTGAGTGCCCTCATTCAGCCGGGTCTGTGTTCCTGCTTGAGAACTTGTTCAGAGTTTCCACGGGGACAGGGTCCTTGCCCAAGTAATGTCCTCATGGTTCTGTTTAGTCTGTGCTCAATCCCCCCGGGCGCCATCTGCAAGGGGAAGGAGGCTGGCCTCCCCCCCACCCCACCCCCGCCTCTTCTGCACTTCGCTGCCTTGGCCCGGCTTCCAGCTCCCAGGCCGTCGGCTCCCCTGGGCTACAACTGCATCCTCTGGATCTATTTCCTGGCATCCTGGGAACCCAGTCTTAGCACTGAAGCCTCCTGTGTAGCTCTGCTGGTGGGAGTGTTCCCTTGAAAGGGTAGGAGGGCTGCTGTCCAGGCTAAGTAGCTTTCGAATTTATCTTGGGAATAAGAGAAAAATTTCTCCCGGGGACCCGGCGTCCCACCTGTGGGATGAACTGTGCCGCGGGCTTTAATGCTTACGTGTCTAGTTCCAGATCTTCTGCTTAGGACCACTTATCCCTTCATTCAACAAATATTTATAGTACATGTAATGCTCTAAGCACCCAGACGGGTGCCAGGGGCAGCAGCACAAAACCATAATGCCTGGGAAATTTACAACCCAGACCAGTGTCCTCTCTGAACCTTAGTGTCTTTTTCTGTAAAGTGGGAAAGCTCAGGAAGATGTGGATCTGCTCCAAAGTCCCTTTTCTCCCCTGTGCAGCTCATTCCCAACTCCAGCAGAGAAGAGTGGTGGGGGTGGGGGGAGGGGAGCCGCCTTCTGGTTGAGTGCCCCACGTAAGGTGTTGGCCCACTCTGACCCTCGGACTCTTCATGGCTTAAATGAGTGGGCTGGACCGCATGATTCCAAAGCACCTGTTTTCCTCTAGCAGACTGATTCCAGCACGGGGGCCCCTCGGAGCCCCGGAATGGCCCTCCTCTCCATCCTGGGAGCAAACTTCCTCCCTGTGGGGTGCTCACACGGTAGCCCGGCAGCATGGAGGGACCCTGTTCTTTGCCAGGTGAACATGAAGATGTATCAGGACGTCGCCCAAGAGCTGTTCTCCCAGGATCTCCCAAGTCACTAAATTTATCTTCCCTGTCACGCTCTTAATACCTAAAAATGTAATGGCACGGCCATCGGCTGCCTAAGGAACATAGCTGGCCCATCACCAATCAATCAAGAGCTCCCAGCGGTGCTTCTGAATACGTGACAGCCTCTCAGTTCAGCGGGCAGCGGGCTGGGGATCGTAATGCTCCTCGGGAGAGATGGAAACCCACACCCGCTGGCGTGGGGAGGCAGCGCCGAGGGACAGGGAGCTGGGAAAGGAGATCAAGAGGTTCCCTGAGTCCCCCCAGGTGTTGGGACAGAGGCAGAGCTGGGCTCTCACAGTCAGGGACAGCTCTACCCTGCCTGAGAGGAAGCATCCGCCAGACGGACAGAGAGAAGAAAAGAGGTCCCCGACATGTCCACAGGGTTGAGGAAAGAGATGTCAACCCAGAAACCTCAAGTGTAATCCCAGCCCTTCTAGAAAGTCCCTGTGTGGCCACTGAAGGAAGATGTGCTCCCCCAACCCCGTGGCCACCTGCTTTGCAGTGATGACCTCCCTTTGGCTCCAATTTGCACAGATCAGGAAACAGGCTCAGAAAGGTATAGCCACTTGCCCAAGGGCTCACAGCAAAGTGCGTTCTCTCTGACCATGGGAACCCTGCCCTCGATGTGGCTGCTCTTCCACGTTGAGGAATCGGAGCCCCAAAGGAAGTCCCGGGCCACACACTCCACACCCCACCCGGGGCCTCTGGGGATTGGGTGGCGATGCATCTGTGACTCACTCCCTCTTCCTACACCAGCTCCCGGGCTCCGTGTTCCCTTCCCTGTGGCAACTCCAAGGAACAGGCAGATGGGGAGGCCCCAGCCGTGGCCGGAAGATCTTTTGGAGTCAGTTCCTAGTGGGCGCTGCGTCCAAGGACATTCCATGCCCTGCCAGGAGCCGTTGGGAAATTCCAGCCAACACTGATTGGAAGCAGGCTGTGCTTGCGAACAGAGGGAAGGCAGCCAGGGCTGCTTCCTCTCAGACCCTCCCTGCAGGCGGGTCTCCCCAAGCTTCTCAGAGCCTCAGGCTCCCAGACACCCAGCCCCAGGACTCCAGGGGAGACACAGCCAGCCGCCTCCTCGTGCTCACTGCCATCTGCCCTTTGGAAACTCCAGGTCCAGAGACCAGGTCCTCCTCCAGATCTCCCCCAGACCCCCGAAGACCCCCTCTGCTGAGAAGGTGATCCAAGGCACTGGTCCTCAAACTTTAGCACATTGGATGGATTTCAACTTCAAGACATGGAAGACTTTCTCCGAAGCAAACCCTTACCTCAAATCCCAATATAGGAAACAAAAGATAGGCGGAGGGAGTAAGGATGAAGACCCCAGGCCCTGCCCACCCGGCTGCCACATGCCTCCCATGGCTCTTCTGTGGAACCCTGAGCCCCACGGAACCCAGTTTGCAAACCGCTTCTCTAGGTATACAGGGAAATAGGCTCAGAAGGGCACAAAGAGGTGGCACAAGGGTGAGGCCCCTCCCAGCAGGAAGGGAAGCCCAGACAGGAAGGCAGATGCCCCCTGCCCCCGCCACCCCCAGCCAAGTGAGGGTCTGGTTGTGTGGATTTGCCTAACACCAGTCAATCCGGGCTGATTTGTTGGCTAGTTGGTCTCTGGTTGATGATTCATTGGTCTTTCAGTTGGCTGGTTGGTTAACCCATTGAATGGCCAGTCCATCGATGGTCTGGCTCTCTGGTTGATGTGGTGGTTATCGGATTACCTGGCTGGTTAAAGGATGAGTGGGTGGCTGGGTGGCCTGATGCCTCGGTTTCGAGACATGAAGTGGATAAATGAGAGAAGAGGCACCACATGGGTGACCCGAGATGGGAAGGAGGAGGGACATTCACTCAGGGCTTTCAGTACAATTGACACAGTGCAGGCATCGTAGCAAGGTTGCTGTCACCCACACAGAGCCTGCTGGCCGATCCTGGAGCTGGGACGCAGGCGGAGGAGCCCCGGAATTCGAGTGTCCCAAACGGACCGAGAAGCCCAACACGCGGGCTGAGGGTCCTCCCTCCCCTCCAGGCTAAAGACAGGGCACAGTTTTACGCCATCCTCCTGGTATCCTCCTGCAGGGAGCATGGGGCACCCTCACGTCCAAGACGGGGACCCTGAGACTCACAGAGGGCGTCCCGCACCTTCCAGCAGCTGGAAAGCGGAAGGCTGGAGTCTCCGTCGCCCAAGGCTGAGCGCCATATTCTTTCACAACCCAGGGTCCCTAAGGTGTCGGGTCACACTGGCTCCTCCCCAGCCTGCCGCCGTCCAGCCCCGGAGCTCCTGATTCCCCTCCTCTGGGTTCTGGATACCAGCCCCCAGGGTCCGTGGGGACCCCCCAGGCTGCAAAATGACCCCCTGGCTGCAGCCCTGCCTAACAGGCCCTGCGCTCGGCTCTGCCACCACAACGGGTTACGGTGAAGAGGCAACCCCACGGCTGGCTTTCGAGATGAACGGCAACTGGACCACGGGGTCTTCGCTGGGGACTGTCAGGGACTCTGGAGAACCCCGCGGGCCGCCTCGTAAGTGCTCCCCGAGGCCGTCCCGCCCTCCGCCACGCCCCCGCCACGCCCCGCCACGCCCTCCGCCACGCCCTGCCTTATCAGAATACAGGCACGTCTCCTTTCTCTGCCCCAGGAGTGCAAGGCCAGGGGCCACGTCAGGTAAGGGCATGATGACGCCACTGAGAGGTCCCCTCCGCGTGCCCTGCTCAGTGTGTGGGAGAAAGAAAATGCTGGGGGGCGGGGCCCAAGCACGCTGCTCCGAGACCAGGGCATAAAGTGGTGGTGACCTTGGACGTGACCTCCCTGCCGCCCCAACTCACTGAGCCAGAGACCTTGCACGGCTCGCTTCCTGGTGGCCACAGCCCGAGGAGCAGGGAGCAGTTACCTCCCCATTTTGCAGATGAGAAGACAAAGACACAAAGTCACTTAGTGATTTATTGGAGGAGTCGGGATTTGAACCAGGGCTGTGGGATGCACCATAGTCCACAAATGCAGCCTCCGTGCCCAGCCTTCCCTAAGAGGTTTCACCTGGTGACCCTGTCCAGGATTAACTGAGGGAAGCTGGCTCTTGGGAGTCTCCAGAGCTAGACTCTGAAACATCCCCTGACTGTGACTCCACATTTCTGTTTGAGTCCCTGTCTGCTGCCTAGCAGTCAGGAGTTCAGGCCCTTGTTTCTAGCTTTGACCCGTCCACGATCCAGGGCTATGGTCTTGAACCTTCTCTGAGCCTCAGTTTCACCTTTACAGAACTGTTGGTTGTGTGTTTTGTTTTTGTGCTTTGTAATAAATGCTTGCAATAAAAAAAAATCCAAATGGACAAGAGGAGATTTCTCACCCTGTCTTCTTATCTTAAGTCAGCTCTCCAAGACTGACAAAATACCTGAGATAATCAATTTTAAAAGGAGGAAAGGTTTATTTTGACTTATGGTTTCAGCCCATGGTCCCTTGGCCATGTTGCTTTGCACTTGGGGTAGCACACTGTGGTAGAAACACGTGGTGGAACCTATTTACCTCGGGGTAGTCAGGAAACAAAAGAGAGAGAAGGAGCTAGAGTTCCAGTCTCCCCTCCAAGGGCATCACCTAACTTCCTGCCATAAGCCCCACTTCTTAAAGGTTCCACTACCTCCCACGGCACCACAGGCTGCCAACCACACCTCCAACCCCTGGGCCTTTGGAATATCCCAGATCCAAACGATTACTCCCCTCCACCTCCCCAGGTCTCCTGCCCAGCTGTGACCATTATTTCCAGTCTCCCACGCCTCCTCCCTCAGCAGTGCTGGCTCCGGGATTGTATGCAGACATTCCACTTCTACACTCTCCATCTCACTGACTACGGAGCACTTGACACACTGGTTACAAGTGATGACGAACTACATCCTTAATTTTGTTGAATATTAATGAATTTAAATTTCAATAGCTGCCTGTGACGGGCAGCTACCATGTTGGACAGCTCAAGTTGGAAACTAATAATAGCTCATGTCTAGTGAGCAAAGACCAGGTAGCAGCCCAGGTATGAACTCCAAATTCTCGCAAGGAGCCCAGGAGGTGGGGACTTGTCCTACTGATCTCCCTCTGGGGCCCAGGATGGGTAGTGAGGTTCAGTTCTTGCAGGGTCACTAGCAGGTGGTTGGAGGAGCTGTGTCCCCAGTCCAGGCTGTCTGGCTCCAGTACCTGGGGTCCCAGCTGCAGTGAAAGGTCACCATGGCGGGTGCAAGCAGCTTGTCTGTGATCCTGGCACTGTCCTAGCCCAGGACAGTGTGTTGACACGCCCTTTTAATCGGCTCTGTCTCCTCCCTGCTCTCTGTCCAGGCCTGGGCTCTTGCTGAGGCTGTGACCCCCTCTCCACAGCATTTCCCTCCATCTGTCCTCTCAGCCAAATCCTCCCTGACATTAGGCACAGCTGGGCTTGCACGTGGGTAGTGTCCCCTAGGGGGGACACATGTAAAGTCTTGGTCCCCAGGGTGACAGTATTGGAGCTTTTGTGGAACTTACAGAGGTGCCTCTTTATGCAAGGTCCTTAGGTCACTGGGGGTGTGCCCTGAAAGGGATGGTGGGACCCTGGCTAGTCCCCTCTCCCTCTCTCTCCTTCCTGGCTTGTGACTTACTGTGACACATGCCCCAGCCATTGCCATCCACCACCCGGGTCAGAATTGAGCTCATGGAGGCACAGTCCCTTCAGACCTCCAAAACCATGAGCTAAATAGATTTTTTTTTTTTCTTTGCCAAGTTATTTGCCTCAGGCATTTTATCGTAGTCAGGCAAAACTGACTAATACAGGCACCAAAGATGGATAAAGTGACTCAGAGGCATGAGTTGGCCTGAACAAGTAGAGGGCATGGGGAAACAGACTCCTGGGGCTCAGAGAGGACTGGATAACAGAAGCTGGGACCTTCAGGAGAAGATTGTGGCCAAGCCACAACCTAGTAGGACAATGAAAAGACATGAGTTGGGTCAGGGCTATATATTGGGGACTGGGGGAAGGAGGTTAAGTAGGAAGCATGGAACAGGTCAGAAGAAATTTGTCCACCAAATACTAGTTAAATCAGATTTAATAAGTGGTAGGGAACTGGTATTGATGTGCTCCTGCATTTAGCGAGCATTTATTAACCACCTACTGTGTCCCTGGCTCTGTGCTAGGCACTCAGGACACCATGGCAAACAAAAATGGACCTAAGACCTATGGGGTAGGTGTAGTATAGCAAAAATTTGTTATGCTGGGGTGGAGAAAGGTAGGTGGGTACCTAATTCCAACCGTGGAAGGAAGATCACGGCCAAGGTGACTTCTAAGGATGGGTAGCAGGTAACAAAGTTGAAGGTGACAGGGCTTACCAGGAAGAGGGAACAGAAATGCGCACCTCCCAGACAGCAGAGAGAGAAGCACAGTCAGAGAATTCGCTAGAGCTCAGGGGGGCCAAAGCTTGGAGTGTGGTCACTGAGGGTGAGATAGCCTGGGCCAGACTTCGCAGAACCTGGCGAGGAGTTCGGGCCAGGGTTCCAAAGTAGAAGGGTCACGACTGTGCTATGTTCTAGGGTATCCCCTGGCTTCCAGAGAGGAGGCGGATTGCAGAGGGGGAAGGAGAAGCAGGTTACTGTGGTCCAGGCCAAAGATCATGGTTCCCTGACAGAAGGCAACAGCTAAGGGGAGGGAGAGGCGGCCAGAAGAGATCCCCAAAGATTTAGAATTAACAGAATGAGAAAAAGGATGGGAGAAGGTGCTGGAAGCAAGATCCTCATCATCATCTCTCAGGATTGCTCAGGGCCTAGAGGCGGACATTGATACCTGCATTTCCACTTCTGAGCCTCAGGTGGCGCTGTTGGGTGGTACCGCAGACACTGATTGGCTCCTGTCTCCCATCGCCAAGGCCCATCCTGCACCCAAAAGAGCCCCTGCCTGTTTCGCACTTCCCAGGAAATTTCTCAGAAAATATTCACTGGGTGACTGTTTGAAACCAGGCTTTACGTTAGGAACCAAGGACCCAGAGGTGACCAGATACAGCCTCTACCCACAGGGACACATTTCCTCCTCCACCAAATTGATGTTTTCATTCCTCCCCCAAGAAAATATATCGCAGAGCTGTGAACCCAGGATGGAGCCAGAGCTCCGGAGGAGACCGGTTGCTAGCAGCCAGGGCAAAGGACGAGAGTTGGGATGTTGGGGTGTCTGGGAACCAGCAAGAGACAGGGCGGTGGGACAGCCGGTGAAAGAGGAGTGTCAGGTGGTGGGATGGAGAGGAAACGGGAGTCTGTGGGCTGGTTAGTTACCTAGCGCCTCCCAACAAGCCCTCGCAGGCTCTGTGGCTTTGAACAACATGCATTTATTATCTCCCACTTCTGTGGGTGAAGAGTCAGACTTAGCGGGGTCCAGGGTCTCCCCACAGGCTCAAATCAAGTCGCCAGCTGAGGTCTGAGGCCTGGTTGGAAAGCTCAGCTGGGCAAGGTCTACTTCCCAGTTCCTTCTCGTTGTTGGAGAATTCAGTTCCTGGAGGGCGGTCAGACCCAGGGCCTCAGCTCCTGGCTAGCTGAACAGAGAATCCTGGACATGTGGGCCTCACCAACGTGGCCCCTCGTCCAGGCAGGCAAGCTGAGCGGCGGTTGGGTGTCCGTTAGCCGGCAGGCCCTCTCACCTCAGTGGCGCGATTCCAGAAGTGACACCCCTGCTGGACAGAAGCAAGTCAGGGTTGCTGCCGAGCTTCGTGGGAGAGTCACGTGAGATGTCGTCTCAGTCTGCTTTTGCGTCGCTGTGATAAAAATAACTTAAAAGAACAACTTACAGGAGGAAAAGTTTGTTTTGGCTCTGGGTATCGGAGGTCTCAGTCCACAGTTGGCTAACTCTGCTGCTCTGGGCCCCAGGTGAGGCAGCACCTCGTGGGGGAAGGCCCCTCGGAGGAGAGCTGCTCAGCTCCCTCCCGGTGGGTCAGGAAGCAGAGAGGGAGCAGGGAGAGAGGCTCAGGGCACACCGCAGAGACCCCCTCCTCCAGCCATGCCCTGCCTACCTCCAGCTATCACCCTGTCATTCAAACTAGGAGGGACCAATTGGGTCACGACTCCCATGATCCACTTCTGCATTAACACAGGAGCGTTGGGGGTACGCCTCTTATGGAACCCCAGACAGATGTGAATACCAGGAGGTCGGGATCACCGGGGGACCCTTGCAGTTTGCCCACCACAGGACTAGGCTGAAGACACACTGGGCTTTCTGGTAGACCCCGGGCCTTGGCATGTCTTCCGAGAAAGAGACCATGTCGCGGCCAAGTTAGGATGCTACCCTCAGCCTGCTCAAGGACTCCACAAATACCACTTCTGGACATGAGTCCGTTCCCCATTCCCAGGGAATAAAAGTAAAAAGAGCATCGTTGACACATTTCACAGATGGCAAAGCAGAGGCCAGAGTCAGGACAATGTGCCCAAGACCACTTGGCCCATTCGAGGCCGGGCCAAGATGAGCGTGTGGGTCCAGTTGATTTCCTTCTCCTGGACCTGATGGTTCCCCCTCAGAGGCCTGGACGGGCCATCTGCCGAGGCGGGCTAGCCAGCACAGGCGGAGGTGTCCTTCCTGCTGCGGAGGAAGGCATCCTTGGCTTGGCACGCCTCTCGCAGTCCTCCACTGGAGTGGGTTCTAATCTTGCAGCTCATGGATACCCAAGCGCCCTGCTACCCCAGGGTAGCAAAAGCTCAGTGTGGCCCAGGAAGGAGAGAAGGTACCTGGGGCCATGGCCTGTATTCAGGCACAAAGTGACAGCTGCAGGGTCAGTCCCTGAGCCAAATGACTGGAACAGAGGATCCTCCACTGAGCCTTCGAAATGAAAAACAGAGAGGGTGGCCTCTGGACCCAGCCCGGAAGCCCAGACCTGGGCAGCTGCCAGAGAAAAGGGAGGCTTGTCTCGGCCCCTGGGAAAGACCCCTGCCTGTGCCGTTCCCAGCAGGTCTGGGCCTCAGGGCCCTCATGTCCCTGCCCTGCCCTCACCTGGCTCTGCTCTCTACCTGAGGAGGCCTGAGTCTGAGGGCTGCAATTCCCAGGCCCTGGGGTGGCGGGTTGAGTTCCCGCCAAGGGAGGCTCGGGGATTGGAGGATGTGGAAGAGACAGGGGCCGGGATGTGGCTTCCTTTCCTTCTATGACTTGGGCAGTGTCTGTGCATGTTGTGCTGCTGAAACAAAGATCTCGGACTGGACAGTTTCTTACAAATGGAATATCACTTCCCACAGTTCTGAAGGCTGAGAAGTCCAATCCCCAGGTGGCAACAGCTGGTGAGGGCCTTCCTGCTGCATCATACCATGACGGAGGGTGAAGGAAGAGAGGGAGTAAAACAAAGAGAAAGAAAGAATTAAGACAGTTCATGTGTGACCTCAGTTCATCTAGGTAAGAATGAGTTTTTATAGAAGAGCAAGCCTGCCCCCTCTCCACACTCTGGCTTCCTGTCTGCCATCCAATCTCTCCCTCACACAAACTTCCACCATGACATCATCTACCATGATGTGGGGCAGCCAAGGGCCCCTTGCCAGAGCTTGCAATAGGCTGTTTGGACTTTCAGACTTCCATACTGTGGTCTAAATAAACCTCTTTTCTTTATAAGTACTCAGCCTCTGGTAGTTTGTTATAGCAATGAAGGATGGACTGATACTGTCTTCACCATGGGTTACTACTGTGGCACTAGGATTTACTCCCACTGAGACATGTCTAAGAATCATCATGAAGCATGTCCCACAGTTGACCCCCTTGGAGGAAGAGGAGGCTGTATCATTTATCCACTAAATTCCATCCTGTGGTTGGGAGTTATCCCTGAATGTCATCTCTTTTTACACCTCCACATTGACCCTTAACCACATGAAAAGATGCTGAATCGCATCAGTAACACTAATATATGAGATAATGCTCCATACAGGCGAGAATGGCTAAAATGGGAAAGGTGGATAATACCAAGTGCTGGCGAAGACGTGGGAGACAACCAAACTCTTCTACATTCCTGGTGGGGATATAGAATGGTACCAATGTCCAGCCAAGCATCTACCCTAAGATACAGCCATCTGTCTCCTAGATATTTACCCAAGAGAAACAAAAATCCATGTTTTGAGTACTAGTACAAAGACAAGTACTCAAGTGTCCTTGGCAATTTTATTCATGATAGACCAAAGACGGAGAGCATGCTCAGGGTCCATTTAGCATAGGAGAACGAATAAATAAATCAGGGTACCTTCATATAATGGACTACTCCTCATCCATAAAAATGAAAAAAAAAATACTGATACGTGCAATAACACAGTTGTAGCTCAGAAGTAATCATAATGCTAGTAAAAGAAACCAGAAATAATCTATGTGGTTCTGCTGATATGAAACTCTGGAATAGACAACATTAATAGCGATGGGGACCAGGAGGAGAGTCGTCCAGGGGTGCAGATGGTCTGGGCTGGAGAAGGGCATCAAGTGATCTCCTCCAGGGACAGACATACTTTGAATCCCGATCTGCCTGGTAGCGACACCAAATTCACATATATAAAAATTCCCTGAGCTGTACACTGAAGGTTCTGTGCCTTTTATGTAAATGACACCTTCCTTCTTAAAGATAAAACCATAACATAAAATGAACGGCTCCGTGCTTTAAGGTCCTGCTCCACACCCCCGTTTGGTGGCCGGGGACAGCTCTGCCACTGGCATCTGGTTAGGGCAGAAGGCGAGGGAGGACGGGGACAGGCTGAGCTTCAGGAGCCGCCAGGACAGAGGAAACGCTCGCTCCCACCAGTGAGTTATGATGAAGGATTTTCTTCTTGGCCTCCAAGTGTTTCACCGGCTCGTCCATCAGTCTGGCGGGGCAGCCGTCGAGGCGGGAGCCGCAGAAAAGTCAGAGTTCCCACCCAATCGGCCTGAATAACGCAGTGTCCACTGCTGCCTCGGGCCTGGGGGACAGAAGCTAACTTCTCGTTTCTTTCTCAGGTTCTGCAGTTTTTTCCCAGGGCTCCCGAGGCTGAGACTGGATAGGCCACATTCCTGGGCTAAGACAGCACAGGCCGGGTTCATAAAGGCTGGGGCAGGGGAGAGAGAAAGGGCACCCGAACCTGGGTCCTTGGAACGGGGAGGAGCAGGAGCAGGCGCGAGGGCTCTGAGACCCGCTCAAAGTCCCCAGGGTCAGCTCCTTCCTGGCTCTGTGGTCTTGAGCAAGTCATTCGCTTCTCCAAGACTCAGTTTTCCTGGCCACACCCTGCCTGGTGACGGATGGTGTTTACTGAGGACGCGTCCTGCTTGCAAAACTACCTTGTTCAACACGGACATGATCCAATCACCCAACTACATCATCCCTGCCAGGCAGAGGCAGCTGCTGAGACCCAGGGTCCCCCCAAAAGGATCACAATGTAAAAGGTAAGAATGCAGGAGTCAGAAGCCACAAATCTCCAGACATCATGCTTGAGAGAAAATAGGTGCTCAGTTAAGCACAGTCATGGCTGTTGTTACTACTAGAGTATCTTTCACGGTTCCTGCTTCATTTGGGTGTGACGACAAACACGTGATTGATGGGCACTGCGTGAATGTAGTAGGGGAGACTGAGGCAGGCAGGTTACAATGACTTACCTGAGCGTTTGAACATTTACACTAAAGGCACTGCCCCACCCCCCATCCACCTCAGCTCCCTCAGAGGAGCTACTGAGACCAAGTACTACAGACCCCAAAACACGTGCTTCAATTCCAAAAGAAAGACCTGACGCATATATTACCTCTGCCTCTCCCTGGTTGTAGGAGTGGAAGAGGTTCCTTCATCCCGGCCTCCTGCCTGAGAACTGGGATAAAACCATCAGTTACACAGGAGTCAAGGGACTTTGGGAGAGAGAGGGGAACCAGGGTTTGCTCCCCAGCCCTGCCACTTACTAGCCGAAAGGCCTTAGATAAGCTGACTTCTCTGAACCTCAGTTTCCTCATCTATAAAATGGGACTCACACTGCTAACCTTGTAGAGGTGCTGAGGATTCCACAGGTTTAGGTTAGAGAAGGCTTTGCCCCAGGGCCAGACACATGAACAAGAGGGCACCATTAGCATTAGTCACAGAACGTCCCATTTGCCACCATCATTTTTGCAAGGGACCTTGGATGATAAGAAGCTGGACTAAGGAGCAGGAAGATCTGCGTATGTACCTTCTCCCCAAGCCAGAAAAGATCTGCGATTTCCAGAAGAGGCCAAGCTGCCACCGCAAACCCTCTGAGTTCTTCAGAAGCGGGGGGAAACGCGGAGGGGGGAATTCATCGATTTCTGCAACAGCAGGAGGGCTGAGGGACGCTGCTGGCCGCCCTGACCGTGTGTCACCAGGTTGAATGACGGGCTCAGCGAGGTCAGAGCATGCTCAGGATTTCTCAGTTAGGTGCCATTCTGGGTCTGCCTGGACAGTAGGTGGCCAACAGCCCCATGGCTGCAGACCCTGATTAAGACTTCTGCCTCAGAATAAGGTACCCTGAGAGCAAGCAGCCTTAGACTTCCTGGCAGTCCGTTTTACATTGCTATAATGAAATACCTGAAGCTGAGTACTTTATAAAGAAGAGAGGTTTATTTGGCTCATGTGGTAAGAGAGGAAGCAAGAGACTGGAGAGACCCCAAGCTGGCTCCTTTATGGGAACCTGCCCCGGTGGGAACTAGTCCAGTACTACTAGACTTGACCCATTCTCTCTCGATGGATACCTGCTGAGGGTTGTGCCCCTGTGACCTAATCACCTTCCACTGGGTCCCGCCTCTTAAAAATCCACCACCTCTTAAGACCATCACATCGGGGACGGAGCATCCAGCACTGAACCTGAGGGGACAACCATGTCCAAACCAGGGCACTTCCAATGATGCTTCTGGGAAGAAAGGGTCCAGAGCAGACAAACTCTCCTGCCTCAGGAAATGCCAGGTAATTCCTCGTTACTGGCTCGTCTCTCTCCCCAACAGAAAGCTCTTGTGAGGCACAACAGGAAGGAGGCTCCAGAGCAGAGGTTCTCAAAGCGGAACAAGCATCATATTACCGGAGGGCCTCAGGCTTCCAGGGGTTTAGAGTAGGGCCTGAAGACACATTTCCAACCAGTTCCCGGGCACTACGATGGGGTTGGTCTGGGAGCCACACTTTGAGAATAACCAATCCAGAGGAAAGACAGAGTGCCAATCACAGCTCAGCCCTTCATTTGCTGTGTGGCCTTGGGCAAGCTGCTTGGCCTCTCTGAGACCCAGTTTCTTCATCTTAAAACAGGGCAAATAGTGTGTACCTCGAAGAGTTGTTAAGGTCAGAAGCAATATATAAAGTGCCTGATACTTACTAGGCTGTCAGTAGAAAGCAGAGATAGGTGACAGTCCCCTCAACATGCAGAATAACAAGGTTCTCAGTGAAGACCGCCATCAACAGAACAGTCTCCTGCAATCTGTTTCTCGGATGGGTGAAGAAATCAATGATTTCACCTAATTCCATGAAGTCAGCAGCAAAAGCCTGAGACTAGGGAGCTCACAGGAAATGCTCAGTGACACGCCAGGCAGAATAAATGCCCAAGATGTGCGTGTGCACACAAAACCCGGCTAACCCAAAGAATCAATTAGCTCCCTGCTGGACGAGCACCTCATTGTCAGGGCACCCAGAGAGGGGTCGCCCACCCCAGATGCCCGGAGCACACCGGAGCCAATCCGCACAGTCATTTTCTCTCTAGTTACAATGCGGTTAAGGGACAAGATGCAGCAATTGGGGGACCTCTCCATTAGCTATCCTAATGTGTCCTTGGCCACGTCATCCAGGGAAGGGAATGTGGTAGGGGCTGGAGGGAGGCCCGTGCGCTCCTGGCGCAACACCGTCAAGGGCGGATCTGAGTTCTAGGTCTCGGGTCGCTTTTTATAGAAAGGAAGAGAATGTAGACCAGTTGACTTCTAAAACTCCCCAAGCTCCAATGTTGTCTGAAAAATCGCAGGTAGGACCTGCGAGGATCCGAGAGGGCGCAAGACAGGCTGGGGCGCGGCGAGGGTTCCGCTTCAGCACCGCAGACAGCTCCGCGCAGCCACCCGGGAAATGCCCGGATTGGCCAGAGGGCAGGTGTACCCGTGAGTGAAGCCCACGTTGCAGCCTGTCAGGATTTCTCGATCTTGGCACTATTGACCTCTGGAGTCAGATCACTGGGCGGGGTAGCCGGGTATGTCCTGTGTATTATGCAATGATTAGAAGCATCCCTAAGTCATCACAATCAAAAATGTCCCCAGACATTGCCAGGGGTCCCCATGGGGCAGGGACAAAATCATCTCCACTTGAGAACCACCCCCCTAGCTCTCCCGGGAGCTGTGAAGTGTGCCCTGAGGCTGTCCTCTATTTTAAGAGACCTCCATTCTCCTGCGCCCTTGCGCACAACCCAACACATTTTTAAAAAGGCAAACAAGCAAAAAATAAATAAACAAAATCATGACCGGCCTCCATCTGTGCCGTTAAAAAATAAAAACAGAGGAATGTGATCAAAAGAACGTGAGAATAATAGATGCCACTTAAATCAGGTGGTTGGGAAGGGCCTTTCTGGTAAGGTGACAGTTGAACTCGTGCCCAAAAGATGAGGAAGGACTACTTGTGGGATAACGTGGGATAACGTGGGAAGTGCGTTCCAGGTGGAAGGAACACAAGGGCCAAAGTCTCCACTTTTGGAAAGAGATTTTGGGGAGGCCAGTGTGGTCTCAGCGGAGTGCGACGTGGCGGGACCAACAGACGGGGCCTAGGAGGGGTCGAGGTGGGATGGCTCAGGGTCTTCCACCAACTTGGAGGGAAATCGGGTGCTACCCTAACGGGACCCCAAAGCTGAAGGCTTCCTCCACTCTGGGCAGCTCCCAACTCCACCCTCGAAGCTGAAGGTGAGACCCGCGTCCGTCAAGCTGCTCAGAAAACAGATTTTTCCTGCAACTTGGGAAAAGTTGCCATACTTCTAACACCAGGTCAAGACTGAGGACATGCGGCACGTTTTACAGCATCCGGGAGACCAGGTTTGCCCTGCCTTAGGCTTACGTTTTGCTCTAGATCCTCTGCTGTTATTTAGCTTTCCAGAGCTTCCTGTGACTTCGCAAGATGGCAGCATGGGAAGGGGGGAGGAAATAGCAATTCCCCGAGGATTTATAGGCACATCGTTTCGTTTCCCCGCCTGCGTCACCGCCTCCTCTCCCCCTCCCCCCAAGGTGTCCTTCAAGAGTCAATGACTTGGCACTTCAGGTTTTCTAAACCTGTCCTGATCCCACCTCCCAAAAGCAAGTTCAGAGCACCTCTGTCGTCCCTATCATTTAATAAGAGAAACCCTGGGGCACAGGGGGTTCTTCCAAGGAGTCCCAGGACCCCCACAGTAAAGAGAAATCCTAGCAACTCAGTCACTCCTAGAGTGCATCTTTACCTATCTTTATCTAGTCCATCTACTGGGAAAAACCAGCATCTTTAATACCAGAGGATATCAAGGATGTAGCTTCAGACCTTGACAAGGACAACAGAAATCACATTTCAGGAAAGGGAATTTGGATAATAACACAAGCGCGTCTGGGTCCAACAGGCAGGGTTCAAATCCCGGATCCTTCACTTCGTATCTGTGAGACCCAGGGTCACTGATTTTAGCGTTCTGCCCTTGAATTTCCTCATTTGTGAAATGGAAATAACAATGGCCCTGATTTCACAGGCTTCCAGAGGGGAGGGGAAGTCAAGGGGACCTGTTAAAACATAAACTTCGGAAGAGAAGTCGGAGGGGAGGCGTATGGAGGAGTAAAGGCTCAGACAGAGGATGACCGGGCTCGCGAGGTGGCCGCAGAGTTCAGCCACACGGTCGCCTGTGGTAACGTGGAAATCAGACGACTTGTCTGGCTTACTGGGCGATCTAGACAAGGAGATTTCCAGGCAGAATGTCTAGATAAGAACCCGTTTGTTCCTGATGCTTGAAATAATACGCAAGAGGCAACACATAAGCTAAATGAATCGGCTGTGATACAGAAAGAAGCCAGGACTTGCTGGTTTTGAAATTTCCTTGTGTTTCTAGAAGACAGATGATGCAAAGAGTAAGAAATGTCTGTAGGCAAATATCAAATCCAGGGTATTGTCAGGAAATCAGGGATATAGGTGGAGCAGAGGGCACAACTGTAAATTCCTTTATTAATGCCTCATGAAGACCTGAGATACCCAGCCAAACCAAGTGACTTTTAATAAATCAAGGGTATTCTGCTTCTGCTGCTTTGGGATCCTCAGCAGAAGCCCAAGGTAGAGAAGAGTTTATGTAAATAAGATTCACGCATGTGGGTTTACCTCTGAGTCTTCTAGTCTGTTCCATTGGTCTTCTTGCCTGTTTTGGTGCCAATACCATGCTGGTCTTGTTACTATGGCTGTGTAGTATAATTTAAGGTCTGATATTGTGATACCTCCTGCTTCACTTTTCTTGCTGAGGATTGTTTGGCTATTCTGGGTCTTTTATTTTTCCAAATGAATTTCTTGACTACTTTCTCTATTTCCATGAAGAACGTCATTAAAATTTTAAGAGGAATTGCCTTAAATCTGTATAGCATAGGATGGCCATTTTGACAATATTAATTCTGCCCGTTCAAGAACATGGGAGATCTTTCCATCTTCTAAGGTCTTCTTCAACATCTTTCTTTAGTGTTCTGTAGTTTTCATTGTAGAGGTCTTTCACCATTAGATTGATTCCCAAGTGTTTTTTTTGTTTGTTTGTTTTTTGGGGTTTTTTGTTTTGTTTTGTTTTGTTTTTGAAGCTATTGTGAATGGGATCGTTTTCCTGATTTCTCTTTCAGCTGATTTGTCACTGGTGCATAGAAACACAATCAATTTATGGGTATTAATTTTATATCCGGCTACTTTGCTGAATTCATGTATGTGGGACTTTCTTACAATGAAACGAACTCCAAGTAAGATTCACGAAAGACCCACAATGTTTAAGAGAAATGCACTGGTGAAAACTGAAAGAGACAGAAAGAACATAGATTGAAAGAGGTCTTTAGACCCCCACAACTCTACAGAAAAACTACAAAAACGATGAGCTAGATAGCTAAGAAAGCATCTCTTCTGTAAACCTAGGCTGCCTTCATGGAGGAGGAAGGGAACTAGATAAGAACCAGAGTTCAGAGGCCGAGCCATTGAGATCCAGTCTCAGGTCTCAGGTTCTGCCATCTGGTGCCTGGTAGATTTCGGTCCTGCTGAGGACCAGCAACCCCTGCATGCCTGTTACCCACCCACCCCTGCTTTGAACAGGGCCGTCTGTAACAGTCACTCTGTCTGTGCCTCTGCTGTATGTCAAGTGGATGCCGTGATCGGATGCAATTTTAGGGAGCTCCTGGAGGGGGTGCATGGATTTTGTGTGTAGGAGGAATGTCAATCACTGGGGACCCGAGTGGAAACTGCACTAGACACCCTCCGGGATGGCCTTTGTAAAGTGCTCTCCCACCTGGAATAGAACTGACCTGTATAGCACTGGACTATTACAGAAAGGATAGCCTGTGACATCTAAGGCTAGGTCACTTTAATCTTACAAATTTATAAATTATTATTATTTTACATAACTATTTATTTACTTATTATTACAGTTTCCTCCTCTCTCTCTCTTTTTTAATTTTTTTAGTTGTTAATAGACCTTTATTTTATTCATTCATTTATATGTGGTGCTGAGACTCGAACCCAGTGCCTCACACATGCTAGGCAAGCGCTCTACCACTGAGCCACCACCCCAGCCCCTACCTTCTCTCTCTTTAATCCCTCTTGGAGGAACTCGGCCACCTGTCGAGGGGATACCTAAGCAAGACCGCAGAGCTGAAGTCTTCTGCCCACAGCCAACACCCACCTGCCGGTGACATAAATGAACCTTCTTGGGAGCTGATCCCAAAGCCCCAGGCAAGCCCTCAGATGGCTGCCCTTCTGCCCCATATCTTGACACAACCCAACCCAGGACCAACTGGCCAGGCCATTCCAGAATTCCCGACCCACAGAGGCTATGAGATCATACATGTGCCTTGTTGCTTGAAGCCACCGGGTTTGCGGTTGATGTATTGAGCAGTAACAGGTGACTAGTGCAGATTTCTCAAAGCATGTAACTTAGTTCTTAGGACAAATTAAGGGCTTAGCAAATTGTGCCTGGTATTATTATTAATAGAGAAGATTTGCCCTTGAGCAATACAAGACTAGGAGAGACTCTAGGTCAGGTAAGTAAAGACATGTGGGGCTGATGGGAGAGAGAGAGATGGGAACAGATGATGGATAGGTGGAGCTGGGACTGACACACCAGCTTTCTGCTCCCCACGTGGGCATCTGGAAGATTCCAGATGGCAGCAGGGTGATTCCCACAGGGAAACCAGCTGTCAAGAATGTGGACCTGAACCTTCGCCACCCCCAGAATTCCAGGAGAGGTGGCTTGAAGACAGGGCCCCATCCTGGTGCAGACGATTATCTAGATGCCAAGAAATGGTCCCCCTGCCCTTCATCCTGGGAATTGTGGGTCGCAGCCTGAGACACACTGCAGTCCCCAGGAAATGTCTCCAACACCCGACTGCTGGAGTTCCTTGCCATCCACCCCTTGGGATTCTTGCTCCTCCATCTCTGTCATTCAGCTCATCTATACTGAGTAATAGATAACCAAGTCATTCACATGTGAGCAGACAAAATTTGCATAGATCCAAATGACCATTTAACGGATACATATTTTGGTGGAGGGGTCCTGGTCATTGAACTCTGGGGCACTAGGCCACTGAGCCACATCCCCAGCCCTATTTTGCATTTTATTGAAAGACAGGGTCTCACCGAGTTGCTTAGCACCTCGCCATTGCTGAGGCTGGCTTTGAACTCGAGATCCTCCTGCCTCGGCCTCCCAAGCAGCTGGGGTGACAGGCATGCGCCACCACGCCCAGCTAACTGGAACTTTTTACATCAAGAAAATCCATTTTTAATCTTTGTTTCTTGAGTTAGAAAAGAAAGCCATTGAAGCTGTGCAGGGGACAGTGGTCAGGAAGGATTGACCATCCTGCATCTGAAACCCATCACTGTTATTCCACAAGGTGCCAACAGCACACACGGCTGGAGGGGTCCTAGTGGCCTGTGTCCTCTGTGCACAGTGCTGGTGTAGGAACACACAGCTCCTTCTCAGTCACTGACATGGCAAGAGGTTTTGCGAAGGTTCTGGGACAGGGCCAACTCTCCTCCCCATTGACCTCAGGCCTGAGAGGACACAGGTTGTGAGCCACCACAAAGACACTCAGCACAGGGGAGGATGGGACAGGGAAGGTGAGGGGGAGGTGACCCGGGCAAACGAGGCAGAGGAAAAGCACTGGAGGAGGAGCAGCTAGCAGACAGTGTCCGAGGAAAACAGACCCAGCGGGGAGCAGGAAGCAGAGGCTAGAGCAGGAGGGGGCCGGAGGACAAAGGGCCTCCAGGTCATGCAGGGGAACTTTGACTTTATTCTGAGGGGGCCGTGGTCAGATCTGATCCAGGGAGAGCGCACGCTGGCCACTCCCTGGTGGAAGGAGTGAGGGACTCCTGTGTCACCTAGCTCCGCCTTCGGGAGTCTTTAAGACCTCAGATAAGCAGGACCTTTGTGGGTGGGGTCCTGTGGACGGGTTTCAGGCCCAAAATCTTGGGCATGCAACCTATTGGATCGACCCCACATGTGGAACCCGGGTGGGATCTGCCTGGGCTGAGGTTCTCCCAGAAACAGACCCTGAGACAAAGACTCAGGTGCAGTCATTTATTTGGGAGGTGACACTAGGAATCGCTGGCAGGGACACAGGAAGGGAGGGAGGGACGGTGGGAACGTATAGGGCGCTGACCAGCAGCGTGGGCGGCTCGGGCTCCACCCACCGGAGGCTTCCAGGAAACAGCACGGAGCATGCGCAGGTGAGGGACGCGCGGGAGCCGGGCCCACTAAGCCCTACCCTTCAAGTCTGGAACGCGAGCCCCTGGGCTGCAGCCCCCGGTCCCCTTACCCTCGGCCGGTGCCCGCGGGAATCCTGTGCCCCGCAGGCCAGTGCTTATTTGGAAGTGACTGGCTGGCGCTTGGTGCCAGACGAAGCCCACGCAGGTGTGGATCATTCGCAGGACTCAGTCAGCCGAGCCCTCCCGGGCCTGAAGCAAGGTCCCCTCCTGCGTGACCCATCGCGGAGAGATTTCTGGCGAGGCGCCACTTCATGGACTTACCGAGGCCTGGATTTGCCATAGGCCACGAGGAGGCAGGAGTTGGAGGCTTGGGTCCCCCATCCACTCTCTTGTGGAACCTCCGCCAACCCGGATGCTCCCGGGCATGGATGGAGGGGACAGGAGGGCCTGGGTCCCCACTCCCTCCAGTCATTAGGCAGGGAGATAATGGCATTTCCTCAGCCACCTCCTCAGAGACCAGGCGGCCCGAGGCGGTGGCAGCTGGAGGTGCCCCAGTTCATTGGGAGCACCTGGGAAAAGCCACCGCCCGGTTTCCATCTGGATAGATCTAATTAGAGAAGGCGCTCGTGCTAAACGGACAGGCCCCTGCGGACCGCGGCCACAGCCACACGCCCCTGGACCCCCACACAAAGCTGAGCAGCCTCATTGTCTTTCTTAGAAAAGGGACTCAGGTTGCTGAGCAGCAGGAGCCTAGAGGACACAGTACCCTGGAGAAATCAGAGGCGAGGTCATCGGGATTCACCAAGATCCACGGGTGTTTCCAGAGGGTCGATTTACTGCGCGCCAGGCACTGTTCTGTGCCAGGACCCGGCTGTGAAGGAGGTGGCTTCATCCGGGTCCTCCTGGACTAGGTTCTGGTGGGGGGACCGGGTTTAGCCTCATGATCACGCACAAACCATCACAGCCAAGCTGGGAAAGAGAGCGAGGCCCCAGGCCCACGAGGAGAGACTGAGCTGACCTGACCTGTGTATGACTCAGTCATTACTACCTCCAACAAGGCAGGTTTCCTTATTGTCGGTCCCATTCTGCAGATGGTGAAACAGAGGCCCAGAGAGGGGATGGGACTTTCCCAAGGCTGGCAAATGGCAGGGTTGGAATTTGAAGCAGATGCTCCAGCCCCAGCATCCAGGTGCCCAACTGCCAGGCAGAGGGCCGTGCAAAGGCCCTGTGGAGGTGGGGAGCTTGAGGAACTGTCAGCAGGAGCAGAAGCTGGAGGGCACAGCTGGAGGGCCACACATCTGGAAGGCACTGGGGAGCCACGGGAGGCTTTAGGCAGGGGAAGGTCATGATCGGGTTTGAGTCCTACCCCTCTCCCAACAGGCAGTGGGTCAGGAGTGGGGGACACATTTGACAGATGATCCTGAGGCCAACCAAAGGATGGAGTCATAGGGTGTCACCATCAACACCCGGCTGATTCCGAGGCAGATCTGGGATATGGTGGCAGTTCTCTCCTCCTCCAGAAAGAAGAGGTTTGGAAAACACCTTGGTGAGCCCCTTGACCCCTCTGGGATTCTATTTCCCTTTCTATAAAATGGGGACACACAGTGGCCATCAAACGCCATTCCAGCTCTGGCATGGAAAGCCAGGTGACTTCTCCTTTCTCTCTGTGTCCTCCCCATCAGGTCCTCTCAAATGCAGGCAACACACGGTGTCAACCCACCCCCCGCCATGAGAAGACCCTGGACCATCTCTGCTCCTGTCAATCACTGCACGGTGCCTGGGACACAGTACCCAGCACCTGCCGGCTCACCCAGGACTCCCCGAGGTACCCTCCCCAGGCCACCAGCCCCCACAGCTAGGGCTGTGCAGGCCTTCCATCCCACACACCACCTTCAGCTCTGGGACCGGAAGAGGGCCAGGGCGGATTCTGGCACCAGCTGCCTCTCCCAGGCTCTGGCCTCTGAGGCCAGCTGCCCTGGAGGCTCCATCTGCCTCTCCACAGGGCCCCTGGGGAGCTGATTCCATTTCCTTTGCTCCAGCCCCTCGGAGCCCAGTTCCTGCTCTGCCTGCACAGGGAGCAGCTCCAACCCACCTCCTCTGAGGACTCCGAGGGCTGGAGAAGCCACTTACCACCAAATATTAAATGGTTCACAGTGAACAGCCTCTTCAACCTAGCCGCGTCTTTTCAAGAAATTTCTTTTACAGAAGTATTTGCCCAAGTACATGGTCACGGACTTATCCACAATGTAAAGGACCAAGAGCCTCTGACAGCTGAACATGTCCCCATCAGAGGCAGGGCCCGAACTCGCCCGGCAGCGCAAGGCTATGTACAGTCTTTCGCCCACTCAGTGGAAATCGGTGTGTTCCCCTGACCAATCCATCAGTGCACTTGACCACAGGACGCGGCCCCGGGTCCCCGAGTGTCATCACAGAGGGTGCGAGATGCGTCCCAGAATCCAGAACGGTGGGGCCCAAAGCGCAGGGGACCCAGCTGGTTTGGAGAAGGGATCGAGGACCACGCGGGCAAAACGCAGAAGCAGCCCCGAAGTCCCTCCACCGGGTGCTGGTCAGCTAGTCGGGGTGCGCCACACAGGAGCGCAGCAAGGTCACGCAGACCCGGTGAGGCCGGTTCCGTCCCTATCCCAGCGACACGAATGGGGACGCTGAGGCGCAGGGCGAGGCGCCTTCTCAAGGGAGCCGTCGCTCACGCAGAGCCAGGAAGCCGTGCGGAAAGCGCTGGAAACAGGCAAACGCACCTGCCGGCCTCTGAAAGACCAGCAGATGCACAGCAGGTAGCTGGCCTCCATCAGCCCACACACGCGCGCAGCATGTTAACCGCACGTGTATTGTACGCGTCTTCATTGGACATATGATGACGCATGAGTAATTAATTGATTGACTTGCAGAGCTCACCCCTGAAATCAGGGGTGAAGGAGACATTTCTACTTCATGGGTTTTTCCCCTCAAGAATTTCCCTCTTGTGGTTTGGGGTTCCTCTCCTCCTCCTCCTCCTTTCCGTGCTGGGGATGGAACCCAGGGTCTCCCACATGCCAGGCAAGCGCTCCACCCCCAGCCCCTATTTGGATTTTTACAAACACCATACATTACGTTCATACATTTTAAACCATCTAAGGCCAACAGTCCGCCGGCATGAAGACCCCAGTGACTCACTGTGATTCACCCTGAGGCATGAAGGGCAGAGAACCCTTCCTGAGATCCAGGAGAAGAGGGCTAGGCAGGGACAGAGGACATGGGACCCCAGAGGGATAAAGAAAGGAGAAAGTAGCCGGGCACCGGCCCACACCCCTGTAATCCCAGAGACCTGGGAGGCCGAGGCAGGAGGATTACGAGTTCAAAACCAGCCTCAGCAACTTAGCGAGAATCTAAGCAACTCAGGGAAACCCTGTCTCAAAATAAATAAAAAGGACTGGAGATGTGGCTCAGCACTTAAGCATCCCTGGGTTCAATCCCAGTACCAAAAAAATAAAAATAAAAAAGAAGAAGAAAGAAAGAGTGAGAGAGAGAGAAAAGATAAACACGTGACTCAGGTCTGACTTATGTGACCATTTCCTTTTTTAAAAAATATATTTTAGTTGTAATGGACACAATGACTTCATTTTATTTATTTAGTTTTACGTGGTGCTGAGGATGGAACCCAGCACCTCACACATGCTAGGCAAGCGCTCACCACTGAGCCCCAGCCTGCCATTTCCTTCTTATAAAAATAACTGGCATGTTTTCTACGGTGACTGGTGACATTGGGGGCTTCGAGTCCATGGAGCCCAGAGGGCGGGTGTGCTCAGTCCCTTTCAGATGAGCAGAACAAGGGCCAGAGATTAAAAAGCCCATCCAAAGACACCCAACCAGTGGTAGTAACCCAGGATTCAACGGGATCAAAGTGAGCCTCCATGATCCATCTCCCCAGGGGAAGAGAGGGGAATAAACGTTCTAAAAACTAACTGTCAAGTGAGGAGTAATGGCAGGGACAAGTGAAAGGATCAGGGTTGTGACATTTGAAGGAACTGGGACTGAGAAGGGGACCCTGGCACCAAGACTCCAAGGAGGGGAGTCAGTCAAGTGACCAGCCAGGGGAAGGACAGGCCAGGGGCAGGAACAGCCAGTGCAAAGTCCAGAGGTGGGAGTGATCAGAGTTTTGAGGAATGAGGAGGAGCACACGAGTTTCAGGGAAAGTGGTAGAAACAGGAGTGACCAAGGACAGCTGGGTGGCAGATCTGGTGGTTGCTGTCAGTCACTCGCTTTGGTTGTTCTTTGTTACAGAGGACTATTGGCAAGCTTCAGAAAGGGGTTAAGGTAGGAGTGAACACCAACTGAGACTGCCTCTGGGCCCTAACACCTTAAAAAACAAAGTTCCAAGCCAGGCACCATGGTGCACACTGGCAATCCTAGCAGTTCAGGAGGCTGAGGCAGGAGGATTGAGAAAGTTTGAGGCCAGCCTCAGCAACTTAGTGAGGCCCTAAGCAATTTAGCAGGACCCTGTCTCAAAATAAAAAATGAAAGGGTTGGGGATGTGGCTCAGTGGTTGCATGCCCCTGGGTCCAATTCCCAGTACCAACAAAAAAACAAACAAACAAACAAACAAGCTTCCTGGCCACCATCTGGTCAAAGGGCCCTTCTTCCAGGCTGCCCCGTCTGAGCCTCCATTTTCCAAACCTCTGCCACCCGGACACAGCCAACAGGATGCTTGCCATATCCTGTGCAGTAACTTACTTCTCTTTTCCAGTGGTCATGGTTTACTTAAATTTTTTTTATAGACACATTTTGATTGATTGTACACAAATGGGGTACAACTTTTCATTTCTATGGTTGTACACAATGTATATTCACGCCATTCATGTAATCATACATATATATAGGGTAATACTGTTTCATTCTACTGTTTTTCCATCCCCACCCCCTCCCACCCCTTTTTCATCTACACCATCCAAAGTTCCTTCATTCTTCTCTCCCCCCGCCACCCCCCATCGTTATATATTGTCATGCACTTATCAGAGAAAACATTCGGCCTTTGGTTTTTTGGACTTGGCCTATTTCACTTAGCATGATATTTTCCAACTTCATCCATTTACCAGCAAATGCCATAATTTTATTCTTCTTTATGGCTGAGTAATATTCTATTGTGTATATATACCACAGTTTCTTTATCCATTCGTCAATTGAAGGGCATCTAGGTTGGTTCCACAATCTAGCTATTGTGAATTGAGCTGCTATGAACATTGATGTGACTGTATCTCTGTAGTATGCTGATTTTAAGTCCTTTGGGTATAAAGTGAGGAGTGGGATAGCTGGTCAAATGTTGGGTCCATTCCGAGATTTCTGAGGCATCTCCACACTGATTTCCAGAGTGGCTGCACCCACTTGCAACTCCACCAGCAATGTGTGAGTGTGCCTTTTTCCCTACGTCCACGCCAACACTTATTATTGCTTGTGTTCTTGATAATAGGCATTCTAATTGGAGTTAGATGAAATCTTAGGGCGGTTTTAATTTGCATTTCTCTAATTACTAGGGATGATGAGCACTTTTTCATATATTTGTTGATCACCTGTGTATCTCCTTCTGTGAAGCGTCTGCCCAGTTCCTTAGCCCACTAACTGATTGGGTTCTTTGTATTTTGGGTGTAAAGTTTTTTAAGTTCTTTATAAACTTTGGAGATGAATGCTCTGTCTGAAGTGTGTGTAGAAAAGATTTTCTCCCACTCTGTAGGTTCTCTTTTCACATTGTGGATTGTTTCCTGTGCTGAGAAAAAACTTTTTAGTTTGAATCTATCTCATTTATTGATTCTTGCTTTTATTTCTTGCACTATGGAGGTCTTGTTAAGAAAGTCTGGTCCTAAGCCTAAGTGATGGAGATTTGAGCCTACTTTTTCTACTATTAGGTGAAGGGTCTCAGGTCTAATTCCTAGATCCTTGATCCACTTTGAGATGAGTTTTATACAGGGTGAGAGATAGGGGTTTAGTTTCATTTCGCTGTATGTGGATTTCCAGTTTTCCCAGCACTATTTGTTGAAGAGGCTATCTTTTCTCCATTGTACATTTTTGGTACTCTTGTCTAGTATGAGGTTACTGTACTTATGCGGGAATGTCTCCGTGTCTTCTGTCCTGTGCCATTGATCTGCCTGTCTATTTTGGTGCCAGTACCATGCCATTTTTGTTACTATTGCTCTACAGTAGAGTTTAAGGTCTGGTATTGTGATACCTCCTGCATCACTCTTCCTGCCCAGGATTGCTTTGGCTATTTGGGTCGTTTGTTCCTCCAGATGAATTTCATGATTGCCTTTTCTGTTTCTATGAGAAATGTCATTGGGATTTTAATTGGAATTGCATTAAATCTGTATAGCACCTCTGGTAGTATGGCCATTTTGACAATATTAATTCTGCCTATCCAAGAACATGGGAGATCTTTCCATCTTCTAAGGTCTTCCTCAATTTCTTTCCTCAATGTTTTGTAGTTTTCATTGTAGAGATCTTTTACCTCTTTGGTTAGATTGATTCCCAAGTATTTTTTTTTTGAGGCTATTGCAAATGGAGTTGTTTTCCTCAATTCTGTTTCAGATGTTTCATCGCTTATGTATAAAAATGCTTTAGATTTATGTGTGTTGATTTTATAACCTGCTATTTTGCTGAATTCATTGATGAGGTCTAGAAGTTTTCTGGAGGAGGTTTTTGGATCCTCTAAATATAGAATCATGTCATCCGCAAATAGTGACAGTTTAAGTTCCTCTTTTCCTATTCGTATCCCTTTAATTTCTTTAGTCTGCCTAATTGCTCTGGCGAGTATTTCAAGGACAATGTTGAATAGAAGTGGTGAAAGAGGACATCCCTGTCTTGTTCCCATTTTTAAAGGGAATTCTGGGGCTGGGGAGATAGCTCAGTTGGTAGAGTGCTTGCCTTGTAAGCACAAAGCCCTGGGTTCGATCCCCAGCACTGCAAAAAAATAAATAAATAAATAAATAAAATAAAGGGAATGCTTTTACTTTTTCTCCATTAAGAATGACGTTGGCCGTGGGCTTCACATAAATAGCCTTTACAATATTCAGATATGTTCCTACTATCCCTATTTCTTCTAGTGTTTTGAGCATGAAGGGGTGTTGTATTTTGTCAAACGCTTTTTCTGTGTCAATTGAAATAGCCATATGATTCTTATCCTTAAGTCCATTGACATGATGGATTATGTTTATTGATTTACAGATATTAAACCATCCTTGCATTCCAGTGATGAACCTCACGTGATCGTGGTGCACAATTTTCTTAATATGTTTTTGAATATGGTTTGCCAATATTTTGTTAAGGATATTTGCATCTATATTCATTAAGGATATTGGTCTAAAATTTTCTTTCCTTGATGTGTCTTTGCCTGGTTTGGGTATGAGGATGATATTAGTTTCATAAAATGAGTTTGGTAGGTTTCCCTCCTTTTCTATTTCCTGGAATACTTTGAGAAGTATTGATATGAGTTCTTCTTTGAAGGTCTTGTAGAACTTGGTTGAGAATCCATCTGGTCCTGGGCTTTCCTTGGATGGTAGACTTTTGATGGTTTCTTCTATTTCATTGCTTCATATTGATTTGTTTAAATTGTGTATGTCCCCCTGGTTCAGTTTGGGAGGTGAATGTCTCTAGAAATTTGTCGATGTCTCCAGAATTTTCTATTTTGTTGGAATATAGATTTTCAAAGTAGCTTCTCATTATATTATGCATCTCAGTGGTGTCTGTTGTGATATTTCCTTTTTCATCATGAATTTTAGTTATTTGAGTTTTCTCTCTTTCTTCTCTTTGTCAATGTGGCTAAGGATTTGTCTATTTTGTTTACTTTTTCAAAGAACCAACTTTTTGTTTTGTCAATTTTTGAAATGTTTGTTTCAATTTCATTGATTTCAGTTCTGATTTTTATTATTTCCTGTCTTCTACTACTTTTGCTGTTATTCTGTTCTTCTTTTTCTAGGGCTTTGAGTTGTAATGTTAGGTCATTTAGTTGTTGACTTTTTATTCTCTTCTTGAATGCGCTCCATGCAATGAATTTTCCTCTTAGTACTGCTTTCATAGTGTCCCAGAGATTTTGCTAGGTTGTATTGTCATTCTTATTTACCTCTAAGAATTTTTTTATCTCCTCCCTGATGTTTTCTGTTATCCATGTTTCATTCAATAGCATATTTTTAGTCTCCAGGTGTTAGAGTAATTTCTGTTTTCTATTTTGTCATTGATTTCTACTCTCAGTCCATTATGATCTGATAGAACACAAGGCAATATCTCTATTTTTTGCATTTACTAAGGGTTGCTTTGTGGCATAACATATGGTCTATTTTTGAGACGGTTCCATGTGCTGCTGAGAAGAAAGTGAATTCGCTCGTTGATGGAATATTCTATATATATCTATTAAGTCTAGGTTTTTGATTGTGTTATTGAGTTCTATGGTTTCTTTGTTTGGTTTTTCTTTGGAAGATCTATCCAGTGGTGACAGTGGTGTGTTAAAGTCACCCAGAATTATTGTGTTGTGGTCTATTTGATTCCTGGAATTGAGAAGGATTTGTTTGATGTACATGGATGCACCATTGTTTGGGGCATATTTATGATCATTATGTCTTCCTGATTTATGGTTCCCTTAAGCAGTATGAAATGTCCTTCTTTATCCCTCTGACTAACTTTGGCTTGAAGTTCACTTTATCTGAAATAAGGATGGACACCCCCGCTTTTTTACTGAGTCCATGTGCATGGTAGGTTTTTTCCCATCCTTTCACCTTTAGTCTGTTGATGTCTTTTTCTATGAGATGAGTCTCTTGCAGACAGCATATTGTTGGGTCTTTCTTTTCAATCCATTCTGCCAGTCTATGTCTTTTGATTGATGAGTTTAGGCCATTAACGTTCAGGGTTATTATTGAGATTATTATTAAGATATGATTTGTATTCCCAGTAATTTGGCTTATTTTTGGTTTTTAACTTGGCTTGGTTTCTCCTTTGAATGGATTTTTCTTTAAGGTAGTTCCTCCCTTTGCTGACCTCCATTGTTGTTTTTCATTTCCTCTTCATTGAATATTTTGTTGAGAATATTCTGTAGTGCAGGCTTTCTATTTGTAAATTCTTTTAACTCTTGTTTATCATGGAAGGATTTTATTTCATCTTCAAATCTGAAGGTTAGTTTTGCTTGGTATAGGATTCTTGGTTGGCAACCATGTTCTTTCAGGGCTTGAAATATGTTGTTCCAGGACATTATAGCTTTTAGAGTCTGGGTTGAGAAATCTGCTGATATTCATATTGGTTTCCCCCTATATGTAATCTGATGCTTTTCTCTTGCAGCCTTCAAAATCCTATCTTTATCTTGGATGTTAGGCATTTTCACTATAATGTGCCTTAGTGTGGACCTGCTGTGATTTTGTGCATTTGGTGTTCTGTAAGCCTCTTGTATTTGATTTTTCACTTCATTCTTCAGGTTTGGGAAATTTTCTGATATTATTTCATTGAATAGGCTGTTCATTCCTTTGGTTTGTATCTCTGTGCTTTCCTCAATCCCAATAATTCTTAAATTTGGTCTTTTCATGATATCCCATAGTTCTTGGAGATTCTGTTCATGATTTCTTACCATCTTCTCTGGGCAACTCTATTTTCAAGATTAAATATTTTGTCTTCATTGTCTGAGGTTCTGTCTTCCAAGTGGTCTAGTCTTTTGGTGATGCTTTGCATTGAGCTTTTTATTTGGTTTATGTTTCCTTCATTTCAAGGATTTCCTTTTTTTTTTTTTTTTTTTTTTTAGAATCTCTATCTCTTTGTTGAAATGATCTTTTGCTTCCTGCAGTTGCTCTTTCAAATGCTTATTGGTATTATCATTCATTGCCTGCATTTGCTCTCTTATCTCATCCTTTGCTTCACGAATCATCTTAATCATGTATAATCTGAAGTCCTTTTCTGACATTTCTTCTAACATACTGTCACTGGATTCTATTAATATAGAATCTAGATTTGTCTGGATCATTTTCTTCCCTTGTTTTTTCATGTTGTTCCTGTATCTTTCCCTCTATCAGTGCAGATCTGGGGTATTGCAGATTCCCCCCTATAGGCTTATAGTGGCCCTATAGGTTTCCAAAACCTTTTCTTTAAGGGGGAGATCAATATTAGCAGTGCCCAGTTCAGACAGTATGCAATCCTAGACCAAATAGCCCCTATGAGGACATTAACAATATTGTCATAATAAACAGAATGAGTTCAATTATTATCTTCAGTATAACAAACAGATTTGCAATAAGGTCTGCAGTTTCTAATGAGGGACAAAGAGGATGCAGAGGGATGTAGGATGTAACTGTTAATGGGATAAGAAGAGAATATGTAGAATTTCTAGATAATAGAAAGAGTGAGAGTATAATCGAAAGTAGTTGGTTGTTAGCATGCAAAAAGGGAGAAAGAGACTCTGAGGGAACAGATAAACAAAAGGAAAAGAGCAAGAAAAGTAAAGAAATAAAAACTTAAAATTGTTCAATAAGGAGAAAAAAGAAAATCTACACTAGAACAGTCATATAGTATTCAAACCTGCCAATCTTCAGTAGCCTGATGCATGAGAGGTACCTGACAATGAGCTTCAAGTCTCCAGCAGGCGTCTCAGGATGGGATTTGCCCCACCTAAAGATGGGAGTTACGGGTTCCAGGATTTTCCAAGATGGCTGTTTTAGCTTAAAATGTGTTGGCAAATGGGGAACTGCAGCTCGGGGTGGGGGCATGGTCAGCTGGAGGTCCTGGAGGCAGGGTGCGGTTGGTCAGGCAGGGGTCCTGGGGTGTTGGTCTGGTTGTGGGATCCTGGAGGCTGGGTGCAATTAGTCGGTCTGGGGATCCTGGCAGCAGGGAGCAGTCAGTCGATGTGAGGGTCCCAGAGGCAGGGAGTGATCAGTCAGGCTGAGGGATCCTGGAGACGGGGCTCAGGCCTAAATTTTATTTTTAAAACAAGCTTTCCATCCCTGCTCTCAGTGGACACTGCAAAGATCTCTAGCAAGATGTGCTCTCCAGAGAAAGCACCCACCATGAAAACCACAGGAGAGCCCCCATCGACCCGGCCCACCAGGCGCCTGCCTTGCTCCTGTGCTAAGGGACCAGGAGAGCCTCAAAAGGTCCCGAAGCCTTAGTGACACCTGCGGGAACTTCTCCATGGGCAACCAGAAGGGCTGAGAGAAAAAAGAGCCAATATCATCTTCAGTGGTTCAGTCCCATCTGGTGTCTCACCGCCTGTGCAATGGGAATTTTTATGCACCACCTTGTCCAGGCTGTGGTCCTGGTCATTCAAACACACACCTTCACACACCGTGAAGATCTTTGCTTTATTTTGGCCTTTCTTAATTTTTTTTTTTTTTTTTTTTTTGGTACCAGTGATTGAACCCAGGCATGCTTAACCACTGAGCCACATCCCCAGCCCTTTTTTTAAAGTATTTTATTTAGAGAGTGGGTCTTAGTAAGTTGCTTAGGGCCTCACTAAGTTGCTGAGGCTGACCTCAAACTCAAGATCCTCCTGGCTCAGCCTCCCGAGCCGCTGGGATCACAGGAGTGCACCTCTGTGCCCTACAACATTCTTAATTTTTTATTTTTATACACAATAAGAGGTGTCTGGGGAATGATTTCTTTTTTCATTTTGTGGCAGGATTCTTTTATGTCTGTTTGTTTATTGCTCTAGAGGAACACTTGGGGATAACACAGCATGTGGGCCTTGGTTTTGAGAAATGACTCTTGCCCTGTTCAGAGATCTCGGTCAAGACACCCTCCCCATGCTTGGTTAGGGGGCGGTGGGTGTCCCAAGCTGGGTTCCTCGCTGTGAAGGTATTTTGTAGATGTGACTAATGTTCTGAATCAGTTGACAATAGTGAGGGAGGTTATCCCACAAGGTCTGGGTGGGCCTGGATTCATCAGTTGAGAGTCTCAGGGAGAAAACAGAAGTTTCCAGGAACAAGAAGAAATTCTACCTGCGACCTGCAGTTCCAGCTGTTTCCCAAGAATCACATCCTGCCCTCCTGACAGCCTGCAAGGCTCAGCAAACTGATTCCTTGAAATAAATCTCTTAATTATACCTCCCACTACACCCGTTTGTCTGGCGGAGCCCCGACTGATCGTCTAAGCAACCAGAACTCTCCTATCCTTCACTCCTCCACCCACGGGTGTCTCTGGCCGTGGGGAAATACTGAGTCTAAAGTCCCATGTGACTGCCTTCCAGCGGGCAGTCAATCCTCTGCCAAGGATCGATTCCGTCAGTGCTGCCAACCAACCTGTGGGCTGGGTGCTCTGTCTCACCTGATGGGTGAGGAGACGGAGTTTCAGAGAGGTTAAGCAATTTTTTCAAGAACACACAGACGCCTGGGCCTCCATTTCACCTAAGACAACACGTGTGCTCTTAACCACCAAGTCAACAGAAATATCCCATGGGACCCAACAGGGAGGACCCAGGAGAGGCTCTTGCCTGCCCCCACCCAGGCAGCTTGGGGACCAGTTGAGAATACTCGGATTTCAAGAGAGGGGCAGCAGCCACCTTCACTGGTTACTTTTGTGTCCTGCCTTCCCTGTCACTCAATTCCCAAAGTGGCCACATGTCCCGACCCTGGAACCTGGCCCCTCTCCCCATACAGTCAGAGGCAGTGACATCGAAACAACAAAACTGGCGGTGCTCTGTGACACTGGCCACCAGACAGATTAGTGGTGGACCAGGAGTCCTTGCAGCTGGACAAGGAGCTGGGACACGGAGCTTCTCACTGGATTCCATCATGAGAGAGCTGTGTGACCCTGGGCCTGTCACCAAACCGCTCAGGCCAAAGTCCTAAGGTTCTCCCACCTCCACCTCCCCGCGGCAGAACGGACTGGAAGCTCACATGACTCGCTCCCATCACCCACCCAGAAGCTGAAATGGAAACTGAATCCACCTGCCTCCAGAGCCCGAGGTTGGGGCCCAGGCTTGCCAATCCCACGGGCCCCAGGGGAGCTTCCCAGGCAGTGGGAATGCCAGGCGCTCAGGAGTCAGCCTGGTTCACCGCCCCTGCGGAAGGATGTGTGGGTCCCAGTGTCTACAGAATGGCCCGCCGCTGGAGAATTACTACCCAGGGAAGCACAGCGGCCGCTGGTTTATGAGATGCGTGGAACCCTGCCCGGCAAACCAATCAGCTGGCAGATATTTGCATATTAATGAGACCTCATAAATAATGCAGAGGACGGCAAACTGGGTCTGCTGCCCACCAGCCGAGGGACTCCCGCGCCTTCTTTCAGCTCTTCGCTGCTTAGTCTTTTGTGCACAAAGCAGGGTAGCAGCACCCACCCACCTTGGGGGTCACTATGAGGATCCAGGGAGAGGATCCTCAGAAAGTCCCGGCTGGGCAACTGGCATGTAGTAAGCATCCAGGAAATGACCGTTGGGGGTCGGGGAGAAGGGTTCAGCATTTCTTAGGTCCTTTTCATGGTCATATTATTGTCTATTTTTTTTCTGAGATAATCTCTGAAGAGTTATGGAAAATAATATTCCTCCAAGACAGCTCCCCCAAAAAAGTGGAGGGACAGTGTGGAGGGAGGGGAACTGAGCCAAGCATTCACCTCCCAGCGAATCCTTGACTAAGGAAAGGGACAGATAGTGAATGCCGGACCCTGAACCTTGACCTTCCCCATGGCGAATCAGTCCTACTTGGAGGCACAGCAGAAATTCTGGGAAAGAACGGACCCCAGAGAAAGAAGAGCAAGGGGCAAGATTTGAGTACTCAGCCCTCGGGATCAGGACTCCGATCTCCCCAGATACGAGTGAGTTTCAACCTTTTTACAGTCACCCTCCTAAGTTAAAGTTCTAACCTGGTGCAACCAGCCTCTGTCTGTCCAAACTGCACCTCCGCAGTCCCCAAGGAAACTGTAAAACCCAGACTCCTTCTGTAACCCGGGAGCCAGCTCCATACCCAGAAAACGGGCCCTCCCATGCCCCATCCGCGGACTTCGCTGCAGAGTAAGGAAAGCTTGCTGATCCGAGGCTTGCTTCGTCCTCCTGCCTGTCTCCTGCCTCCGTTCTTTGTGGGCCATGACCTTACGATCTCAGGCTTACAGATCAGCTGCAAAAATAGTACACAGGGCTCCCTCCCATCAGGCTCTCCTACCCAGATGCCCCAAATGTTAATATATGATCCCCTTCGCCTTATCAGTCTCCTCTGAACAGACTCCCCAGCACCTGAATACAGGCAGGCACCCCTTTGTTTCCTATGGCTGCTGCAACGATTGCCACCAACTCTGTGGCTCAAAGCCACAGGTTTTTCTCCTAGAGTTCTGCAGCTCAGCAGTCTGAGCACTGGGTCTTGCAGAGCTGGAATTCAGGCGGTCAGCAGCCTGGAGCCTTCTGCACACTCCAGAGGGCTCACGTCCTGCCTTTTCCAGCTTCTGGGGACCCCTGAATTGTCTCCTGGGCCCCCCTCCAGCTTCAAGGCCAGGAGTTCAGCATCTGCCACTCTCTCTGAAGGGAACATTCGACTCGGATGAGCAAGGCAGGAACCAGGCAGGGAGAGCCACACGTAGAAAGTTTGATCTGCCAGCCAGGGTCTGACAAAGGCCATCCCTCGGGAAAAGCGAGAAAGGCAGGAAAAACTTAGCTCCGGGGTGTTTTATGGGGCGGTTTGGGTGGGGTTGGGTTGTGAGCTGCTTGCGTAAGAACTCATGATGGGCAGAGGGATAAGTAAGGGGAAGTTCCAGTGAGGTGGTTAATGAGGGGTGGGAAAGGGAAGTTACCTTCTAACTCCGGTTTTCTCTGGAAGCATCCTTCTAGGGCGGGAAAGCAACTCAGTAAGAATTTTAAATGGCTGCATAGACGCTAAGCCTTGGACCTAATAGTGCTCCCTTTTTTTGTTTATTTGGGCCCCTTGGGGACGTGGGTGGAGATGGCTCTGCTAGCTGCTTCCAGCTGGAGTGGGGCGTAGTCTCCGGATGCGAGGGGTGTGGGAGGTCATTAGGATGCTGGCGAGGGTCTGAATCTGGAGGCGGCGGCAACATCTGGAGGTGGTCATCTCTGGATGAGTGTTGGCATTCCCCAAGGATCATCTGGTTGACCGTTTGATTAGTGAGGATCTTGGTTCTCTCCAGGATGGCTTCTTGGAGGCATCTGAGGAGACAGGGGACTAAGCAAGCCAAGGTTAGTATGGCAGTCATTGGGCCTAAGAGAGGGAGTACCAAGGAGGGGCTTCCAAGGGGATGAGGAGAAGAGGGAAAGACTAGTCATGAATTGCCTTCCTCGGATTTTTGTAGTCAGATCTTGTAAGTTTGTATATTGTGTTCAGTTTTCCTGGGATTGATTGATACAGTACCAGCACTGTTCCTTGAGAAAGAAGCAGGTTCCACCTTTTTAGCTGCAAGGCAGTCCAGAGCCCACCTATTCTGCAAGACCACCTTGGCAGGGGAGGAGATTTGGGCCCGGAGGATATGGATGGCTTCAGCGGAAGTCTGGATAGATTGGGCCACCTCATCACTCAGTTGTTCAAATTGTTTGGCTAGGGTTAGGCTGTGTCCCCTGGTCCCCCCAAAAGTCCCAGGGAGGCAGTTGGAGTCACACCTACCAGATGGGGGGCTGGGGTGAGAGTGGGCAGAGATTCTGGATGACTCTACGGGGTGAGTTGAGGGGCAGCGTGGCCAGTATGCAGGTCCATGGTGAAGAGTGAGAACTTAGAGACCGTGAGCACGAGAAGCAGGTGCCCCGGGGGCTGGAGCAGGTGGGAGGAGTAAGATGATGTGGGTGCAGCATGGCCGCTGGGCACGGTGCTCTGGGCAGCGGCCAGCGAGGTCCCCCGCATCCCTGGGGATGTCTCGGGGAAGCCTCTCTGGGTCCCGCACACAAGCATGGTGGGGGACTTCGATGTTGGAGAGTCTGTGATTGGGAACCGAAAAGAGGGACGGTGGGGATCATCCTCTAGTCTAAAGAAGGAGCAGGACATAAGTAGGAGGTGAGGGTATAGGTAGGGTCGTGTGGGGTGAGGTCAGAAAATGGCCCTTGGAGGGGGAGATCTGTACCGGAGAGCGGAGAGTGAAGGAGCCGAGTGGGGAAAAGTCGAGAGACGGCTCCTCGCGTCAGACTTGGAGAAACCGATACCACGGGGAGGGGCGGTGACTTCACTCCTTGGGTGGGACGGTCCCTCCTGCAGTGTGCTTGTTGGTCTCGGAGACCTCGGGAGTTGAAGGGAGGTCTGGAGCGGGGGTCCTTGAGAGTCCCAGCTTGAGGGGTCCGGTGGGCGTGGCCGAATACGAGCGGGCATGGAGTAATTCAGGTGGGAATGGTGCATCCGGTAGGCGATGCCGTCAGGACCCGCCGCTGTGGGGTGGCGCTGTTCCCCCGGGAGGCCCCGTGCGTTTTGGAGTGAGGTGGGGAGAGCTCATTGGGAGGGTTAAGAAGCACCAGGTGGCCAGGCGGGACAGCTGAAGGAGAGATGGGGTCAGCGTTAGGTGGAGCCAGAACGTTATCTCCCCTCTTTCCCCCAGAAGGACCCTGCAATTACCTGGGGCCCCTTAATCCAGGGTCATCTCCGCATCTCAGGAGCTTCACTACAGCCACATCGGCAAAGTCCCTTTTGCCTGGCGTGGGGCTTGCTGTTGGATTTTTCTGTCGTTGTTTTGGGGGGCTGGGGAGATCGTTCAGGGGTTTTGTTTTGCCTTGTGTTCAGGTGCCCGGGATGGAGCCCAGGGCTAGGTAGTGCTCTGCCCTGGGCCACATCCTAGCCCTCCTCCTTGCCTTGTAAGGGGACGTGTTCACAAGTCCTAGGATCAGGATGTGATTATCTTGGGGGGGGGGGGGGTGCTATTCAGATATACACAATTATTCATATGAACTATATATGATTACTCTCAAGTGCTTCAGAGATGTATCTATATCCACATCCGTCTTTATAGAAAAAGGAAGAGAGAGGAAGAAATAGCAATGGAGAGCGGGCACTGACCCTTTCCCCCTAAATATGTCCCTGTGTATTTCCTGATCACTAGGCTGTCCCCTTACCTAACGCAGCAGGATACTCGGAATCAGGAAATCAGCATCAACAGAATTCTATTATCTAATCTACAGACCTTCTTCGAATCCTGCTCTTTATCCCAATCATGCACTTCGTAGGAAGGGAAATCGGTCCAAAGTCCCATGGTTGTCCCCCTGGGTCCCCTGCAGTCTGGAACTCTTCCCTGGGGTCCCGTTGATTTTCCATGGCCTTGGCATTTTGGAAGATGTGGTCCCGATGGTTGGCAGACCATCCCTGTGTGGATTTGTGTGCTCGGATCCCATTGGGGTCAGGTGCAGACTGTAGTATTTGGGGGCGGGGGGAGGAATATCCCAGAGTAACACGGTGTCCTCGGTGAGCCACGTCTGGAGGCACGTGACGTTCACTGGTTCCTGCTTTTGGCAGTGTCTGCCAGGGTCCTCCGCGTGAAGTCCCTATCTTTCTCTTAGTAATCGCGACAGGCTGAATCAGCCCCAAAGAGGTCAACTCCAACACTGGAACCTGCAAACGTCACTTTATATGGGAAAAACGTCTCCCCAGGTGGGACTGTTAGGGTTCTAGCTCTGGGAGGTTATCCTAGGCCATCGGGTGGGCCCATAGTGTCTCCCACACGTCCTTCGGAGAGGGACAGAGGGAGGTTACAGACAGAAGAGGAGGAGCCCAGGTGACCACAGACACAGCCGCTGGGGTGATGCGGCCCCAAGACGGGGAATAACAACGGTCACCAGAACCTGGGAGAGAGCAAGGGATGGCTCATCCCCAGACCTTCCGAAGGGAGGTGGCCCCGCTGGCCACCTTCATTTTGGCACCGTGAAACTGATTTCAGACTCTGGCTCCCAAAAGTGGAAGAGAAGAAATGTGTGGTCTTCGAAACCCTCGGATCTGTGGCCACTGGCTCCAGCAGCCATGTGACCTGACCAGTGATAATCAAGTATTTGATTTGGAGAGATCGTAGGACTCTGTTCTCCTCTTCCTCCCTGAACTTTCACCCAATTTGCTATCATATTTTATTACTATTATTATTACAGCTAACTTATATTGAGCATGTCCTACGTTCCAGGTTCAAGGCTCTAAATACAAAATATCTAATTTAATGATTGACATCACCCTGCGACATTCATACTCTGTATCTGTCTCATCCACAGAGGCACCGATGCTCAGAGAGACGGAGTCCTGGCCAGTGTCCACACCTAGCCCGGGGACACAGGTGGGATTTGAACGTGAGCATCTGGCTGTGGCATCTGCTCTCTGAACCCCTTCACTTACTGTCCATGCCTCTCAGGAGAGATCGGATCCCCTCCTGGTAGTGATGGGGAAATGGTCCCCAGGAGGGGGGCATGACTGTCCTCCGGCCACCCATTTGGGTCTCCTGAGTCAGCATCCCCCACCACCCGGTCATGGCTGAATAATCGCAGCCACATTCACTGGTCACTGGTGTCCAAGCGGGGAACTCCGGAGCCTTCTCCTTGCAAACTGAATAATCACCCATGTCATCTCACCAGAGAGAAATGCCAGGTGTCACTAAACAAAGTGATGCCAAGTGGCCTCGGACCTAAAGTTGCCACAGACTGAACCTCAGGGTCGAGCAAAGCAGGATGCCCGGGGATCGCAGGCCGCTCCCGGTTTTCCGCAGGTCCTTCGGGAACTGGTCTTCTGGTGGTGTTACCAGCTCAGCCTGTGCGCACAGCGCAACCCCAAGAACCGCGTAGACTGTGGGATTAGCTGGTGCTTTCTGAGCAGGTGCTGTCTCGGGACCAGGACCAGCACGGACCTGCACCTGTCCTTGCTCAGTCCCAAGGCCGGGGTCGGGGACATCCATCAGCTGACAACCTGGCCTGATGGCTCCGTTGACACCGCTTTCCCTGTAACGGGCATACCAGAGGCTGGTGTATGTCACTGCCTGATCAGATGGGAAGGTCCTTTTGTTGGGGAGACACAATACAGTAGCACTCTGCTGGGCGGAAAGCAGAACTCCCTGGTTCTCACAGCTCCAAACAAGACAGAAGGCCACCGTGCAGGGCCCAAAAGGGCATGTGCCTGGGGACAGAGCAGCAAGAAGCCAGAGTGGTGGGGGCAGCTGACGGGTGGCTAGCAAGTGGCCTTGGCTAAGCTCCGGGGACCCCTGCGGGGCGGCTGACTTGAAGAGCTCACCAGCTTGGAGCACAGGAGCTGTCCCTAGTTGTCCCATTGGTGGCCGGGACACAATCAGGGCTGGCTCATCGTGTCCCCAGAGTGTGAGAGAGTCTGATAAGGGAAGTGGCTGGGGCGTGGGACTTCATCAACTGCCCATGATCAGCAACTGACCAGCCTCTGGCCAGGACCTCACAACTGGGTTGAGACAGCATTTATTTAAAATTTTATTATTATTATTATTATTATTAAAAATAATAAAAATTATTAATAATAAAAATAATAATAATATCACAGTCATGTTCTTTCTGAGCCACGTCTGTGAAATGGGGCGATAGCCATCATACTTCCCTAACAGGACCGAGCAAGAGTTAGGGAGTAGTGTGCAAAGTGCCCAAGGTACCTGCACACAGTAGGTCCACCTGCACACAGTAGGTCCATGAGGGGTGGCATGGACCTTCACACTAGCACTTAGGCAAACAAAAAAGAAAAAAGGCACAGTGCTCCCTGCAGAACCCCACAGCCAGCGTCCCGGTGACGCAGCAGGTTGAGGAGCAGCAATCGCAGACAGGTGTCACCTGGAGGGGGCCGTGAGAGTCCCATGGGGGAGCAGAGAGCCCAGAGGAAGAGCCACGACCTGCGCGCCCCTCCTGCTCAGGGTCCCTCTCCCCTGACTGTCTCTCTCCCTTCCTTCGTCTCTCTTTCTTCCTCCTCCACTGCTCAACCTTCCCCATCGTGGACATTTGTCCTCCAGGTGACTGAGCACCACCGAGCATCAGAAGATATCAAGATCCACAGGCCACAAAGCCCTGCCTCCCTCCCACACAACAGCCCACAGACAGAAGACAGTTCCTCTCCCACGGACGCACAGCCGAGCAGGGCCGCGCAGCTTGACTCGCCTGTCCTTTGGCCCTGGCCCAGCTTCCAGTCTTGGTGGAGTGGCTTGATATTCCAAGGGAGATCATTCTTGCAGCTGGGACCAGAGCCAGGTGGGCACGGGGCCTCCATCTGGCCGTGCCAGCTGCGGCCCTCTGCAGGCCACCTCCGCAGCTGCCTCCCGCTGTGCTCCTTCTCACCTGGACATCCACCCTCCCACCAATCCAGTGAGCTCCCTGTGTCCTTCCAGGAAGGATTTTCTGCTCAGGATGACAAAAGCCAGCTTCTGTTTCTTGCCATCTAGATGCCCAGCTAGGAGACAGAGTTGAATTTCTAAGGATAAAAGAGAGTTAGCTGGGTGCAATGGCCCACACCTGTCATCCCAGCGGCTGGGGAGGCTGAGGCAGGAGGATCTTGAGTTCAAAGTCAGCCTCAGAACTCAGTGAGTCCCTGTCTCTAAATAAAATGTAAGAAAGGGCTGGGGATGTGACTCAGTGGTTAAGTACCAAGTAGAGTTGGCCCTCAACATTCAGACATTGCATATTTGAAAGCTCAACTACTCGCTAACCCCAACCCAACTCAGCGAGACCCTGTCTCTAAATAAGATACTTTTAAAAAGGGCTGGCGATTGACTCAGTGGCTAAGCACCCCCAAGTTCAATTCCCGGTCCCAAAAAACATTGAGTCCCCCCACAACACGGATGTTCCAATGAGGTGCATCTACTTCCTTTTCTTCAGCTCTCGTATTTCAAAACCATCTTTGCACAGTCTGTTTAATGTGGCGTTTTTGCATTCTGGACTTTGCGGTGGTGACTTCACCGTGACAAATGGCCCCGAGCGTCATCCTGGAATACTGTCTGGTGTTCCTAAGCGCTAGGAGACTGGGATGGGCCTTCCCGAGGAAATAAGTTAGATAAGCTTCCTGCTGGCATGAGCTGCGGGGCTGTTGGCCGTGAGTTCAATGCTAATGAGCCACGAGTGTATATTAAATTGGGTGTCTACACACGCGCACGCACACAGCAAGCTTGTGTGTCGATCCATTGACAGAGAGGTAACCAGAGACTTGCAGGAACCTAACAGGGTTTCCTGCAGGACAATGGTCCAGTATTTGCTGACTCCGCGTTCGTGGTGACTTCTAGAACACAACCACTAGAAATGATGAGCAGGGACTGCACTTGACATGAAGCGAGCCGTTTCCATCACGTTAACGACTTGGTTAACCAGGTTTCCCCTCCTCGGAGGAGGAGGAAACTGTCACCAGACACAGGGAAGCCACTTTTCCAGTCCTGCAGCAGGAGGCGGAAGAGCCGGGTTCTGAATCTCAGCCGTCTAACTGGCTTGGAGACAAATACCTCGATATTGAGGTCAGAGGAAACCGAGGCCCCTGTGTCCACGGGGCATCGAAGTCCCCAAGAAAAGCTTTGCTGGAACAACGTAACAATGGCCACAACCATAACACCAGGGCCACCGACACTGGGGGTCTGGGTCGTGTTAACGACTCTGGCCCTGATCTGAGCCTGCGTCTCAGGACAGGCCCACCTGCTCTCCTTGGCCCCCAGCCTGTGCTCTCTCTCCATGGTGCTGAATCGGTATGTCCCAGAGCTTCGTGGACTGAGGGTACTTTCAGGCTCTCCAGTGGCCCCTGACCTTCCTGCAGCTGCCACAGAACCACCCAGGTGCCCCTGCCTGCCCCTGCCATGCATGCCATGCATGATCCATGGATGCATCTTTCCTTCCAGCATCAACAGCAGCTCCAACCCCACCCCATCCACCTCTCCTCCAAGTCCTAGTTCACCTAGTGTGTCGTGGGTGAGATCAAGACTGGGATTAAGGTGACTCCACTCACTGAGAGCCATGTGACCTGGGAGAAGATATCTACCTTCTCTTGGTTTCCATTTCTAGAAATCGCGATGGGGTTGGAGCTGGTATTTCCCCAGGTCAGCTCCACCTCCATCTGCTTGGTAGATCGTACTCTCTTCTCTACAGCTGCTGGTCAATGTCACTCCAGCCTGTGGACAGACCTTCTCGGAGAACCTCAGCGTCGGGCTGGAGGAGGGAGATACATCGCAAGCTGCTGACACACAGACCCTCTAAACATTTCTCTGACTGACGGACTGGCCCATTCCATAGGACACCAAAAGCCATAAGCACTCTTCGTGACTGATGCTTAGCTTGTGGAATGCCACGGAAGAGGGTGATCATTTAGAATACAAGACGGACGATTCTTAACTAGGAAGGCAAGATCACGTTCGAGACCCTGGGAATGAGGAGCACATGATTTAATTTTCAGATTCAATTAATGCATCTGTTTGTTTATATGGTAAGATACTTGAGATGAAGTAGATCTCCAACTCCAAACTTTCAAATACAAGGCTCCCAGGACTGACTTCATCTTGTGCCAGATTTTGTGACTCAAAAAAAAAAGATCTAAGACCAAGTAAAGATCAATGGGCGAAGGGGGTCTGTCCAGTTCCCCTGTGACCTGCTGTCTCTCAAATGTGCCTAAGGGCAGCGGCTCACACTGTCCCCATTGCAGCTTTGACCTTTTTTTTTTTTTTTTTGCGGTGTTGGGGATCGAACCCAGGGCCTTGTGCTTGCAAGGCCGGCACTCTACCAACTAAGCTATCTCCCCAGCCCAGCTTTGATCTCTTGATTCCCACTAAGATGGTGTGAAGCCTCTTGCTTCCAGGGCTCCAAGACTGTGGCTAACTCCAGAGTCAGAGTCCTGAGGAGTCAGAGTCCTGAGGAGCCGGAGTCCCATCCTCTCTTACTCTTTCTGTGGCCCGGGAGCTGGTAAGAAACCTTCTTAGGCCTCAGTTTCCTCATCTGTAAAGTGAGAAGAAGAGAAGTACTTTCCTCTTAGGGTGGTGTACAATGGTACACGATTCCACTTGGGGCTTTCATTGAAATGAAGATGCTGACTCATGAAGCTGGTCTCCATGTCTGATATGGCAAAGTGAGTTTCTAACACACTGATCACCTCACATAGAAGAACCCTCAGCTCTGAACAAAGTATAAAATGCAAAAAGTAACCACCGTACATCTCTGGAAAGTGGGGGTGGGGAAGAGAAACAGGTGGGTTTTGGAAGGGAGTCAAATCTTGGGGAAGAGACCATCACGGAATGAGTCTCAGTTTGAGTCACGGTTTGGCTCCTCTGAGGCCGTGGTTTCAGTTCAATGAAGAGAAGCTAAACTCCTGAAAGCCTTTTGACTTTCTGGCCTGAGAAATAATGGAGTGGAACCTGGTGCAATCACAGCCACAGTGAGAGAGAATTATGTAGAGCAGAAATGTGAGAAGGGGTACACCAAACATTGGGTATAGATTCTGCCCAAATCCCTAGCTGACTCCTTGACTAGGAATCACAGGAGAGACACAAAGCAGATTGCAGGTAAGACTTAAACTAAGATTTTAACTGGGGAGATAGCAGTTGCAATAAACAAATTTAATTGCCTATTTTTTTAAAAAAAGCATCAACATTGACACTCTTTGGAACAATATAACAGAATCCACAATCTACACAACAAAACATCTCTAACATCCAGGATGAAATCCAAATTGCTTAACATGTAGAGAACCAGGAAGAGAATTAAACTGAACAAATGGCATTGCTATTTTATATGCATGTAAAATTATGCATATAATTTGTAACAGCAAATCCCGCTATTGTGTATAATTATAATGCACCCATACAAAAATTTTAAGTATTGATTATGAAAAAAGAAAACCAGAAAGATAGGATCCATATTCATTGTCAATGGGAAAGATAATTAACAAAAGCAAACCCTGAGATGAATCAGATGTTGGAATTATCACAGGTTTAAAGCAATTCTTGTAACTGTGTCCAGTTACCTAAAGGAAAATATGCTTATAATCAACAAAAATATGGAGAATCTCAGTGGATAAATAGAAAATAAAGGGGAAGGTTTTAGAACTGGAAAATATAAAATGGGAAACTTGAAGATAGATCCATAGAAATAATCCATTCTTAAGAAGAGGGAAAAAATTACAAAATAAATTGAACAGAGCCTCAGGAAGCTGTGGAGTTATACCAAAAGGTCTCAAATAAGAGTAACTAGAGGGGGAAAAAAGAGCATATAGATGAAAGATCTTTTTTAAATTGTCAAATTTTAAAAAATAAAGTCATTGGAGTCTCAGAAGAAAGGGAGACAGAGGGAAGAGGAGAGAGACCAAATGTGTTTAAAGAAATAATATCCATAAATTTCTCCAATTGGTGACTTAGCGGATCCAGAGAAAGGGCTGAGAGTCTGCAGAATGAGCTCCTGGGTGACCTGAAGGGACCAGGCTTTGAGTGGACATGGTTTAAAGCCCCATTGTCCAACAGAAACTTCTGCAGTGCAGGAATGTTTCATGTCTTCCCCGTCCAACTTGGTAGCCACTAGCCATGAGTGGCTATTGAAAACTTGATCGAGACTAATGTAATCATGACACTTAACGTTTACTTTTGGTTAATATAGACCTAAATTTAAAAAACCACGTGTCGCTAGTGCCGCCATATTGAAAGATACAGATCCAAAGCATTCTGGGTAATGATGCTCCCAAAGAACTCCCTTGACACCCAGCATAAAAAATAGCTCTTGGCACCAACTGACCGTTATCATCAACATCCCGATCACCAAGGTCCGCCTACTGAGCACCTTTGCTCAGGAACCTCCTTGCTTTTCCCCCCAACAGCTTGGGACAAAGCACCATCCCACACGACCCCCAGGACCTTCTGGAATCGATCGCGACTGAGGAAGCTCGTTCCGCCTCCTCATCATTTGCCTTCAGTGTGGGAAGGTGACTTCCCTCTCACCCTGATCCTTCGATTTCCCTATGAGTCAGTCAGTCCCCTTCGGGAGAGTCTGGGGTCACTTGGTGTGTACGGATGGTCCCCAGCTTCTAATGGTTCCACCTCCAATTTTGCCATTTTGCAATGTTGCAAGAGTAATCTGCATTCAGGAGGCACTAGCCTTCCAATTTTGAACGCTGATCTTCCCCCAGGCTAGTGATCCGCAGCACTGTGCATTTTGGGGATGCTGGGCAGCTGCGGTGAACCCGGGACTCCGGGCAGCCCCGTGATCAACAGGACAAACAACCAGAACTACGGAGCACCGGGAGATTTTTTGGATACAGGTATTTCCAAGGTGCATGAGATACTCCACACTTTGTTATAAAATAGGTTTTGTGCTAAAGGACTCTGGCGAGCCCTGAGCTCCCATAAGTGTTCTGAACACGTTTAAGGCCGGCCAAACGATGTTCCGTGGGTTAGGGGGATAAAATGCATTTTCGAAGTAGATTTCCAACTTACGTGGATTTTCCAGGACGCAGCTTCTGCCCTTTGACTGACATGCCTGAGGTTTTCATAATTTGCTCAGAGCAAGGACTTGGAAGAGCTTGACTCACCCAGGCACCGGGGAGCCTTCCGCTCCATCTCCTCTGGGTTCTTGTCAGGTCCCACACGCTCAGACGTCACATTTGGAAGGCTCAAGCCAGCTGGGGACAAAGCACAGAAGGAAGGAAGGAATGCCGAGTGACAACTTTCCCCTTCCTCAAGAGTGGAAATGAGAAATTGTCCAGAGATTATTTCTCAGTTTCAACTGAACTGAAAGACAAGAGATGGGGATGTGTGCAAAAGCCCTGGAATAGGCTCCGAAAGACTTTCCTGTTCGAGCTGTGTGACCTTGGGCAAGTTCCTTGGCCTCTCGGATTCTCAATTTCTTCATATGGTAAGTGGAGGTAATAATAGTACCTTGGAATAGAGGTGTTAAGTGTCACAGGGGAGGCAGTCCAAAGAGAGAAGTCAGCATGAGCATCCCAGCAGACCTACAGAATGATTCTGAAGTCCCTTTGGTCAGAAATATCTGCCTATCTCTGTGCCTGACATTTCACTACTAAATCTTCTTGCTTAAGTTTATAAGTGGAGACTCACACTCACCTAAGAGAGAGCCTGGGCTCAGAATGTTCTAGTTCACGTCCTCTCAAAGGGCAGAGCATATTGATCACCTGTGGGTTAAAATGCCTGGGATTGGAGCCCTAGATTCCGAGGTCCAGTGAACTACGGGGTGACACAGATGCCCCTGATCCTGTTGCGAGGCCCTAGGGCTTTGGCTGCATAGCATAAAAGCAGCTTTACTCACAGGATCACCTACTCCCAGTGACATACGGACTATCTAAGTACTCAGATGGAAAAATTGAAAATGCCCGATAACACTGAATGATATCTATTGTGGCCTTATTATACACCTGGTGATGAAGCCGGCTGTCTATGCACTAGTTCATTTAATCCTCACAACACCCCTAAAAGGGATGTTCTTTATGAACTCTATAGATGAAAAAGCTACATCTCAGAGAGGTTGAGACATCTGCCCAAAGGCACACAGCCCTTCACCAGATGAAGCACTTCCAAGGGCCGTTGATAGGTCTGCCGTCCCAGAATCTTCACTCTCCTATGAGAGGAAGATCCAGGAGCCTCAAGCACTAGCCCGTCACCCATTACTGGTTCTGGTGTTGGCACATCAGCGTCACCAGGAGAGACTTTTTAACCTGCCAGGGTCCAAAGCCCACCCCGGACCTTCCGAGTCAGAATCTCCGGGTGTCAGACCCCAGGCCTTGGAAAAAGGACCACTGCCCTGGAACCTGGGGTCTGACCTCCAAGGGGGACAGTGTGACGGACGGAAAGAGCCCAGGAGCTCCGCAGAGGAGCCCAGGGGCCAAAAGGCAGCCCCCACCCACCTGCGAGCAGCCGAGACCCTCCTCTCTATGGGCACTTCTTTTAATTTTTACTTTTTCCACATTTTTATCCGCACCTTAGGGTCGTACAGAGCAGCGGGACTTGTTGTCCCGTGTGCATACACGCACACGACCTGACTGCGTGATTTGGCCAGTGGCACCCCCTCCCACCTCCCTTTGAGCTTCACGGAGCCCCCGTTCCTCCCCTTCTCCCTCTCTGACTCCCACACGGAGCGGCCCGCATGTGCCAAGCTTGACTTCCTGCACTTAACATCATGGTCTCGGGTTCCATCCATTTTCCCGCATGTGCCGTGATTCCGTGTCTCTTTATGGCCGAGTCGAACTCCGCGGTGTACGGAGACCACGTCGTCTCCGTCCATTCATCCAGCTGGGCTGGGGCCGGCTCCGCAGCTTGGCCATCAGGAACTGTGCTCCACAAACATGGGGCGCCTGAGCACCTAAGAACCCCAGTGTCTCTTCCGAAGCCCGCGGAGGATCAGGCAGGTGCGGGAGGCTCTCTGTGGGCTTATAACTCAGGTCACCGCTGCCCAGTGCTAAAAACGCTGGTCGTCACCCATCAGGATGTGCGGGAGGTCGGGGGCAGGGAAGGGGCAGGGGTCTGAGCCCCAGAGCCCCCGTGTGGTGCTGCTCTGTGTTGACGGAGTCAGAGGTCCTTAAGTGACACGAGCAGAGTGGAGGCCGGGCTCAGGGGCACCCGCCTGTCATCCCAGCAGCTGGGGAGGCTGGGGCAGGAGGATCGGGAGTTCAAAGTCAGCCTCAGCAACTTAGCGAGGCCCCAAGCATCTCGGCGAGACCCTGTCTCTAAATAGAATATAGAAAGGACTGGAATGTGGCTCAGGGGCTAAGCACCCCTGGGTTCAGTCCCTACCCCCCAAAAAAGAGAAAGAGATCAGGGTGGGGACAGAGAGACCTTTAAACCGGTCCCTCAGTCATCACGCTCCCTGCTTCTGACACAGCTGCCCAGGCCCTGCGGCTCTGGGCCTCCCCAGGGAGACCTCGGCCACAGATGGCCACTGGGTCATGCCCGGTGGGCATCCTTCCCCCCGTCTGCCACCAGCACCCTCAAAGCCCCTGCTTCTGCCGCTGCCTGGATGCCAACGTCCTCTCCACTCCTGGGACCTGTCGCTCAGCGGCTCTTTGTTTCTAGAAGATTTTCCTACCGACTCTGGCCAGGAGCTGATGACTCAGAGCCCGGTGGTCCCCTCACGGAGCTCTGGTCACCTCAGGACCTCAAGTCCCTGGACTAGAGAAGGAGGGGGACTTAAGTGACTAACTTCCTACTGCTGGGTAAACCCTGTGGTCCCTGCCAAGTTGCCGTTCCACCCTTCTGATGGGAAGCCCTCTGCTTCCCGGTGAATCCGCTGTAGAGAGTGTTGATCAACCGTGCCACTTATTAGCTGTGCAATCTTGGACAAATCGCCTAGCCTCTCTGAGCCCCAGTGTGTGTTATATCACTGCCTGTTCGGTGTCCTTGGTGAGAGGAAGGCAGTTACCATACCATGCGCAGAAATGAAGCCTACCTATGTCCAGAGCCCCAGCTCTGGACTTCATGGAACCAAAAATGTGACAGGGAAATACCTCTGGGTCTTTTTGTTACTCCAGTAACAAATTTTTAATTGGTTACTATAAGGTCAGCCCCTCCCCTTAGGTGCCAACATGGCGCTGGCCCAGTTTCTCTTCCTGATTTTACTCCTCATAACTTCTTCCCCGCGGGCGTGAACTCATACCCAATAGGTGCTTGACACACCGCCCAGACCCCTGGCAACAAGGCTCACCCAATCAACCATCGCCCCGCCCCCCAGCAACACAGCTCACCCAATCAGCCATCGCCCCACCCCCCAGCAACAAGGCTCACCCAATCAGCTATCGCCCCGCCCCCCAGCAACAAGGCTCACCCAATCAGCTATCGCCCCGCCCCCCAGCAACAAGGCTCTCCCAATCAACCCTCACCCCGTTTCATGCCCCAACCAATCAGTCTCTTCCCTGCCCTATATAAGTGTGTGCATTTTTAAAATAAAATGGGACTTCTCCGGTGATTAGCTTTGGACTGTGGCTCCATGCGCTTCTTTCAGTTACTAAGGTTTCTAAGGTCTTGTTGTAACAGGCCCAGGGAGCTTCAGGAAGCCATGCACAGCCACCAGCTGGGGCTCGGGGCCTGTTTCACGGTCTCTTGCCAACCTGGTCTTTGAACATCACCTTCTGGGTCATCTCCAGGGTCCAGAAGAATAGCTGAGACCACCAAGATGGTCAACGGAGTAGGAAATTGCTTCTGGCGGAGGAGGAAGAGGAGGACATCAGCCGGCCCGGTGCTCTGCCGCTGCCTGGATGCCAACGTCCTCTCCACTCCTGGGATTCCATCTTGAACACGTCCATCGCCCGTGCCTTGCTGGGCTGTGGCCCACATTGGGGAAACAGAGTGGCTGGCTCTGCTAAAGCAGGTGCCGGGGTTCTGCGTTTGTGAACCCAGTCCGGGGGGACCCGGGACAGACAGAACCACTGTCCCTGGGTGAGTTCCAATGAGCCCACCACCTGTGACCAGCCCAGTTAAAGCTCCTAGAACCACAGACTTGGAAAGAGGTGACGAGTCGCATCAGTGAGGTCAGACCCAAGTGCTTGGGAGGCCAGGCCAGCGATGTCCCCGCGTGGGGAGAGACCAGTGGGCACAGTGACGAACTCAAAGACCCAGGCCCAGTCCACAGAGGACTCCACCACCTCTTCCCGGACCGGCTGACAGTGGCCCGTGGGAGTGTGGGATCAGGGCTGCAGTCCTGGCTCCTTCACTGACCCGTGTTGTGACCCGGGTTCAGGCCCCTAATCCCTCTGGCACCCGATTCCCTCGCCCATGAAAGGAAGGTGATCACGGCAGCCAACGCTCCTGGTGGTCACGAGGATTAAATGAGTCACACGTGGAGGTGCCCGGAACATTCCCCGTCCACAGTAAAACTCGAGGTCGCTGGCTCTTATTGTGAAGTCGGTGGTTTGAGACCAGGGATTGGGGGACTCAAGATGGCCGCAGGGATGTCCAGGTCATCCAGAGAGAGGCCTCTGGCCCACAAGATGAGGGCCACCAGAAAACCTCTCGCTTTGTTCGTAGGGCTGGCAACTCAGTAGTCTCATGGGGACTCTTCTGATCATACCGACTCTGGAGTGGATCTTCTGTTTATTAAAGTTTGGTCAACTAGTTCCTTCTTATTTTGTGCAGATTGAGTGGGCAAAGCCATTTTCGGTTAAGGAGTCCAGGGGATAGAATAATAGTGCTCTTGGTGAGAGAAAATTTAAGCATTGTTTTTCTAAAACCAAATGCACAAGATGGGGGTGGGGCGTGAGACTTGCTTAACTCCTCCATTTCAGTGTGTGATCAAAAGGAAACTCATGGCTGAGCGCAATGGCACAGGCCTGTCATCCCAGCGGCTCCGGAGGCTGAGGCAGGAGGCTGAGGCAGGAGGATTGTGAGTTCTAAGCCATCCTCAGCAAAAGCAAGGTGCTGAGCAACTCAGTGAGACCCTGTCTGTAAATAAAATACAAAATAGGGCTGGGGAGGTGGCTCAGTGGTCGAGTGCCCCTGAGTTCAATCCCCAGTACCCACCCCCCAAAAAACAACCACAAGACTATAGCAAAATCCAGACTCAGGGAATCTACTAGAGAGAAGAACCCAGGTTCTTCAATGACAAATTTCGAGGACCAAAAGAGTTATCACAGAAAGAGCCACAGAACCAAGAAGACCAAACACAAGGTAGGGACTTGGCTTAGATGCCACAGTGGGCAGAATAATAGATGTCCACACCCACCCTCATCCCTGAATGAGTGACCTTATGGCAAAAGGGACTTATTAAGGTCAGAGAGTCTTGAAGTGGGAGATTATTCTTGCTTGCCCAGGTGGGGATCTAATTACGCAGATCTTAAGATGAGCATCTTTTCTGGCTGTCGTGAGGGAGAGACGGGACCACTAGGGGAAGGTCAGAGAGATGCCACAGGCAGACCTTGAGGCTGGAGCGTGACCGTGACCAGCCAGAGGGAAGGTGGGAAGGAGCCCTCCGGAGCCTGGGGGAAGGAACCCAGCCTGCTGGCTCCTGACCTCGCCTGTTGACCTTTATAAGACAACACGATGAGGACGCTCCAGGCGCCAAGTTCCTGGTGATGTGTCACAGCAGCGCAAGAAACTCCTACAGCTCCCAACCCGCCAGACGTGGGCTTAAAATCTAAATTGTTGGGAAAACGATTCAATGCTGGTTGGATATTGGAGGATTTTAAGAAATCATGTGAGATTAAGAAATTATTGGATGGTTTTAAAGCATCACCTATTGGGGTCATGGAATTTCACAGGGTCAGCAGGCTGGGGACGCAGCTCGGCGGTAGGTGCTGGGGGCCCTGAGTCTGAGCCCCACACCAGCTGGGTGGGGGGTGGAGGGGAGACAGCACCGATCTTTGATTAGGTTAATTCCCACATTTTATTTTGACTTCGACAAAAACAGAAGCACGTTTTTACTTCAATCCTGTTGAGGGAGTAAGAGAAATGGAAAAGCCAGGTTAAGGGGTGGGACCTCAGCCAGCCGAGGAACAGTGCCCATGGCCCCCACTGACTCCTGAGCGGGTCCCCAGGCAGCTGAGAAGAGAAGGGACTGGAATAAGACCTACTGGCGCTGACACCCGACCAACGCGTGGAAAGATGGGGAGACTCTCCGGGAAGGTGGCCCAGTGGACTCCCCAGCCCACAGCCCGGAGTCAAGACCGGTGTTGCGCCTGGCTCCTCTCTGCCTTCTCCCAGGCCTCTCCTCTGAGCAGTGGCCAGGTTCTCCTCCTTGGGGAAGGTCAGGGACCCAGTACTTGGTCTACTCTCTGCCTCCTTAGAAGGAGCCACTAGCAAGATGGGCTCCCTTGGGTCAGCTTGAAGCCCTTCCCTCGGCCAAACTCCCTCTGCGGAAGCTCCCCTTGCACGGCGCAAGACGGGGCGGAAAAGGCTCGGTCCCTCTCTAGGGGTAGCACGAGGCACGGTGCCCGAGGACGCAGACTCGAGCCTGTGCACGGTGACCCGAGCCCTCTGTGGCTCCAGGGAAGAGAGGAAATTGTCCCGCCCAGTGTGAACAAGTGGAAAACATTTCAGTGACCACCCTGCGATTCCCACAGACCACAGGAAACTGCATCAGAAGAAGAAAAGGACTTGGGCGAACAGCGTCTCATCCTCCTCCACCTTAAATCTGAAAGAGAATGATCTCGGTTCGGCTAAGACTGCCCCGGAACCACCGGTAAGACGGAAGGGGCTGCTGAGGTCCCTCCCCCCCGCCAGAGAATGGGGCCCGGGGGCCTGTCCCCTTCATTCCCAGGCACCTCCCTCCTAAAAGTCAGCTGGAAAACATCTCTGAGGACCACAGCCCTCCTGCCCCAGGACGATCACCTTCCGGGATTGCTGCCTGATTTAAGGCATGTGTTTTAAGTTTAGCAGGAGGGAAGCAAAAAAGAAAACGCATCCAGAGTCGGGAAAGCTAGCAGCCTAGGCCAGAAGAGAGCAAGGTCCACGTGGCATCCAGCACTGGGAACAAAGGCTGGAAGGAGGGATACTGCCCGGCGGGGGCTTTCTGCTGTACTGTGACTTTTTTGGTACCGGGGATTGAACCCAGGGGCACTTAACCACTGAGCCACATCCCCAGCCCTTTTTTTTGTATTTATTTAGAGACAAGGACTCACTGAGTTGCTTACAGCCTCGTGAGATTGCTGAGGCCGGCTTTGAACTCGCCATCCTCCTGCCTCAGCCTCTGGAGCCACTTGGGACCCTTTGGCTTTACACCCTAACCCTGCTCCCGGTTTCCCCCAACAGCCGTGCATCAGAGGGGACGCGATGCCCAGAACGGCTACGTCCTGAGCTCGTGCAGTTAACAGACTCGTAAACAGTGCCAGCTGACCGAGTTTTGCAGAAAATTACAGCTTGTGTCCATTAAACACACCCCTCTCTGAAAATTAAAAAAAAAAGAAAGAAAAAAGAGCAAGCAGAGATGGAGAGCGCATGAAGAGACCCATCTGGAGCGTTCCGGAAGGCAAGTCAGCCCCTCGGCCTGGTCCCTGGTGCTCGGCACGTCACCATGGTCTCCCTCCCTCGTCATCCTGGACCCTCCTGGGGCTGCAGTGGCAGACGGCTGGGCCACGAGCCCATTCTCTGGGAGCCGCAGAGGGTGCCCAGGTCCTCAGGGCCATGTGGACAGTCTCCAAACACCTCAGCAGGGGCACCGTGACGTTTCTGCAGCGGGACTCAGTGCCCACTCGGCCATTCCCGGTTGGCGATGAAACCTGAGCTGTTTTCCCTGTGGGTTCCCCTTCCCTTCCCCAACTTGGGGAGTGGCAGGAGGGGACAAGGGAGGACCACTGAGGGGCAGGGGCTACCCCAGGGATTGGTGACCTGGCCCTCCTGCGGGTCCCTTAAGTCGTGCAAGCCAGCGTTTCACGGTGGCATCGTCTCTTAGCACCTGGGCAAAGGTGGTGTCCTGCCGCTTGGCAGGGAGGCCCTGCTTGGGGGCTTCACGAGCCCGCAGATCGTCTGAGAATGGAAGGTGACATCTCCCCACGTGCTTCAGCTGACGAGCAGAAGGCTGTCTGGGTGGCCGCAGGACCTCTTTACCCAAGATGGCGGCAAGGTGGCCGAAGCGCTCCTGCGTCTGGCATAGAGAAGCCAACCCGGCGTCAGGCAGGAGGGTGCTCCGGAGGAGGACTTCCGTGGCCACTTGAGAAGGCTCACGTCCGGGTTCCGTAAGGTGCGACACCAAGAGACGATTCCTGTTGTCAATACAAAGTGGATGACTTCTTGTTCCTCTGTTGTCACCGAGACCCCCATAACTCCCCGGCTAGGAAGCCCGGGATGCCCGAAGGGTGTGTTCTACTGAGCACGTGCAAAATGGGATACAAGAGAGGTGGGATGTAGCTGCAGGACCCTCCTGGCAGGAGGTCACGTCTGTGAGCTCCTGTGCTGTCCAGGTCAGGGCTTGACGGAGACGCGAGAAATCACCATTTCCTGTAAATGTTGAATAGCACCCATGCCACAGCACGGGTTCAAGGTCGGGGACGGACTCCTGCCTCCTGCTCAGCTCCAGCCTCGAACCTCCCTCGTCTCAGGACTGGATGGCTCACCAATCCACCGGTAGACCTCTTCTCTATCGCCTGAGCCAGCGTGGTAGGGGCTGGCGCTGCGGGCTCCAGGCTGGGCAGCTGGGAGCGCCTCTGCCGCCGCAGGTGATTTGCCGCCCTCTCGATTCCCACGTTTTTAGGCTATTTGGTACGATTCTTGGTAATTTTTTATGAACGTTCATAGGAGAAATAAGGGAACAGAGGCAGGGCAGGGAGAGGGTCAAATCTCAGTGAGGCTGTAGGCTCAGCTAGACCAGCTGCAGCCCGATCCCATTGGGAGCTTGTGTTAGTCAACTTTCCGTGACTGTGACAAAACGCCTGAGAGAAACAACGTAAAGGAGGAAAGATTTATTTTGGCTCCCAGTATTAGAGGTTTCGGTTCTCTGTCAGTGGGCGCCATCACTCTGGGCCTGTGGTGAGGAAGGGCATCGTGGTGGAAGGGCAGAGCACACCAGAGCTGCTCGGCTCACGGTGAACAGGGAGCAGAGAGGGAGAGAGAGGAAGGCGCCTGAGACAAGATCGCCCCTCAAGGACACAGTGCCAGTGGCCCACATTCTCTAACCAGGCCCCACTTTATAGAGTCCCCACCACCTGCCAGCAGAGCCCAGTGAGGGTCCAAACCTCCAGCACCTGAGCCTGCGGGGGAACATTCCAGATCCAAACTCCAACAGAGCTCTGGAGCATAAAGTGCCTCCTGCAGGGCTGCCACCTACCCCAAGGGACCTGGGCTTCATTCTGGTCAGGCTGTCACCGCCGTGGGCTCCCACGTGAGGCTCGGTCACCCAACCTAAGCGACTCGGCGGAGCAGGAGGGGGCGGCTCTGAGGATCAGCAGCCAGCACTCCCAGCCATCGGGGCGGGCAGACCCGGGGAGGTGACCCAGGGGGTTTCCAGGACCAGAAGTGAAGTGGCAATGGATACTTTCCGCAGAAGGCAGCTTACGAGTCCTCTCCTTGTGGGAGAATGTCGATTATACCTCAACGGCGAGGGAAAACAGGTTTTTAAAAAGGGCTCTGTTTACAAGTACTGCTTTATTTGAGCCTCAAAAAAAAAAAAAAAAAAACGGAGTCAAAACTCGCATTATTGTCATAAGTACAGATGAGGAAACCGAGGCTCGGGAAAGGGCCCTGGCCCCAGGCCACCCAGCCAGAAAGCAGCAGAGTCTGGCCTCCCGTCCAGGCCCCTGGGCTGCAGCCGGAAGTCAGGCATGGCCGAGGTGCTGGGCCGGGCCGGCTCCCCTGCTCACCCAGGCAGAAGCAGCCCAGGGCTTCCGGCTGCTCCCAGACCTCGGCTACCTGAGGGTGGAGGATGCGGCTTGGAATTGTGTCCCTTCAAATCCCAGCTCCGCCACTCCTGGATGCGTGATTGGGGCCTCTCGGTGCCTCAGTTTCCTCCTCTGTAAAATGGGGTTCAGATCCAGCAGAGCTCCCAGGCTCCTGGGGTCTGATAGAGGCCCAGGCCTGGCACTCGGTGAAGGTGGCGCCGATTCACCTTCACGCCCCTCCCCCTCCAGGAGGGCCCGGGGAACTGCTTCCTCTCCCACAGGGGTCTCGATGGCAGCCTGCCTTCCGGTGGGAGGGCTGACAGGTGGACAGGGCAGAGGGGAGGCAGGCAGGTGACCTGGAGCAGGTGATTCACCTTCACGGGGAACATGGTGTAGACCGGGTGCTGACTGGTGTCGGGGACGCCCAGCCGGGAACCCCAGTTCTGACCCCACCAGATGGATGACCCGGGGCCAGGTCCTTCGCCCCGTAAGATAGGCACGATGTCGAGCTCCATTTTACAGATGAGGAAACCGAGGCACAGAAAGGCATAGTGACTTTCCTGAGGTTGAACAGCCGGCAAAGGGAGGAGCGGGAATCAAATCCAAGCATGCGGGCGCCAGAGCCCACGCTGCCCCTGCAGCCGCACCCGTGGCACGTCCCGGTCCCTCTGCACCCTCGGGTCCTCGCTTCTTTCACGGAAGCATCATTCCCAATCCTTCTCCCTTCCCCACCCTCGCTTCCTTCCGGTAGCTGATCCCATCGCCGAATCCCCAGGACCAGGCGCTGGGCTGGTCCCCAGGCACTGGACAGATGGCTGCTGAGTGCAGTAGACGTCGGGCGAGGGGAAGCGGCAGGCGCCCGCGGCGACATCTCGGGGACTGCTGTTCCTCTTTACAGACGAGGGGACCGAGGAGCCCGGCCGCCCCTGTCCGCGGGATGGAAGGCAGGGAGGAAGCCGCGCCCGCCGCACGGCCACGTCTAGGGCACCTGCTGCCTGGCAGGCTCCCTGCCGATCCTTCGTCCCCATCTCCGGTCCCTCTATAACCACAGCATGGCCGTCACCAGCCGCCGTCCAGAAATGAGCCGCGGGATTCAGACAGCTTGCTTCTGGGCGACAGAGGCAGGGTTCCAGCCTAGGTCGGCCGCAGTCCACGATGCCATGTGCCCCCACCCTCCCTGCCTGTGGCCAGCAGAGCAGGACACAGGACCCTGCTGTGGCCCGCGTGTGCGGGAACTTCTCGGGCCACCCGAGGCAAAGTTCCCTAGTCACGGGAGCCCTTGCTGGTCCCCAGCATTGCCAGACCCCGCTTCCGCCCGAAGCTGCAGCCTCTGCCCTTTCCTGGTCCCTGTGTCCTTTGGCCGAATCTCTCCCCTTGGCCACCCATCCTCCAGGGGCCCGGGGAGTCCATGATCCTCTCTGGAAACCAGAGTCGTACCTGAGGGAGAAAAATAAATAGTCCCTAAGAGAGAAGTGGGAAGGAAGACAAAGACACAATTGTCCTTGACAACCGGGCAGGCAGAACGCATCGTTGCCAGGGCAACCGCAGAGGCGGTGGGGCAGCCGACAGCAGGCTCACTGGCGGCACCTCGGCTGAGAATCACCGCTCTGCCGTGGAACAGACTGCGGCCTCGTGGTTTCTCAGAACGGGGACGTGGTCACCATGCTCTAAGTGACTGTCCCGGGCTGGACAAGGCCAGGGGCTGTTTGTCAGGGCCCAGTACCATGCCACCTCCTTCCTCCTTACTCACGGGGCTCTGATTTTGCCCCATTGGATACACATGTTCAGTTCTGGAGGATGAACTGGGGTTTGTCTAAACCAATCACGGTCCGCCAAATCTCTTCCAGTGACTAGTAATCGGCCAGTGACTCTCCCAGTGGCTTGGAATCCAGATCTGACCAATGTGACAAAAAGAAAATCTGCTGAGAGGTTTTCAGAAAATGAGTCCCCCACGCTCTGCCTGTCTTCCCTTCCTTATTCTGAGCACTGTCTTGTGAGGATGTGATTCCTGGAGCTGCAGCAACCATCTTGTCACCATGAGGAGAGTCATTACCTACAAGCCAGGGAAGGCAGGCAAAAAGATACTAAGTACCTAATGCCTTGGATGAAATTGAATCATCTCAGAACTACCTTCCCAATCTCCCTTCTGCTAGCATCTTTGTAAATAAATAAATGTCATTATAATTTAAGCTACTATTAGGGTTTTTTTATTTCCTGCCCCTTGCCACGAGACTCTTAGTGGCAAAAATCAGAAATCCTTTCAAACTTCGGATGATCTCTGACTTATGATTTTTCAACTTTGCCATGGAGAGAAAGTGATAAACATTCGGTTGAAACCCTACTTCAAGTTTTGAATTCTGATCTTTTCCCCAAGCCAACAATACGGAGTCCAGTACTCTTCCATGATGGGACAGCAAACCCCAGCTCCCAACCAGCCACGAGGAGAAACAAATGACACTCTAAACCACGTCCAGCGGGTGAACCTGTCAAAGCATTTTGGACTTACAGTGGGGTTCATCTTAAGTCAAGGAGCATCTGAGTTGATTTGGCAAAGGCAGGTTTGTCACGGGACACAGACAACTCGAGGGCCAGATGCAGCTGAGTTGTAGGAGCCATGTCTGAAACTCACTTTCCGCTGACCACTGTCCTAAGCTTCCAAGGCTCTACCACGGTGTATAGGGCCCGTTCCAGATTCTCCACTGCTCCATTTCAAGACTGAGGCTGGAACTTCTCAGTCTCTATTCCAAGTCCCCACTGAAAGGGCTGATGCACTCAGTGTGGTTAAGTACCCTTGGCCGACTTTTTTTTTTAGGGTACCAGGGATTGAACTGAGGGGCACTCAACCCCTGAGCCACATCCCCAGCCCTATTTTATTTAGAGACAGGGTCTCACGGAGTTGCTTAGGGCCTCGCTGTTGCCGAGGCTGGTTTTGAACTCGCGATCCTCCTGCCTCAGCCTCCCAAGCCGCTGGGATGACAGGAGTGTGCCACCGTGCCCAGCCCCCATGGCCAACTTAATCCTTCATAGCCAAGATCGGTGGCATTCCCAAGGGTGGCTTCCAGGACCTTCCCGTGGTGGCATGGATGGGAAGGTGGTCAGTTCCTAAGATGAGGATTGGGAGCTCCACAGACACAGAGAACCCCCAGCAAGACTGCGCACCAACCAGAACGGCGAGCGCCTGTGTGGGGCTGGATTCTCACTTTCCCTTTATGTTTCTTGGTGTTGGATGACTTCCCCACAATAAGCATGTAAAAGGAATCAGCAAGGCCACGCCGTGCCGTGAACCAGCTGCGCGACTTCACCTCCCCGAACCTCTGTTTCCCGAGCTCTGAGCAGGAGCCCCACCCTCCCCGTTTCATCAAGTGGCAGGAAGATTCAAGAAGAAAGAGCTGGTCCCCGGCTCGACGCCTCGTCCCTCGGGAGGTGTCCGGGGGTGCGTGCGCTTCTCTCTCCTGCGCCGTTAGCCCCCAGGGTTGGCACCACTCTGTGTCCCCCCCATAGTGTCCGTACCGATTGAACAGAGTCCCCTCAAAACCCAGGTCACCTAGAACCTGTGAGGACGAACTTACTTGGACATAGGGTCGTTGGAGAGGCTACCAGGTGAAGAGGAGGCAGGTGACCACACAAGATGGCAGCGGGCCCTACATCCAGCCACGGGTGTCCTTCAAGGAAAGATTTAGAGACACCCACACGCAGGCAGGAGCGCTGACCTCGAGACGGTCCAACGCAAACCGGAGCTGTGTTGGGACAGGCCGAGGAACACCTGGGTCCAGGAGGCCAGGTGGGACTCCTCTGTGAGCCGGCGTGGGTGAGCCCGGGAAAACCTCCGTTGGGACCTTCTGGCCTCCAGAAGGGAGCGAGAACGGTGTAAGCTCAGGTGGGCTCGGCGGGCACAGTTAGCGGCCAAATAAAATGGGACAGAAAGTGGCCAGAGCAAGCTTTATTGGAATTTGGCTCTCGGGCGAAATTCCCAGACCCCCGGGGTATAAGGAACCCCAGAAAATCTCACGTGGCCCTGGCTGCCCAGGGTTTTTATAGGCCGGGTTGGGAGGGGGTCCTGCTAGTGACAAGTGGCCCTTCAGTGGAATTTTCTAGCCACTTGATGGTCACCTTTTGGCAGGCTGGCCTTTGTTCCAGCTGCTCAGCTCTGCCACCTACAGTCGCCTAAATTCCGACCTAACAAACGGATCTTGTTTTAAGGCACCCGGTTTGTGGCCATGTGTTAGGACAGCCCCCGGGAAGGTGACGCGGTGCTCAAGGAGGCCCTTCATCCGAGGTTCAGCCGGCCCGAGGGCCTCTCCTGCTCGTTGATAAATCCATCCCTTTTCATTTTCCCTTCCCTTGTATTGAGATCCCGCTTTGAACCTGACGCTCAGCACCGGCCCATCATCCCGATGTAACGAGAGCAAGAATCTGGGAGCTGCTGTCCTTCCAGTCCCCTCCACCCCCACACACCTGCATCTTGATCGATGGCCCCCCAGAAACCACCCAACCGTGCTCACACAATAAAAGGAGAGAAGAAAATTTAATAAGATTCCAAATTGCCTTCCATTGACTTCAGATTGCTTCATATATTATGTCCCCGATAACTGCCGGAGCCGGGGTCCCTGCTCCAGCCCGCCCCCGCCTGCCTGGCGCACACCAGCTCCCGGGTTAATGAATTCTCCAGTTTCATTGAATACCTGCGGCGTGGGCAGCTTCATTATGTGCGACTTCATCAGTCTCCAGCAGACACGCAAACACCCAGTGCTAAGTACCTGGGGTCCTCAGAGCCTGGTGCCCACGTGCTCGGGTGGCCCCGCGGCCTGCGGCCCGGAAGAATCCAGTCATTGAAAAGACCTTGTAAATCAATGCGGCCAAATTGAAAAGCCCAAGGAGACTCCACCTCCTCCGCTGAGTCCCTTGTGGAGCCTTCTCTTTACCTTTCAAGGGGATAAAATCAACCCTGGCAAGAGCAGGCGCCAGGAGGCAGGAATTTCTACTTGATTCTGTGCAATCGGCATCGCATTGGGGATTCGATTTCGCTTTGATTGCCGGTCCTGATTAATTTCCTCTCTATCTGTGCCTTTATTCACCCACCAGGTCTCCCCTCTCCAGACCCCCTCGCCAGGGTTTCTGAGTCTTTTCCAGAGAGGCAGAAGCCCGCGTCCACTACGAAGCCTGCCCTGCGGCAGGGACCCGTCCCTGTGGCCTTCCGCTGGACCGAGTGGAACACAGGGCTGCTTTTCTGGAGCCTTTGAAGAATGGGGACGAGCCACAGGGCTGCTTTCTCTCCGTCCCTCCAGGCAGCTGCCTGGCCAGGCCACGCCCAGCCAGGGCCGCTTGGCCAGTTTAACAAAGGTTGCATTTCCAAAATGGATTCGGGGCTCTTTCCCGGCCCCCAGCACACGCCCCCAGACTTTCCTCCTGGTTGACGGCCTCTCAGAAAGGCCCACCCAGCGGGGAGGGGAGGCATATGTTGGTGGGCACGCTGGAAGTCCGGATGTTTCCACAAGGCCTCAAACTCAGCCTCTGCAGAATCCCACTGAGGATCTGCCTCCCCCCCTCCCCGGCAGCACCTCTCCCTCCCTGTCCAGCCGCAGAGTCAAAGGGGACCTCGACCTCTCCTCTCCCCCTCCCCCACTGCAGTGCGGCCAAGCCCTCCTCCACTCTTACTGGCCTCCTTCCTCCTCTCTCCATCTCCGTGGACAATTTCAACACCCTCTTGGGCTGTGTCTGTCTTCTGATTTTTCAGCGATGGACACAGATGGTTTCTTTCACCACAGTCATTATGTCGTTCAGGTTTGGTTCGCCTCCCGGTATGTGAGGACGCCGGCTGCCATGAGACACGTTGACACAAAAAGACGCGGCCGGACGCAGACTTCACGGATCCTCTCAACTGTGTGTTCAGGAATGGCGTCTCATGCCTCCGATGGACCCACTTTCCTGGTGGAACGTGAGCCACGTGTTGCTTTGTAACGTATCACAAACTTACTTAAGTAGTTTTGGAGTCCTTGCTCATTTGCATAATCTTCATCCAGCTTGGCTGTAAGCTCCAGGAGACCAGGAAAGTTCAACAACCACGGAGCATAAGACTCACAGGAAATATGATTTAAACATGTGAGGGAAATCATTCCTCTGAAAAGGAGGCTAAATATTTACATATACTTGTTATGTCTCTTTAAATGGAAAAAAAAAGTGTGTGTGTAAATGCATTAAAAAGAGTCTGAAACACTATATAACAAAAAAAATTGTTTTAAATCTTTGGAGAGCAGAATTTATTATATAGGTACAGAGAAAAAGAAAAAAAAGATGATAAAGAATGGATTCATCCAATTATGGAGACGGAGATGTCCCAAGATCTGCAGTCAGGCGGCTGGAGACCCAGGAGAGCTAATGGCAGGGGACAGTGCAGGTCCAAAGTCCTGAGAGCCAGGAGGGCGTAAACTCTGGCTTGAGGGCAGAAGGGTCCTGGGGCTCCTGCTCAAGCAGCCAAAATTCCCACCAACTCAACCTTTCTGTGCTACTCAGGCCGCCAGCGACCCCACAAGGCCCGCCACAGGGTGGGCGTAGGGGGTGCTCTGCTTTGCCAGCCTGTAAATCTGCTCTTCTCTGGACGTCATCCTCACCCAGAAACACCCTCACGGACACACCAGAACCGTGCTTGACAAACGTCTGGTGGCCCATGGCGCAGTGCGGTGGACACGTGAAACCGACCGCCCCGTGGACAATTTCAACACCCTCTTGGGCTGTGTCTGTCTTCTGATTTTTCAGCGATGGACACAGATGGTTTCTTTCACCACAGTCATTATGTCGTTCAGGTTTGGTTTGCCTCCCGGTATGTGAGGACGCCGGCTGCCGTGAGACACGTTGACACAAAAAGACGCGGCCGGACGCAGACCTCACGGATCCTCTCAGCTGTGTGTTCAGGAATGGCGTCTCATGCCTCCGATGGACCCACTTTCCTGGTGGAACGTGAGCCACTGAACAAGGAGGGACGGGGCTTATATGGTCACACTGAGAAGTGACGTGATGAATGAGCCTGTCAGTCTGGGCCCTCAGGAATTTGGGGTCTGTTTTACTGGATGAGATGGGAGAGGGCCTGGGGTCAGCGGTCAGTCTCTGGGACTTATCTGTACTGGGCCTAATGGAGGGCCTGGGGTCAGTGGTTGGTGTCTGGAAAAGGATTTGTTTAGGGAGGGATCGATGCTTTGGCCTCTTCCCAGAGTGTCGGGGTTCCCGGGACCCCCAGCCTTGGGCACGGTCATGATATGGCGCCTGGCACTGAGCCAAAAGCGGCCAGCTATACAGTAAACAACCAGCAAATTCCAATGATTGGCTAGTTAACGATGTGATTAGAGCATGCCCCCCTCGTGTACCTATTCTATGCCTGCAGCTGTCTGCGCGTTTACCTCGTGTGCTCTCCCCTGATTGGTTGAAGTGTATATAAGCTTGGTGGGTGGGGGAGTAAGGCGCGGAAGCTGGGAGTAAGAAGAAGCTGAGAGAAGAAGAAGCTGAGAGTAGGAGAAGAAGCGAGGAAGAAGAGTGCGAGCGAGGACGTGAGCCGAGCGGGAGAAGCGGAGCGACCAGAGCAGGCGAGAGTTAAGCAGAGGGAAAGAGAGCAAGAGAAAGAAAAGAGAGAAAGGGATTAGAAAAGAGGGAAAGAAAGGAAGACTGTGCACAATAAACTCCCAAAGCTTCAGACGTTTGTCGTGTCTCTCTCTGCGGCCAGAGGGAACGCAATAACTGGTGCCGAAACCCGGGAAGATGAAAATTTTATAAAGAAAACAAGGTAAGATATCTAAAAAATATTTTTTTAATAAGTTAAACCGGTTATAAAAAAGTTAAAGGGTATCAGGATACGCCATCAGCGGTCCTGGGGATACGCGGAATGCGGTCCAGTTAAAGGGTATCAGGATACGCCATCAGCGGTCCTGGGGACACGCGGGATGTGGTCTGGTTAAAATAAAAACAAGGACACACGGAAGGTGGTCCGGTATCGGGATACGCCAGCAGCGGTCCTGACGCGTGGAACGCGGTCTAATTAAAAGTGAAAGTAGAAACACGCTTGAAGCGGTCCAATTAGGGTATAGGTAGCACATGAAAAGCCGCTATAAAAATTTTAATGCACACTTGATAGATAGTTTTCCTTTCAGTAATCTCGTTGCTCCTGGTAGCTAGGCCACTGTTTGTTATTGTAACTGCCATAACTGAAGCTATTCAAATTAGTAACAATGGGGTCTGAAACGTCTAAATTCAGAATGCAGCAACCCCTCAGGGAGCTATTAAAAAACCATGGGACGCCATTAAAGGAAAAAACAGCTAAAGTATTTCTCGATACTGTGGAAAGGGTTTCCCCTTGGTTTTTGGATGAGGGCCTTTTGAATACCCTACAGTGGGAACAGCTGGGGGAGGACCTTCGTATAGCGGATAGGCAAAACCCTTTGCCAGTAGGCACTATGGCTATTTGGTCTCTTATTAAATCCTGTCTGCAAGATAAAAACAAAAAACCTTCACTCACCGAGCCTTTAGCTGAGGGAAGACAGGTTTTGGAAGAAATAAAAGAGGAACACTCATATCTTTCTCAAAATTCAGAAAAAGGAACTAATTCAGATGAGGAACTATCAGAAGGGGAATTATCAGGAGAGGAACTGGAAAAAAGAGTACAAAAATTAAGACTAGATGAAAAGCCCCCTCTGGTGCCCGTGTTGCCTAGTGCACCTCCCATAAATAGGGAACACCCTCATGAAGCGTCCGGTTTCGGATTACGCTCAGAATGGAGTCATCTTGGATCTGTAGCGTATCCTGTTTTTGAGGATGCTCAAAATCAAAGATTCCACCAACCCTTAGACTTCAAAATAGTGAAACAGTTAAAAGAAGCAGTTAGCACATATGGTCCTCAGTCAGCTTTTACTATAGCCTTAGTAGATACCTTGACATCATTAAACTTAGTGCCCCAGGACTGGACTAATCTTGCTAGGGCCGCTCTGTCTGGGGGACAGTACCTTATGTGGAAAACATCATGGCAAGAAATATCTACGGATACCGCCCGCCGAAATGCGGCAGCAGGGAATCCCCAAGTCGATAGGGACATGCTTATGGGCGTAGGGCCTTATGAAACTCTTCAGGCACAGCTTAATTATCATCCAGCAGTCTATGCGCAAATTGCCGTGGCTGCAACCAAGGCCTGGAAAACATTACAAGGAGCAGGAGATTTGCAGGGCCAGTTGTCAAAGGTAACTCAAGGGAGTAGTGAGCCCTACGCGGACTTCGTCGATAGGCTAATTCAGACAGCATCACGCATCTTCGGAGATGCAGAGCAAGCCATGCCCCTAGTAAAACAATTGGCTTACGAACAAGCCAACAAATGGTGTAGGGAGGCCATAAGACCATAGAGAAACAAAGACTTGTCCACCTACTTAAAAGTGTGTAGAGATGTAAATGATACTTCGGCGCAGAGCAGTGCCTTTGTAGCAGCCATAGACAGACAAACCACCTTGTTGTCTGCCGCACTTGCACAAGCCCAGGGGAGGTTCCCTTCAAGAACTAATAAAGAGTCTTTAGGATCATGTTTTGTGTGCGGACAGAAGGGACATCTAAAAGCCACTTGTCCAAACAAAAGGCCACCCTTTGCCCAAGGTGGGAACATCTATACAAAGAATAACTTGGGAACCGGACCTGGGCTATGTCCAAGATGCAGAAGAGGAAGTCATTGGAATAGTGCCTGTCAGTCTATTAGAGATAGGGAGGATAATTTCCTAGGGTTGAATCCTAAACTTCAAAAAAACGGGAGACAGGGCCCTCCCCGGGGCCCGCAACAAATATACGGGGTAATTCAACAAGTTCCCCGACGGTGGTATCCTCCCACAGAGAAGGGGAGCGCAGAGCCACCTCAGGAAGTGCCGGATTGGACATCTGTGCCACCTCCAGACTCATACTAACCCCAGATATGGGGGTGCAGATGATTGATACTGATTGGCATGAAAAAATCCCACAGAACAGTGTAGGACTATTACTAGGTAGAGGCTCCTCAACACTAAAAGGACTTATAGTACACCCAGGGGTTATTGATCCTGATTTCACTGGACAAATAAAAGCCTTGGTCTCTTCACCAAAAGGAATTACGGTCATCTCTCCAGGGGATCGCATTGCACAAATGCTTATATTACCCAGTCGACATTCTTTGTGGCCCAGTAAAAATACAAATAAAAGACAAGGAGGTTTTGGATCAACAGGAACCACTTTAATAAACCTTACTATGGATATGGGACAGAGGCCCCTCCTAAAATTAAAAGTGGGAAATATGGAATTTACAGGTTTATTAGATACGGGAGCAGACAAAAGTATTATTAGCGCAATGGTCTGGCCAAAGCACTGGCCATTGATCACAGCAGCTCAGAGCTTGAGAGGCTTAGGAGTAGCAGAAAGCCCCAATCAAAGTGCTTCCTCATTATCGTGGAAAGATACAGAGGGACACACAGGAATATTTCAGCCATATGTCTGTAATGTTCCTATTAGCCTATGGGGACGAGACGTCCTGCAGCAAATGGATATGAAACTCATCACTGATCAGACTTACCAAGGGACTCCTGTAAGAAATATGTTACAAAATATGAACTATGATGATAAAAAAGGATTAGGAAGACATAGTCAAGGATCTACCCAACCACTGCCTTTACTTCCACCAAAAAATGATTCTCATGGATTGGGTTTTTCCTAGGGGCCACTGATAAACCATCAATCCCTATAATATGGAAAGATGATAAGCCTCGCTGGATTCCACAGTGGCCCCTAACAAAAGAGAAGCTAGAGGCAGCTCATAAGTTAGTACAAGAGCAGGTACAAGCAGGTCATTTACAACATTCTACTTCTCCTTGGAATACTCCAATATTCTTAACAAAGAAAAAATCAGGAAAATGGAGGTTATTACATGATTTAAGAGCCATAAACAAACAAATGTACCCTATGGGACCCATCCAATGTGGACTCCCTCTTGTCACTGCGCTACCAAAAAATTGGCCTACTATTATTCTGGATTTAAAAGATTGCTTTTTCTCTATACCCTTACACAAAAATGATTGTTGGAGATTTGCCTTTACTTTGCCCTCTCTTAATCACACTCAGCCTGATCAGAGATTCGAATGGACCATGTTGCCTCAAGGTATGGCTAACAGTCCTACTATATGTCAAATATACGTAGATAAAGCGTTAACAACTACTAGACAAAAGTTTAAGAGATTGTTGATTTATCATTATATGGATGACATAGTTATTTGCCATCCAGAAAAAGAAGTTTTGTTAGAAGCATTACAATTTATAACTCAAGCATTAGAAAAAAGAGGACTAACGATAGCCCCTGAAAAATTACAATTAGAGGAGATCCAAGAATATCTGGGTACAAGGCTCACTGCTACTACAGTCAGACCATCAAGGTTGACCATCAGGACAGATCAATTGAATACCTTGAACGATTTTCAGAAACTCTTAGGTGACATTAACTGGATCAGATCCTATTTAAAATTATCCACAGGGGAATTAAAACCTTTATTCGATATATTAAAAGGTAATCCTGACTTGAATTCCCCTAGGAAACTTACTCCCGAAGCACGGATATCCTTACAGCTAGTAGAGAATAGACTTCAGCAGTGTTACGTTGATCATTGTGATCCTACTCAACCATTAAGTTTAATCATAATCTCAGAGAAACATACCCCTTTTGGCATAGTTTGGCAAGGAGGACCTCTGCAAAGTATAAATCTCCCTAGCTCTCCAGCTAAAACATTACAATCATATCCCCAAGCTATTGCTCAGGTAACATTCAAGGGAATAGAATCTTGCATTACTGTTTTTGGAATCCATCCGTCTATTATTATAACTCCTTATTCCACTCAGCAAATTAAATGGCTAATTAATAATGATGATGATTTGTCAGTATTATATTGTTCCACTTCAGCTCAGTTCGATAACCATTATCCCCAACATCCCTGGATTCAATTCTGTAAAAATACTCCCATAGTTTTTCCAAAAGTGACTAGTGTCCAGCCTCTTAAAGACTGTGTAACCATTTTTACTGATGGCTCCAAAAATGGAGTAGGTGCAGTACTTATCAGTAAACAACTTCACACCATAATAGTTCCACCCAACTCCGCACAGGTTACTGAACTTGCAGCTGTAATATTAGCCTTTAAATTAGCAGATAATCAGCCATTCAATCTTCTATCTGATAGCTTATATATCGTTAACGCTTTACAGGTTCTTGAAACGGTACCCCATATTTCTTCCATGTCCACGGTAGCTTCTTATTTTACCACGCTACAAGACCTTATCCTACAGCATAAACATCTATTCTATGTAGGACATATTAGAGCTCATTCTAATTTACCAGGACCTTTGGCCAATGCTAATGACTTGGTAGATATGGCCACCAAATCAATTTTTGTTTTTTCCATAGAGGAACAAGCAAAACTCTTTCATGAAAAATTTCATGTAAATTCCACTACTTTGAGCAGAAAATTTCCTATATCTAAATGTATGGCTCGACAAATAGTAAAAAATTGTCAACATTGTGCTCCTTTAATCCCAGTACAATCCTTTGGAGTTAACCCCAGGGGACTGCTGTCTGGTCATATTTGGCAGATGGATGTAACCCATATTTCTGAATTTGGTACTGTTAAGTATGTACATGTGTCAGTAGACACTGCTTCAGGGGTCATTATGGCTTCCACTCATTCTGGAGAAAAGGTAAAAGATGTCATTCAACACTGCCTACAAGCATTTGCTGGCTGGGGCATACCTAAAGTTATTAAAACAGATAATGGTCCTGTTTATACTTCCAAAAGCTTCCGGTTGTTTTTACAAACATTTAACATCCAATCAGTCACTGGCATCCCCTATAATCCTCAGGGACAGGGCATTGTGGAAAGAGCACATCTTACTTTAAAAAATTGTCTAAATAAACAAAAAGGGGGAATAGGAGCCTCCTACAAGTCTCCTAAAGATAAACTTAATTTAGTTCTTTTCATTCTAAATTTCTTAACTCTGGATAGGGACGGCCACTCTGCAGCTGATCGACATTATAATCCCCATGATACTCCTCAAGTATGGGCAAAATGGAAAGATATCCTGACAGGTTGTTGGAAAGGACCGGATCCAGTCCTTCGTTGGGTCCGAGGGTCTGTTTGTATTTTCCCACAGGATCAACAGACTCCAGTCTGGATTCCAGAAAGGCTAATCAGAGTTTTACAGCATGCAAGTGATGCTGCTCCTCCTCGAAATGGCGAGCCTGAGCCTTCCTCCAATAACAAAAACTCAGACGGAAAGGCAAACCCGGAACCTATGGGCCATTGTTAGCCTGGCCATATTTTTTACTTCTAACTAACACATTTTTTATCCTTCCTTTTCTTGTTTTTCACCAATTCCTCTACAAGCCTGTCAATTCTACTGATGATTTTTCAGGTCGTGCTGCTTTTGGTGACAAGGATATCTCTAGCCTTTCTTTGCTTTAACAGGAGGAATTTTTGCACTTTGCCGTTGGAATCATACTACAAATCAGACCCAGAGTAGAGCAACTCGTTCTGCTGACCCTAGCTGTAATATTGCTTTTCCTCCCACGTCAGCTTGTGTATTTCCTCCCTTTTATGTTTCTACCAACTAACATTTCTAATAACACCTCTTAACTGTTCACTAACCGTGTGCTATCTCTCACAATGCTGGAATGGTTCTTTTGCCACCCGTGCAATTTGATGCACATTTCTATCTTCCTACCAGTCCTAGTTTCTGTTGCAGATATGGAATTGCCAGTGCTATTATCAAGAAACAGGAGAGGCTTTGACATTGCAACAGCCGTGATCATTGCCATCACAGTCCTTGCAGTAGCAGCATTGACACAACCATAACAACGATCATTTGGCCGAAAATACAGCTGCAGCCTTACAGACCATAGAGACTCTATCAGAGAGTGGACTTACTATAAGAACAAGTGGATACCTTGCAAGAACTTTTGGGACTGGGATGCGTTTATTCCCTGAGAGCTGTTTGTGTTGCCCGTATTGTAACTCTACTGGGATGTATATTGTTTCTGTATTTAATATGGCTATATGGTTTTTCTTCTGCTCATAGATTTATCAAACAGCAGGCAGGCTTAGGAGCTATGGTGGTACTCCTCTGCCTTGGCCTCCTTCTCTTCATTCGTTTTGGCATGCATCTACGAGCTAGCCAATAGAGAGATCAAATTATCTTTCATCAGGCCATGACCGCCCTAAAGGCCGACAGCCCCCCATTAGTATGGCTCTTGATGCTGGACCGGTAGTCAAAGACGGGTAATGAAGGAGGTGGCTGTGTACCAACCTAAGACAGGAGCTGCAGCATGCTCTGCAGGCTCTGATGACGGGTAAGGACATATGCTGACCACTCAGCCTAAGACAGACACGGTCCCGAGCCTTAGTTTAATAATAAAGAAGGGGGATATGTCGGGGTTCCCGGGACCCCCAGCCTTGGGCACGGTCATGATGGCGCCTGGCACTGAGCCAAAAGCGGCCAGCTATACAGTAAACAACCAGCGAATTCCAATGATTGGCTAGTTAACGATGTGATTAGAGCATGCCCCCCTCGTGTACCTATTCTATGCCTGCAGCTGTCCGCGCGTTTACCTCGTGTGCTCTCCCCTGATTGGTTGAAGTGTATATAAGCTTGGTGGGTGGGGGAGTAAGGCGCGGAAGCTGGGAGTAAGAAGAAGCTGAGAGAAGAAGAAGCTGAGAGTAGGAGAAGAAGCGAGGAAGAAGAGTGCGAGCGAGGACGTGAGCCGAGCGGGAGAAGCGGAGCGACCGGAGCAGGTGTGAGCCGAGCGGGAGGAGCGGAGCGGCCGAAGTAGGCGTGAGCCGAGCGGGAGGAGCGGAGCGACCGGAGCAGGCGAGAGTTAAGCAGAGGGAAAGAGAGCGAGAGAAAGAAAAGAGAGAAAGGGATTAGAAAAGAGGGAAAGAAAGGAAGACTGTGCACAATAAACTCCCAAAGCTTCAGACGTTTGTCGTGTCTCTCTCTGCGGCCAGAGGGAACGCGATACCAGAGACCGTCATTTCAGACTTCTTGGGTACCTCCATCCGGGGCCCATCTTGTCACTGAGAAAGGATTGAATGTGGCCTTCCCCCTTACTCCCTTTCCCCAGGCCACACTATCTTGGGGTTTGTCGTTTTCCCATATCCAACAAGACACCTGCTCGCCTGTCTGAGCCCAGAGAATGGGCTGAGGACACCAGGAAGGGCAGAGGGCCAGGCTCGACTCCATGGATGGTCTTGCAAGATCAGGTGCCTGGGGTCCCTGACCCCAGCTTGGGTACAGCCGGCGGTTTATCCGCTGGAGTGCAAGACCCCGCCCGGGTTCCTCACTGGCTGAGTACTAGGGTGTGTAGGACCTCGACCTAGGTTCTACCATCTCCTCTTTGAGCTACTGAAAAAATATTCCTTGAGTTGTCCCCACCTCCCTTGGTCTCTTGCGGAGGGAAAGTCCCCAAGCTCTGAGCGCCTCTGGGCCCCCACAGGGCTTATCCCTGTTGGTCAGGTCGGGCCCCTTCCTTCTGACGGTCCAGGGGCTGTGAATTTTTACCCTCCAGGGTCACCTGCTTGTAACTCTCCACTCTATTCTCCCCGCCAGCGGCCTTTCTTGGATCCCTGTACAGTTAAAGCTAAATATTTTCTACTGAAAACGGATCTCTGAGATTTCCCTTCTCACACCGGTAAGTGGTCTGCGCTTGTCCAGCCAACGGAGGCCAATACTGAGCCAGGGGAACGCTAACCTGCAAGGCCTTCGATTCACCCACACGTGAGGGCCCCAGGGTGACCGAGCGAGACCTTGAAAGCCTGAGTTCAAGTTCCAAACCCTCCACCGCCCTTCCCGAGGGCTTCCTCTGCTGCCAGGTGGGACAAATACCCACCTGGCGGGTGGGCTGTCTGACAGGAGGGGACGTGGGGCCGGGGGCATCCTTAGGCCGAACGGGACTGGTCGAATGTCACCTCGAGGTGGGAGACAACATTGGTAATGGTCTGGAGGTGACAGTCCTCATTCAGCCACCTGCCAGCCGATGCCACCGCCTATGGGTGACGAGTTCTGCTTCCTCAGGTGTTGGAGGGTAACGCAGGCCGAGGCAGGCTTCCAAAGCGGGCTCTACTTAAAGGTAGGAACACAGACTCTCCCGGAGGGAGAAGGGACCATGGCTGGTCTTCTGGAATCCCCAGCAGTGGGAGCACCCGGCCTTTTCGTACATTATCTCCTGCTCTCTCCCCGCTTGTCTCTCCCCTTCCCGCCTAGGTGACCAGGCCCTGGGGACGGGCCAGGGGTAAGGACCAAACGGAGTGGTCCGGGCAGGTAGGGGACAGGGGGCACTAATTAGCCGTTCCCTGTGTGCCGCCTTTGGGGAGGGGCAGTATAACCTCGGTGGCCACAAGGGCTCTGGGGACACTGCCTTTCCAGTCTCCCAGGGGCGGTCTCCAACTTCCCAGACTCAGCCGGCCTCCACGCCTCCATTTCCCCGGATTCCCCGTTCTTCACTAAGTGCCTGTCCTCAATTCTGGCTTCGCGGCCTTGTGGCCTTACGCCGAGCAGTGAGACCCGAAGCCTTTGTTCTCAGGGCGGTAGGGGCGAGGCCAGGGTTCCAGCCCGCCCGGCACAGTGCCTCCGGTGCGTGATCATACTCACTCCACCGCGCTCGCCTAGGCCGCTCCGATCCAAGATGGCCTCGCTCACAGACCTGGTCCTGCCGGGCCCATCTTGCTTTGGCCTTTGATTGCAAAACCACCATCCATCCGAGCTCTCCTGGGGGTCCCAAGGGACCCTTCCCAGGCCCTCAGCGCCCTACCCCATCCTCTCTGCCGATCCCACTGGCAGCTAAAGCCCCAGGGAGCACCACACCTCCCAGAATGGACCAAAGCCATCCTCCTGGTGTCCTTGGTGGCTGAGGGAAATGCAGAGTGGTTTAAGGTCACTGATGAGATGGTGCTAATGAAGCCCTTGGGGGAACTCAGCCCCTGAGGCCTCCCAGCCAGTTCGCCACCCCAAAGGAAAGAAACCGGGGGCGGGGTGTTCAAGACCTCAAGACAAAGGAAGTTGTTTGACAGTTTGAAAAACCAAAGGAAATTCAAATCAAAACAACAAAAGGGTATCTTTTTGCCAATCAGATTAGCAAAACCAAATGCCCTCCTTGACAAGGCAGAGGGTAGAGTAGAGAAAGCTCATCCTCCCGCCCCTTTCCTGAGGATGATGTCACATTTCCAAACTTGCATAAACGTCTCTTCTCCCAGCCCTGCTCCTAGGATCCAACTTTTCCACAGAAATATGCGTGCGCAAATGCAAAAGAACAAGAATGTGCATGAAACAAACACACAAAAGAAGCTCAAAACTAACCCAGTGGCTCGGGAGGCTGAGGCAGGAGGATCGTGAGAGTTCAAAGCCAGCCTCAGCAACAGTGAGGCGCTAAGCAACTCAGTGAGACCCTGTCTCTAAATAAAATACAAAACAGGGCTGGGGAGGTGGCTCAGTGGTTGAGTGTCCCTGAATTCAATCCCCAGTACCAAAAAAAAATACGCTAAAAACTGTTCAATGTCCATCAACAGGGGGATGAATAATAGTATACGAGGATATTAAGGATCTCTTTTTTAAAATGGAGTAGATCCCTTTGCGTGCACAAGAGCTATTTATCATATAAGTGTTGTTAGAAAGAAAAGAAATGCAGAACTACATATGGGCCCATGTGTCCACCCACCTGTCCAAATGCTCAGAAAAATATCTGCAAGGATGCACTCCAAACGATTAAAAAGTGGACAACTCTGGAAAGAAGGGGAAGTAAGTAAGTGTTAGCACAAAAAGACCGGGCAGGACGCAAACCTCACGAATCATCTCAGCTGTTTATTCAGGAACAGTTTCACACCAGAACAGGGGATGAAAGGGTGCCGATGGAACCCCTTTCCTGGTGGAAAATGAGCCCCTGAACAAGAAAAGGGGCAGGGTTTATACAAGTTATTTTGAGGGGTGGTCTAGTGAGCAGATCCGCTTCCCTGGGCACTCGGGAATTTGGACTTTGGGGGTTGGTGTCTGTGGACGGTGTCGGGAGAGGATTTACTTTGGAGGAGACAAACGTCCCCGAGAGACTGTTTCTTTAAAGGTGATAAGACACCTCCTCCCCGTTTGCAGTCTCACCTGGAAAACATTTGCCTTGGGGGACGAAGGCTGTCCCCGCCTGGCCTTCTTTTTCACTCCCTTTTCTCAGGCCACATCGTCTTGGGGATTTTTCTTTTTCATTCTCCATGTCTATTAGTAAGACTTGCACTTGGTATTCTGCTGGAACAAAGAAAAGATAAGGAAGTCTTAAGAGGAGAAATACAGAAATAAATGAGGAATGTGGCTTATCAGTTGCAAAGCTTCTCCCTTCCAGCACTACCTCCTCTTCCTGCCTTAGGTCCTGATCTTAACTGTGCACAGGCTTTTAGACCGTGCTGCTTCGTCTTCTTTGACCACTCTCCCAGCCTGCACATCTGAGCATCCAGCCCTTCCAGGCCGCTCCCTGGAGCTGTGCCCTAAATACAGGGAAGGTCTAGGCAAATGTGCACATGACATGGTTACAGCCTCCCATGATCTGCTTCCTCTTGTCTCTTGGTGAACCTTGGTTTCCGTTTTGTTGTCCTGGGTGGATTCTCTCCCGTTCCAGCTATTTTTGCAAAGAATCCTGTATTCTTTAAGACTTTCTTGGTTGCAGTGAGAGAATTAGCAAAAGGCGAAATGTATTACAAGCATTCTATAAATGTTTGCTGTTCAGACTGCCCCTCCGGTTATTAAAGTCAAGACTTGGCTGGGTTTCAGGAACAGCTAGATCCAGGAATTTGTACGTCATCGAAAATTTTTCCTCTCCTTGTGTTCTCATTTCTGCTCCTGTTTCTCGTCTTTCATGTGTAGGTAAAACCTAAGTTAAACCTGCTTTAGTGTGAAAAGATGGGAAGGGAACACTTAGGTCAAAGAGCTTGCTTCAGGAAGACCTTTACATAGGTGCCAAACCTACGTAAATTCCATTCTCTGGTGAGGAGTCAGTTCTAACCAATCCATGTGAACTCAGAGGGGAAAGGGTGGTTCCTGCAAAAGGAAACCAGAGTGGTGTCACCATTAATCTTTTCATGTCCAATTTCAACATTTGCTCAATAGAGATTTGAAGGCCTTCTGTAGAGAGATGTTATGGCTATGCATCAGATATTTGTAAAGCGGATGGTTTTGTCTCATTAAAGTCTATTAAAATCCTTACTGCTACATAGAACTCATCTCCAATTGGCATTTTTAAAAAGAAATTTAATTACAAAATCTCGTGGTTCACTCTTCCTTTCTAATTCACCTGTTACTTCCTCGCTGTGGCTGACTTCATCCACCGGTGGCTCACTCAGGAAGGCAAAAGAGCTGCAGCAGTTCCAGCCTTCACATTTGAAACCCACACAATCCACAAACGAGAGCAGATTCCTCCCAACGTCACAAGAAGGAGTGCGGGAGACGTGGTAGAGCACTTGCCTACCCTACACAAGATCTGTATTCCACCCCCAGCACAGCAAAAACCAAATAAGTAAAGGCATCTTCAAGAAATTCTAAAACAAAAGGAAAGTCCTGACATTCATTCCTATTGGCTGACTCAGGTCACATGCCCAATCCTGAACCAATCACTGTGTCCAGAGACATGGAATATGCTGATTGGCTTAAGCCAGATGAAATTCACCCCTGATGGCTGGGGTGGAGTCAGTCTCCCAAGAGCACAGAGGACACACTTGGGAAAGGTGAAATGAAAATCAGGCACTATAAGGAAAGAGGGTCAGAGAGAATGGGTGCGGAAGCCGGGGTCAGCCGCTGGCTGCCAAATCCAACCCACTTCCTGTGTTTGTAAATAAAGCTTTATTGGAACCCTGCCCCCCCTCTCTGGTCTCTGTATATTGCCTCTGGCTGCTTAAGCGGCAGGGTTGACAAGCTGCAGGCGACCATCTGGCTTGCAGAGCTGGGCTTTCACAGGAACGTTTGCAGACCCTGCTTGTGAGCAAGTGTCTTTCCATTGCAGTGATGCTCAAAAGTACTTCCTTCACCCTCTCCCTCTCTTCTCCGTTGAGGGAATAATGACCGATCAGCAGAGCAGGCATCTGCAGGCAGAAGAACCCTCCGGGGGGCCCATCAACACCCACCCCTCCGGCAGTGAGTCAGGCAGAAGACTGGCTGCAGATCAGCTTCCCCGGCGGCTGCAGCGGACAGACTGGGGCTCCCGTACCCGCCGCAGAGCTCGGCCGTCCATAGATCAATGGCGCGCGGCCCAGACGGTGCTGGCAGGCAGGGCTGCGGATCCGGCTCTTCCTCGGTGATAAATGGGGAGCAATCTGCAGGAGCTCCAGCCTGGAGGACAGCCCTGGTTAAATTACTTTATCGCCCAGCGGAGAGATGGCCAGCGGGAAGGAGGCGGACTCGGGCGGCATGCTAACCAGGCTCCCTGAGCACTAGCCTGCTGCTTCCTTAGCTTGAAAGGGCAGAATTACACCCTGGGACTGGTCACTGCCACTCGGCCACTCGATGGTAAAGGCGGGGCGGGGTCTGCATAGTTTTGCCTCCTTCACACGTACCACTGCTTTAAAGTGGGACCAAGAGTTAAAGACAATACCGTAAATTTAAACGGCTGGCCCAGGACCTGACCCAAGTTCACATGCAACCAGTGAGAGCTAGGCTTTCCGGATGCAGCCTGCAAATTAAATTTGCCATGAGTGCCATGCTCACTTTTTAAACAATAGTTTTTAATTGTCCAATGGATCTTATATTTTATTTATTTATTTACATGTGGTGCTCAGAATTGAACCCAGGGCCTCGCACGTGCCAGGCAAGCGCCCTACCACTGAGCCACCACCGCAGCACACTTTTAAAATCACTTCCGAATCCTCGTCCTGTGGAGCTGGGAAGAAATTCCACCTCCGTATTTTGAGGCAGTCCTTCTAAAGGCACATGAGGATCTGAGTCGCTCAGCATTCGACTGGGAAACCCAGGGGAGATCTGGTCTCCAGCCTCCCATCGCCTCACTGGCGGGCTCCCTGTCCAACTCTTCAGAACCCCTGAAGTTTGGAATCTTTGTGGAAGCGGAGGGTCCCAATGTCCCAACTTCTTTCAGCGCACCCCGGCCATTCCACGCCTCCCATCCCTGACCGCTGGTGGACCCTGGGATGGGCTGGAGGGAAGCATCCGAGAGGCTCCGCCCCCTCTGGTGTTGAAGCATCGCCTCCATTCTTGCCCTTCCTGCCTTGCTCTCACCTCCAAAGTCATTCTTCTCCCTTTCATCCACTTTCAGCCTCGGCCACGGGCTGCAACTGAAGGGTGAACAGCAGGGTCAAGTTCCCCGAGATAATGGAGAGCCTGCTTGGAATGGGGTCAGCTCATCTGGGCTGCACGTCAGGGATCTTTGGTGATGTCCTGGGACAGGTCACGGAACCTGAGCCCCTGAGCTCCTGCAGCAGCCCAGAAGGCTCTCACGAACCCGCTTCTCCTGATGCGAATCCACAAGCTTTGTCTTTTGGTCACTGGCTATGGAGGAGGTTTTGATGAGCCTGGGAGAATCTTTCTGCTCCAAACGACTACTCTTCTAGTTGCCTTGAGGTTCCAGCAAGACAGACGAAGACAGAGAGCTGGAAACGAACACTGATCACGGAGCAGTCACGCTGGGCATTGCAAGTCTCCCAGCATCCTTCCTCTTCCCTCTCCCCTAACAGTCTCCAACACAGAGGAGAATTTACAAATAACTCCCATCTATTCTACTTCTTTTCTTGCAGCAAAACAAAACACAAATTAATACCTCAATGAATTATCTTGTCACATAAAATTTCATGCTAAATCAAGTATCATCTCATACTAAATTCTAATGTAAGCCAGAAGCAAGAACCAGTGATCTAGGAGAAAAGGAATGGAAAAAACGGTCAGAACTATAAATTCTATTCATTCAGAGTTTCGTTGGGGATTTTTTTTTTTCTTGTAAATTGAGAACGAGCTAATTTTGGTGGAGAGTAAGGGCTCAGTACATGTTCAGCCCAGAAAAACAGACATACTATTCTAAAGTTAGAACATGTCCCTGCTTGGAGAAACAGAGTCCATTATTTCTCGGGAGTCACAAGATGCCTGGCTTTGCATAACAAATAAAACAGTTCTTTTCCCCACAGGGATGGGAAAGCGTCCCACAAAAATATAATTTTCTCCATCCTCCTCAAAGATACCAAAGGCATGACAGCTTAATACAGATCATGTCTGCTTCGGAGGCCTTCACATTCCAGAGTGAATTTCCCTCGGTCATGATGCTATATAAGGCTTTGCCAGTACCAAAAGCCCCGCTCAGACTGACGTCAGCCTAAAGTGAATTTATTGGCTGCCATAACTTGGAAATTTAGGTGCAGCTGGAGAAAGTGCTCAAAAGAGCAATGAGACTGGCTCTTGCTCTCTCTCTTTTTTTTTTTTTTTTTTTTTTTTTTTGTTTTTGTTTTTGTTTTTGTTTTTGTTTTGTTTTGTTTTGTTTGTTTGTTTCAACATCGGCTTCACTCTCAGGTAGGTGTTTCCACCAAGGTGACGAAATGACTGACAGCAGCTCCTGGCTGACACCTCACCGGCTCAGGACCCCGGCAGCAGGAAAGAAGGCCCCCTTACCAGCCTCTCTTGTAGAAGTTCTGGAATTCAACCTGATTGGACGAGCTGGGTGCCCGCGCCTCCTCTTGATTGGACGAGCTGGGTCCCCGCCCCCCTCCCCTGAACCAATCACTGTGGCCGGGGGATGCAATAAGGTCTCCGATTGGCTGGAGCTGACGTTGCCTCTCCCGGGCTGGAATAGGGCTACCCCAGCCTCACTGCCTCGGACTGGGTGGCCATCACCGCACCATGAACCCAGGTGCTGTCACCAGAAGGGAAAGGCCTGCCGAGTGGCGCATACAACCCAGAACCATCATCTGATTCTCAAAATGACCTCGAACGTGATGGTTTGGGGTCTCTTTTTCTCAAAGTTAAATATACTTATCGTCATAATTACCTCCATTTTCTAGACAAAGACACTGAGGCCCCGAGGGGTCAGTTAACACGAGCTCCCCTGATCAAACGGGGAAGAGCTGGGGTCCCACCTCTCAGGCTGTCTGACTTCAAAGCGGGGGTCCCTAACCACTGAGCCGTTCTGCCCAGTCCTTACAGGCCAGCGGGTCATTTTCAGGAGCGTCCAAACTGTGTAGACATAATCCCGGGAGCACCCCTCACCTCCTCGCCCTCGTCCCACATCCCAAGCCGACTTCAAGTCCATGTGCAGCCACCTTGAGGGGAACAGACGACGCAGCCAGTGATTGTGCAGGGGTGCTGCTCTTTCCTGTCGGCTCCACCACCACCACCAACCCTGGGGTTCGACTGATGTCAGGGAAGAAGCGCAAAATACAGTTGTCCCCCTTCTTTGGGCGACCCCGCCCTGTTCAATCTCCACCCTAAAATTAAGCAAACAGGAGTGGCAGAAGAAATGACCGTCGAGTGGCTGGAGGGTGTTCCGGGCTCGGTGTGCAGAGCGTGGACTGAGGTCCCTCTCTGAGGAGCAGTGTGGGCAAGATGCCAGCTGCCTTAACCTTCACGGAGGAAACCCACTTCTGTATTTATCCTGCAAACACATTCAAAGATGGATGTAAGGATCCATACGCTGGTGTCTTCGAAATGTGATACTCAGTGCCCACGACAGAATCACCTGGGCACTTGATATCAAAGGGAGACCCTTGAGCTCCACCCAATCTGGTGGGACCGGTAACTGTGGATCCAGCCTCCAAGATGACCTCCAGGGGTCATCCCTGGTCTTCACACACTTGGGTAGAGGCCCCTTCCACCCTGAACGGGGCCAATCTGTGTAACCAACGGGGCCTTGCAGAAGTGCCTGAGTAACTTCTGAGGCCAGGCCCCAAAAGAAATCATGACTTCTGATTTGCCCTCTCCCACATCACCCATCCTGGAACAAGTCAGCTGCCATGTTTTACGGACACTCAAGCAAACTTAGGGAAATTCACATACCCAGGAACCAAATTCTGCCATCAGCCAACACAGACTGACAGCCACGTGAGAGATCCACCGCAGAGCTGAGCCCTGCAACGCTTGCCCAGCACTGACCAGCACCTTAACCGCATGGTCCTGGGAGACCACGAACCACAACCAACCAACCAAGACGTTGCCTCATTCCTGACTCAAACCCCATGTCAGGCAATGGACGTTCATTGTCGTTTTCAGTTGCTGGGTTTGGAGGTAATTGCTTGTGCGGCAGCGAACGCAGACTCTACATGTTCGCAAGCTCTCTCGGCAAATGAGACACACACTCAAGCCTGAGAGCCACTGCAGGCCAGAGCCCGGCCTGCAGCAGTGTTTACACAGTGACGCTGGCGCCCCCTAGGGGATCAGAGATGCAAATGTAATCCACCCACAGGATGGCCCACCGGGCCAACAGCAGCCACCTCATCTTTTTTCCAAAGGCTTTACCGCATTTCATGACATTAAAGGAGAAAGCACTTAAACGATAGGCTAGGATAACCCTTCCTTTGTTTTCTCTATAGTATTATTATACAACCCCCAGGCCCCAGGTCTTAGCCCCCTGGAACAGCTAATAAATAAACGTCTTTTATTCCTTAAAGAACTTCTTTTTACTCCCAAATTATTAAAGAACAAATTCACAGCAGCCTAATTGCTGGGAATTAGCTCCAGCTGTTTTTGAGAGCTCCCCAGGGATCATCCCAGCCTCAGGAATGTGCCCCCGGGGGCCTTTTGACTTGGCATCCTGCTGGCTCCCACCCCCAGTACAAGGGGCTGCTCCCAAGTGCACCCCAGGGCTTTTACAGAGAGCCAGGTGAGCCCAGCCTGTGGTCTCTTGCCAGTTTAATCTCACACACATAATGCATTAAAATAATCCCAGCATAAAAATAAATCTTCAACGGGGAAGTGGCGGTAATTATGGACGGTGGTTAGAATCTTGAGTCCACCTCTTCCTTCAATCAGGCGCTTCTGCCTTCCCCGCTGGGTTACCCGCCCTGTGCTGCGCAGTTCGGGGACCACCGCTCCTTGAAGAGAGCGCCCCCTGGAGGTAGACCTTTGATTCCTCGTCTGTAAAATGAGACCTAGAATCCTAGGGTCACTATTAGAATTGAACAAGTTGATTCAAGTCAAGCCCTTCAACGGCGCCTGGCCCAGGGCGAGCACTGGAGAAATGTCGCCGGGTATTTTAATTACCATCATTATTCCTCACTTACAGTCCATTCACATAATCCCGCTGCCCTCTTTAGAAAGGAGCCCAGCTATTTATGCGGGCACACCTACATCATGTTCATGTGCATTTGCCTACACATAGAAACACGTTTTTAGGTTCTTTTTTTCTTGCATGGCTAAAACCATTCTTTATGTATTTTTCCCCCAACAATCTCTGTCAGAGAATTTCCACATCGGTGTGTACAGATCTCCTCACGCTACAGCAGATGTAGCCAGGTTTATGTAAGAGTCTGAAGACGGAGGGCACAGAGAGTATGTCCAGTTTTATGCTATTTTGGTGCTGCAGAGAATGTCAATACATATTTCTGTGTCCGTCACCATTATATCAGTGGGGAGGGGTCTACTGGGGATTGAACCCAGGGTGCTGAACCACTGAGCCACATCCCCAGTCCTTTTTATTTTTTATTTTGAGACAGGGCCTCGCCATGTCACTGAGGCTGGCCTTGAATGTGCAGTCCACCTGTCTCCGTCTTCTGAGTGGCTGGGATTACATGTGCCACCATGCCTGGCTACACTAACATTTCTATAGATGAGATTCCTACAAGTGGTATTTCTTCAGGTATTTGCATTAAAAATGACGGATCCTCAGCCTGTGAGGCATTACTACAGACACCAGGGTAAAAGGAGAGGTACTTAACACCACGGAGATTCATGCACAACCATTGCTCAGAGAGGTTGCTGAGACCCCACACCCAAAGCTCTTTACTCAGAAGCTCCTGCCTGAGCACTCCGGCTGGAGCACGGGGCTTCTCCCCAACCCTGAAGAAGTTCTAGGGGTCTCCACTCCTCCAAGTTCCTGCCCATCTCCTCCAGACCAAGAGAGACAGCAGAGAAGACTTCCCGTTCAGTAGGCCAAATGCACCGCCTGGAGACCCACAGGCACATCTCCCCTCCAGGGGACACCCAGTGAGCCCAGAGGAGACAACCGCACAGCCCAGCATGACATTTCCAGTTTGCTTACTGAGTCCAGTATGTCACCCCAGGGAAGGAGACCAATATGGGTGTGTTCCTCAGTTTCTTGTCACTGTAACAAAATAACCTGAGCTCATCAACTTAAAGGAGGAAAGGTGTATCTTGACTCCTGGTTTCAGGCCCTTTGCTTTGGGCCTGAGATAGTGTTAGAAATAATGAGGTGTCACAAGAAATCAAACACGGTCTCGGGAGCCGGTCAGCAAGGCAAATGTACTTCTGCAGAAGGGTGCGTTCCCCAAAGGGAATCCGGAGAGCCGGCACACCTGGGCGGGCAGTCTGCCCACATTTATCCCTAACAAGGTACTGCCCCTCACCCTGACAGGAAGAGCTTGCGGGTATGATCTATGTAATGAGCTCATTTAAAATTGGGGTGGGCAAAAAGGAAGGGCTATGATTTTGATTGGAAATTGGCTGGGGAATTTTAAAATGGCGCTGCTCTGGTCACATGATTCCCTAATTTCAAGATGGCTTCCTTCTGACCATATGGTTCCCTAACTTAAGATGTACCTTAACTTACAATAACCATGTCGGTGTCACATTAAGGTTGAACTTTGATAGACAAGAAAACATGAATCTTACAGGAGTAGAATACCTAATGGCGGAAGCACAGGGTGGAAGCCCATTCACCTCTTGGCAGCAGAGACAGGAAGAGGAGGGGCTAGGGTCTCAAAATCACCTCCAAGGGCACGTCCTACCCCCTAAAGGTTTTCCCACACCCCAGTAGTGCCACAGGTTAGGGACTGAGCCTTCAACACTTGGACCATTGGAAGATACTCCAGATCCAAACGATAGCAATTGGAGATCAGGGTCCTCGGTGCCAAACTTACCTCCTCTCCTCCAGCACAGGGGGAGGGACTATGCTGCCACCCTCGGTCCTCGGTCCCCACTGGAACAAGCAAAGGTCTGAATGAGAATGCACACCTCATTGCCCAGGAGCAAACCAGCGTGTCCAGGCCTGGGGCAGCCTGACTCCCAGTGGGAAGTCCCTCTCTCCAACCCTGCAGGGGCACGTTCTGCGAGCACGGTTTGCAGCAGGTTCTCTGCTGAAAGAACAGCTCTGTCTGCAACTTGGGCTTTCCTTCGGCTTTCCAGGCTCCACCAAGAACCATGGCTGGTTTGCTAATTTTCTGCTCATCAAATGCTCACGCCCAGATCAAGGATGGTCCTCTTCAAAGGGAAACTCCAGTCCCTTTCCAGAAAAGCAGAAAAAGCATATGATGTATTACATGTGAGTTTTCTGGGCTTTGGAAAAAAATGTCTAAGGAAACCTACTAAAGATGCGTTTGTATTTTTCATTCATTCGACAATATTTTCTAAGCCCTAGCTTCCTGCCAGACATTCCTTCAGGTGTTGAGTGGATAAAGCAAGCCAAGATCCAGGAGGGAGCCTATTCTAGCATGCATATGCAGAGGAAAAAAGCCTAGAAATTATTTTTCAGTGGTAATGATTATCCCTGAGGATCCTGATAATAAGAGATTTCTATGGTTTGAATGTCCCCACTAAAACAGGTTGGAATGTCATCCCCATTGGGGATATTAAGAGGAGGGACAAGTGAGGCCTTTGGAAGGTAATTAGGTTAGATGAGGTCATGAGACTGGGCCCTAAATAAAGAGGGGACGACAGACCCAGGCTGGTAAGCCTGCTATCCTGCCAGGAGCGGCCCAGTATCACATGAAGAAGCAGCAAGCCCTTCATCAGATACGGTCACTCAATTTTGAACTTCCAAGCACTCAGCCATAAGCTGAATAAAACTTTATTCTTTATTATTATTATTATTATTATTTGTACGTGGACACAATACCTTTATTTTATTTTTTATGTGGTGCTGAGGATCCAACCCGGGGCCTCATGCATGCTAGGCCAGTGTTCTACACTGAGCCACAACCCTGGCCCCAACCTTTATTCTTTATAACTTACTTAGTCCGTGGCATCTGTTATAGCAACAGGAAACCGACTCAGACAGACAACTTTTTTTTTTTTTTAATGTTTTCTGCTATTTGACATTTTTCCATTTGGGAAAAAAAATAATGATGCAGATGACTATTTATAGCTATGGCAGCACACGAACAGTGTATTATTACTTGAAAAGATGAGCTACCAAAGAATATGCGCAGTATGCTATTTTGCATATATATGTGGGTGCATAACGTGTGTGTGTGTGTGTGTGTGTGTGTGTGTGTGTAGTGGTAATTTTATCTGGAGGACTTATAGAGGGATTTGCTGTTTAATTTTCTTTGCATCTCTCTGTGGTTTTTCCACAAGCTGCAAATCGGGTACGCATCACTTTTATAAACAGGGAGTACTACCTGGCCCTAAGTTATTCTGTTCCTTTTCCTGTGTGCAAGGAGACTCCTGTTAAATATTTCAGAGGAATAAGGTACTGGTCTCTTGTCACCTGTGTGACAGAGGCATAGACAAGAGACTTTGAAAATGAGCTGGTGGGTAGCCGGTTAACGAGTGGGTAGCTCGGGTCTCTGACATCGCTCATCTTGAGTGGAGACGGGGGTCTCCAGCACGCTCATCCAGCCTTCCCTCCGCGGATCCCGGACGTCAATCATCAAGGAGGGTTAATACTGAAACAGAACAGGACCGATATTCAGACAGCCAAGATCAAGTCTGCCGCCTTTACCCCAATCCAACCCAATCCGTCAGCAAGTCCTGTGGGTGGTCCTTGCACCCAGGCTGGGCACCCGGCCCTCCTCTGCTCTGTCCACCCACCCGGGCGCCTGGAGGTTTGGAGCCACAGCTCCCTGCTGCGCGCGCTAACATCCCCTCCACGGGTCTCCTTTTAAAATGTAACCTGGACCACGTGTCTCCCCAGCTTGGAACCTCCAGAGAATGACTTTTGGCCACACTTAAAATGACACCCTCATTCCTCAGCCGGGTGGATGAGGCAGAGCCGGCTGTCTGCATTCTCAACTGGCCTCGCTCCTCTTCCGTCCCTGGGGAACCTCCGCCCCCTCCTCCCCTCCCCCACTCCACTGCACCTGCCACGCCCTCTCCTGGAATTCCCAGCCTCCAGGGCTCTGCAGAGCTGGCTCCTCCTCTTCCTTCAGGTCTCAGTTCAGATGTCACCTCTGAAGAAACCTCCCTGGGCCCAACTAAAACGCCACCACCGTCCCTCCTGTCCCATCAGCCTGCATTACTCTTTTGGAGAAGTCATGTCATCTGAGATGTCCTTGTCTGGGTGGTTGCCGGTCTTCCCCAGCTAGAACACAAACACGGCCCAGGCAGGGGCCAGGTCTGCTGTGTTCAAGTGCCCGGGACATATTAGGTGCTCAATAAATCTCTGAGAAGAGAGGCAGGGAGGGAGGGAGGGAGGGAGGGAGGGGGAGGACAGGAGCCTGGGGTGGGCTCCCTCCAGTAATGTCCACGCCCACAGCCCCACATACCCAGGTAAGAGCAGACTAACCAAAAAGGCCAGCAGGCCCAGAAACTGACCTGCCCTCGCTGCTGGGCATGAGCCCACGGGGTGCCTGGTCATGGCGTATTTGGAGCATCCTGGATCTCCGATGAGGCAGGTGGATCTTGAGGGCCATTGGATCCTCTGAAGTCATCCATCTTTCTGAATGCTTCTCTCTGAGCCAGGCTGATGTCTCTTACCTGACTTTCATGGCATTATAATAAATCTGAGAAAAAGAGAAAACACTTATCAAACTGTCTCCCGGGGTCTGACCCTATACTAAAATGCTTTACGTGACATATATCCACGATGGCCCCGCAAGGGAAGTACTGTTATCATGTCCCATTTTGCAGATGGGGGAACGAGGCTCAGAGAGGTTCTGTAAGTAGCCCAGGGTCACACAGCACAGGGAGCAGACTCGACAATCCACACTGGTGCAGGGGTGGGCCTGTTTGACCGTGTGTCAGAAACCCTTCCCCTTGCTCTACAAGGGCACAATGGCCCAGTTCAGTTCCACTGTGGCCGAGTCCCCCCAAATCCAACTGTCTCTGTCGCGGAGAATGTTGGTTCTGCAGCTCCCTGGATGGTAAAATTTGCCCCCGTCAAGTAGGCCCTGCCCAGCTGGGGAAAAACAAACCAGCCGGGCACCTGAATCTCCCACACCCGGGGGCATGGCAAGGAGGAGTGCAGGGAGGTGGGCAGGGCCAGGGGACACTCAGGGGGCACCAATGGGCAGGAAGTGGGGAGGCTGAACCCCCCCATACTGCCAGTCCCTGACGGATACACCCCAGGCCTAGCGCGCTGTCCCCAGGGGACCTGGGGGCCTTCGGGTCTCTTCGGGGAGACCAGTCACACCCACAGCAGAGGCGAGTGCCGGAGTGTCTTTGGTCTTTGCAGGTGTGTCTAACTTGGTGCGCTGTGTGTCCTATGCACTCTCTTTGTGTCTCTGTCTTCAGCTGCCTCTTTCCCATGCGTGGCGTAGCCCTTCCGAAGAGCCTGCTGGGGGTTTTCTACGAGATCAGTCTCCCTCCGTGAACAGCACAGTGCCTCATCCTTCTTACTAAGGCGACTTCTCCCCTGCTGACCACAAGGCGAATTTTGGCAGTGGTCTTGGTTTATATTCAGAGATAAAAGTTCATAATTATGATGTGCTAACAAAATGAGGTGGGCAGTCCCAAGCCCATAGCTGGTGGATACTCTCGTCCTTCCTTCTTATAAATCAGCTCTTATTTAAAGCAAAGATTTTTTTTTTTATTACTGCAAAATGCTCAGTCCAAGTTAGTTTATTTATGCCGTAGTTTGGCCCCTCAATGGACCTGTGATGGCCGCATCTTTGAGCTCTATAAACAATATTGTGAAATCATCTTAATTTTTGAAATCTTACCCATATTTATATTTTACACCCTGACCAATAACAAAAAGCTAAGTAAGCCAATTGCAGAACAGTGGTTTGTAAATTCTGCATCTGTGGTCGCAGATTGCAGACCGTCAATGTTTTCTCCTCCTGCCTTCATGGCCTAGAAGCTCCACAATGAAATGGCAGCATCAAAAAATCCAAAGTAGCCTGAGTCCTTGAGATGTTTCCTGGAGGATCATCATGCTGGGGGGTCACCCTGTAGGACTAAAGCTTTGTTGGGTTAGACCACAGCGATTTCCGGGCCTGCTTGTTACAGCAGCATAACTGAGTTTATCCTGACTAACACAAGCCCTGTGTCATCTTGCCTATCCCTAGTGGTGCACATAATACCACGCTGGGATACATTGGGCTTGACTATTTCTGAGGTCCTGTTCATCTGAGACTTGACAATCCTAACCTCTTCTGATTTCATGACCCTAATTCTTTCCTCACATCACACCTCGGGAGTCTCTTCAAAGATAAAATCTCAACCTGACACTGCCGCACACAGGAGTGTGAAGAGATAAGTCTGAAGATGCTGCCAAGTCCTCCCAGGATGGCAGAGCACGAGACTGGGTGCTTCCCTGTGCCTGAGAGGCCTCTCTGCTCATCCTCCTGCCAGCTGCTCTTCAGCCTGGGCCGGGCCACCACTGTAAACAAACCCAACCCAAAGCCCATCACCCCATGAGCCTTTCCATTATCCCAAAGTCTTCTTTTTTAATTTTTTTTTTTTTTTTTTTTTTTTTTTTTGGCCCAGGGATTGAACTCAGGGATACTCAACCACTGAGCCACATCCCCAGCCCTATTTTGTATTTTATTTAGAGACAGGGTCTCACTGAGATGCTTAGCACCTCACTTTTCTGAGGCTGACTTTGAACTCAAGATCCTCCTGCCTCAGCCTCCCAAGCAGCTGGATAACAGGTGTGCATCGCCGATCCTGCCCGGTTCAAAGTCTTCTTGAATAAGGAAATAACTTTGAAATTAGCCATAGCAGTTTCCCAGAAGTGCCCTGCCCCTGGGCTTAAAGCAAGCTACGTGCCTTGGGAGACTTCTTGTGGCTCTTGGTCTGTTGAACTTAACACTGTCCAGTGGCAGCAACAGGTGTCCTGGGTTAAGATCTCAGCCAGCCCTGGCGTTTCCTAGAAGCGAGGACCCTGACAAGTTACCTAACCTCTCTGAGCCTGCTCTTCTCCAGGTACGAAATGTGGGTAACATCTGTGCCTACTTCTTAGGGTCGCCTTGAGGATGGGTGACGCATGAAATCAGCCCCCCGCCCGCGTTATGGGAATAGGCACCGCCCTTCCCTTCAACAGAATGAGGAGAACACGAACTGGAACATCTTTCCCTCCCGGATGTGGAACGGTGCCGACTCGCTGGCCACGGAGGCACCGTCTGATCTAGGGTGCTGCCTCCAGAAGCAAACCCGGCCTGAGAGAGTAGCCCGTCCATCTCCGCAGCCAAGATGGGTTTCTCGGGTGCGTTTCTCGGGTGGGAGGGAGGGAGGCAAGGAGGCAGGGGGCTAGTAAATTTTGAAACGAGGGGGAGAAGGGTCCGGCTCAGGCAGTGCTGATGGCGTCCCCATCGGGTGACCAAGCACAGCCCCGCGGAGGGCTCCGCTTCTCCACCTGAGCGCCGAGCTGCTTCCTGCACACAAACCGCAGGTCGTGTGTGGGCTCTAAAGTGGCTGCTGCGGACTTTAAGGAGCAGAGGCCCTGTGAGGCCTTCCGTTGCTACTCTGCACCCTGCCCACTCTGAAAATCCTTAAAGCACCCCGGGCCCGTACCCGCCCCCTCCTTCCTACAACTCTCCCCCACGAGGATGACGGAATCCCTCCGATTTAGCAGGGCCTCCTGGAAACGGTATTTGTTCTCCGAGCGGGTGGCTTTCGATTCCGCGGTAGGTGACAGCCTGGCTTTCATTCCCCCGCTCTGCTGTCATGGAAACCAGTGCGCTGGCAACTTGACATTTAAAAAGCATGGTTTTCTTCTTCTCCCAAGCAGAGGAAAGGCAGGAGACGCCAGGGCAGAAAGAGACCTTATTTATCTCCCTCTGTATACAGCCCATAGGACTGGACGGACTTCAGGACCGTGGACAGCTCCCCGGAGCGCCAGAGGGGTGGGCGGGGCGGGGGCGGGGCCGGGCCAGGAGGAAAACCTTGTGTCCCATCTCCTGAACTTACACAGAAGGCCGAGGATTAAAGGTGGGGACGGTGCTGTATTTAAGAGCTCAGGCACCAAAAAGGGAATTTCCATCGACACCGACTTCCTGGAAGTGTGCTCCGGGCGCCTGCCTCCGAGTCACCTTCTGCCCTTTATTGAACCTGCAAGGCAGAGACCTGGAGGACGCCTCTGAACACATCCCCCCAGCAGTTCTGACGCCCATTCAGGCTTGTGGCCAGCCTGCGTTGCTCAGGTAGGAAAACAGGCTCACAGAGGTGAAGCACCTTTCCCAAGTCCAAACAGCAAGTTGGAAACAAAATTCAAACCTCCCAACTGCACGAGTTCTCTAAACCACCCAGCCCCACCTCCAAGCCATATCCTGAGGACTCCTGCTGGTGGCTTCAGGGTGCCCTGAACATCATGCCTGAGGCCATCTTTCCCAGTTCTGGGAATGGCGAGATGTCTTCATAGCCACATCCTGGCATCTAACACACAAATACTCAGTGCGTATTGGCTGAATTGACCCATCAGCTCACGAATACATGAACCAACGAACGAACAGTGCTACTCAACCATAGGGCCGTGTCTCATAACAGAGCTACAGTCAAAATTCCCGGTTTTGAGCAAACGTTATTGGCTTTTTGAGTTTGCACAACCATCCAATGAGATAGAAACAGCTACTGTCCCCCATCTGAGAGGAAGGGACACAATATGGAGAGAGTTACCAATTGACCCGAGAGGCCCACAGCTAGTGTGGGGCACAGCTGGGATTCAAAGCCACATCTGCCAGCTCTGAGGATGCACGTAACAGAAACGCCCCCCAAATGACATTAGAAATGAAGGGGGCTTTGTTATAAGGACATGGAAGTGTTTCAAGGCCCCCCGGGCTCCGGAGAGGCCTGACGAATGGGCAGGAGGCCCTGGGGACCCTGCTTCTTTGCTACTCGGTCCCCTCTGCCAGTTTCTCTGTGCGTGGGCTGGTCAGTGCCTATGATAGCAGACAGTCGCCCACGGTCCTGAGTCCTAAGTGTTCATCCTAAAGCGTCCCTCTGGAGTCCTTAGTCCCAACCCCAAATTCCCTGGGGAAAGACTTAGAGGGAAGGTAATTCTCCATTAGCCAATTAGGTGTGGCCGGAAAAGTGAAGCTTCACTGGACAGATAGGGCCCTGGGTACACATTGCAGAGACCCTGGGGACGAGGCTGGAGGGGAGGGAGCAGTTTCACATGAGCTGCTCACAGTCCCATAAATGCACCGTGGCCCAGACACAACCCAGGCCCCCAGATGGGAAAGCGTGCACATTCTCAGGGCTGAGAGGGCTGCTCAGGGAAGGACCGGGGGTCCGGCCCGGATGGAAGCCAGGGACAGGGACGAGGGAGTCAAGCCAAACCTGTGAATGTGCAGAGGCGCCAGCCCCACTCAGTCATTGAAGTGGCCTCTATGAAGTTCGGAGGCAAAATTATAGATCATCAGGGTAATTGAGTAAAATTGGCTCTACATTAATATTCATGATTATCAGAGCAGCTAATTTTCCTCTTTACAGAAAGCGAGTGGGGATCATTTCAGCTGCGGCTTCGCTTTTCCACACTCGGATTTCTGTGGGGGACGCGAGAGAAGAAAAGGCCAGGTACTTGGAATCAGCCATCCATTGATGGCTGAGCGTTGGGTGATCATCAAGGATTTTTTAATTGCTTTGACCTCTTAGCGGAGGCTGGGCAGAAGTGACCTAAGGAAAATAAACATGCACGCGCCGCCCGGGGGGCTCCAGGACCAGCCCCCCGGCTAGACCAAGGCGAAGGGTCTAAATGAGAGAAGCGCCCATGAACTCCACGTGGCCCCCAGGAAGGACAAGGACAGTGACCACAGGGACCCCCACAGCCAACTCCAAACCCAAGCGGGATGAGGTGCCCGCATCAAGATGAGCGCGTGGACACCCACACAGGAAGCCAGGGACAGGAAGCATGTGAACACCCACACAGGAAGCAAGGGACAGGAAGCATGTGGACACCCACACAGGAAGCAAGGGGTAGGGTGCCCAGGGCCCCCACGCCAGGGCTGCAGCAACATATAATGAGGATAAAGGGACTTCTCGCCGTCAAAACAGAGGGGGGGAGGGGAGAAATAAATATGGACAGGAAGAAAGGCGGAGTGACGCCCACGGCGGCGGATTAGCATCAGGGTCCTCCATGCAAGCTTCTGGTTTTGGGTTTAAAGAAAGAATTCTGGGAACAACCCGGATGTGCACAGGTAGAGACAAATAGGTGCAAACACACACTCGTTCCCTCGGGTGTCCACCGAGGCCCGGAAGCAGCGAGACCCCAACAGCAAGAAACCCGGCAAGGAAGCCACCTAAGGCCAAGATCTTTGTCTCCAGAGAGTCTCCGCCACCCTGGGTCAGCGCTCCTTCAAGCCACCGCTCATTCTCGGGAAGGGGTGAGATGAGCCCCAAGCTTCTCGCTGTGCCAAAAAGCAAAGGGCTGCCCACGGTATCAGAGGGGTCTTGTCGGGGCCACAGCCCAGCTTCCAGGGACCTTCCCGGCCAAAGTGAGGCAATTCGAGCACTGGGACAAATGACAATAGTTTGGATCGTAACCAACTCAATAAAATACAAAGAACAAGCTTATAAAAATGAGTGGTTTCCGGCACCCCCTGGAGGTCTTGGGACCCTAAGCACCAGGGACGGCAGATGAACCCACGCTGAGGGACAGTCTACACAACGAGGGCCTGTCCCCTTGAAAAGTGTCCGGCTCGAGATTCAAAGACGACTGAGGAAGGTTCCAGGCTGAATGAAACTTAAGAGACTAGACAGTGAGACACAATGGTGATCCCGACCTGGATTCTCTTACTAACCAGGACGCTGCTGGGACGGGCAGAGAAACGTGAATGGCGTCAGAGGATCAGACGGTACCAGGGCTAATGTCCCGATCCCGGTAGAGTTTCTATGATCCTCCAGAAGCTGGTCCTTCTTTTTAGTGAAGGGCCTCAACGGTACTGGGGGCGACAGTGCATCCAACTTGGTAACTCTCCATTGGCTCTGGGGACAGAAATGACTCGCAGCGAACTTGCTCCTTTTCAGTAGTAACAGCGGTTTGTGCTGGCTGCCTGCTCTGTGCTTTTCGCAGCCCCACTTCTCCCTTACCTGGCGAGACCCTTCTCACTGATTCCCACTTTGCAGATGAGAAGACTGAGGTCCCAAGATACAGGAAGCGTCATGGGCCAAGTCGTTACTGTATGTACAGCCAGGAAAGTAGAAGAAAAGAAAGGAAATCGTTCCAGGTGGTGTTGAGGGCCAGAGAGGTTGCCAGGAAAGATAACGAGGCAGAGGAGAGGAGGCCTTGAGGTCTTTGTGAGATTGAAACTTCATTCCGAATCAGTGGGACGTCAAGGACACGACTCACCCAGGGGAAGGACAGGCCCTGCTTTCTGTTTTAAAGGAACCCCTAACTGTGGGGAGGGATTGGGGGGCTAGGAGAGACGCTGTAGGGCCAACAAGCTGGGGTGGAGCCGGCGTGCCCACATCTGCCTGGCCTCACTCTCTTGTCACTTGTGGCAGGTTCCCGGGGTGCCCGCAGCCACCCCTGGTTGCCCAAGGAAGCTCGGCAGGGGCTGGAATGAGCGCTGCCTTCGCCGCTGGGGAAGCTTCCCTTGATTGGTGACTGGCAGGCGGTGGTGGGCAAGTACCAAGGGTGGCTGGCACTTTGTCCTGGCTCAGTTAATATGTAGTGAAATGAGCCACTACTGAGCAGCCGCGGGGATGCCGTGAGGCGCAGACACTCCGGGAAAGGGAGAGCCGCTCTGGGGTCCCGTGAGATCTGGTCCGCAGCGCAGTTCCGCTGCTGGGTGGGCGACAGGGGACAGGGGTCCGGGACACGCAGGCTCCTGAGCCAGAGCCAGTGGAGAGCCCTGATTTTTTGTCTGAAGAGCTCCCATCTCGCATCTCCCAGCAGCCTGCCCCGCCCGTGCAGCACGGCTTCCGGCGGGGACACAGAAGTGTGCTTTCAAACACGGTAGCCACCAGCCGCCTGGGGCCATCGAGGTCCTAAAGTGCGTTTGGTGTGACTAAGCCACCACGTTTGCTCATTTTATTTAACTTTTCATTTTATTTAGTTTTAATAAGCTTATCAACTGGAGCTGGCTAGAGGCTGAACACTGGACACTGGAGGCAAAGTGCGGGGCATGACCCGCCGGAATGGCAACCTTACCCAGCTTCTAAGCTGGCCAGAGGGAGCAGCAGGCCACACGCCCTATGTCCATGGCCCTCGGGTCCCCAGGACCCATCTTCAAGGTGAACCTCCCCTTTGACCTGTCTGAAGAGTGTGTTCCTGCCAGGCACACGCCTGTCATTCCAGCAACCCAGGAGGCTGAGGCAGGAGGATCGAGAGTTCAAAACCAGCAAAAGTGAGGCCCCAAGCAACTCAGGGAGTCCGAGACCCTGTCTCTAAATAAAATACCAAATAGGGCAGGGGAGGTGGCTCAGTGGTCAAGTGCCCCTGAGTTCAATCCCCAGAACAAAAAAAAAAAAAAAAAAAAAAGAGTGCCGTTCCTTTTCAAAGAAGCCGGTCACTGTAATGAGACCGTCCTGTACTAAATGCTCTCCTCTCCCCTCCCCTGACACGACTTCCCCTGGACAGCCCACGTCCACGGCGGCTCTCCTCAAGAGCCGGGTTCCCGCTGAGCCCAGACCTACGGGAGGCACTGAGGATGGCGTGAAGCGCGGAGGCCTCTGTGTCCTCGCCTCTCTGGGGAGATCCAGGAAGAGAGTCAAGCCAAAGACCGCTTCCTGCCACCGCCGTGAGGCCGGCTGGCCACCGCTCGCTTGGGTCGGTTGTGGTTGCCAGCAGGAAGCACCCGGCGTGCAGAGGCAGCTGAGCTTCCCCGACGCTTTTACGTGACCCTTTTCCCCCCTGAAAATGCAGAGACCCATTTTGTAAAAGATGAGTGGAATTTATTCTCTCTCTGGACTGTGTGAGGGGCTTCGGGCCCACGTCCTGGTCTGGACGTTCATCCAGAGGTGGGACACGGGTCACCCTGAGCACGAGCTCTCCTCCCCGCGTCCCTCACATGCATTATCCAGTCATGGCCCCTCTGGCTCCCACGTGGAACTGAGTTCATCCCGGCTGGCCACCTCCACCACTACCACCCCAGCCAGGCACCATCATGTCACCTAGAGTCCCGACCGGCCTTCTTGAGGGTCCCCAGACTCCCATTCTTGCCCTCCTGCACGTCCCCCACCACCTGTATCAGGCAGGACAGGCCACGTTATGCTGCAGTAACAAGCAGTCCCCTAAAGTGAGCGACGTGCAACGACCAGCTTATGTGTTGCTCGTGTCCCACTGAACTAGGACATGTGGTGCAGGACCCCACTTGCAGGACCCAGCCACGCCTCCAACACTGGCAGTCACCACCGCCTGCGAGGGAGGGAAAGAGCTCTGGACTCTCTGTGGGCGATGCCACGCTCCCACCCAGGAGTGACATCCACCAGGTCTACTCACAACTCACTGGCCAACAGTCACAGGAACCCACCCAACGGCAGGAGGGCAGGAGGAGCAAGCCTCTCCTGGGTCCTGAAAGCAAACAGAAGGTCAACCCAGCAAGTGATCTGAGATGGATGATCCTTCCGCCACAGGGAAACGGAGGCCCAGCGAGGAGCAGGCACAGAGCAGGGTGACGCGAACCTGGAACTTCTGCTCAACTCCAGGAAAGCCACTCACGAAATACTTCTAAAGAGTCGACTCTATGCTGAGCACAGCGGCCAAGTCAGAAATGAGCCAGACCCGCCCAGTTCTGGCTGCCCGAGCTCCCAGCCCACCAGGGAGGCAGGGAGCCGATCCGGCAAAGGCGGGGTACACAATGCCAGAACCCTGCGAGGGGCAGCCAGGAGGAAGTCCAGAAGGCTCGTGTGGGGACGCGCATGAGCTCCCTGGTCTCGGCCCAGGGCAACTGAGCCAGGTTACCCTGGATTCAAAAACTGAAGAAATGAGACATCACGTGCACCCTGGTGTCATGGGGCAGGTTCAGACTTGCTTCTGATGTTTAGATGAGTCGCTTTCCACTCGGGGGGATGTTGGGATGGAAAGACAGTCACGGGTCACACCGTGTCCATCGGCGTCCTTCAGTTGGCAGGGAACGCAGTAGGTGCTCAGTTAGGCACGTGCTGAATGAATAAAGGGACTGAAGGGAAAACCGGCGCTCCAGGCTCCGGAATGGGGTAGCGTGAAGGGGAGGAGGAGAGAGAGGTGGTAAGTGGCAGAAAGGAACGCAATACATTTCGAGGCTTGGCCTCGGGGTTGATGAACTCTGATCGTTCTTTATCTTTGTGCTCCAGATCCAAATTCCAGGGAGACAACCTTCAATAGGCACAGCGTGGAACCGGCGCCCCGCCTTGTCCTTAACTGATGGTATGCGGCAGCTGGTTCCCTGGACCCACGGGAAGGCCCTCCTCCCACTGTCCACCCCCTGTGCTTCTGTGCTGAGAACCCTCCTGCCACACTCTCAGCAGACAGGAGTACTGAGGAGGCAGCACCCCAGGGCAGCTGTCCATCAACGGCTCGCAGGAGGTGGTGTGTGAGCACCCACGCTCTCCATCTCGCAGGTGATGCTATTCCACCTGTCACCTGAGCCCCTCGGGGGAGGAAAGCCAGCTGCCCACAGGGCTAACAGACCTGGCAATGTACTCTCATCTGCTCCTTCCCTTCCCTGTCTCACTGTCCCCACCTGTCCCCACACAGCATTGTTTTCAAGAGAATGGCTCTGGAGACAGACCCAAATGGGTCCGAATCCCAGTTCCGTTTCCTTGTCACATTGCCTAGGTTCTCTGTGCCTCAGTTTCCCCATCTGAGAAATGAGGATTTAACAACTAAATGGCTTCCATCTCACAGCATGGTCACAGAGATCAAATGAGATGATACCCAGAAAGGGGCACAGAGCCTAGGACATCCTGAGGACTCAACCAGTCTCAGCTGTGTTCATTACAATCATGCTGCCAAGAAGGGAAAAACTGATGGAGAGACAAAGAATGAGAGAGGGCATGTGTTTAGTTAGGGAGGTCGTGGGAAGCGTCCCTAGAAAATCCATTTCAAGCTGAGACCCGGAGGAGGGAGGGACCCAGGCATACAGAAGAGAAGGAGGTGAGAGTTTGCTAGGAACCATAAGTGCAAAGGTCCTGGGGTGGGACAGAGCTTGATAATTCTGTGAAATTGAAGGGAGAATGGTTGAGACGAACCAGACAGGGAGCAAGGGCAGATCCTCCTACCACAGTGCCTTTGCACCTGCTGTTTCTTCAGGGGCTGCTTCTCCCCTCCCTGCCCACCTCTCTGTCAGCCCAGTCCCTTTTGCCACCGAAGTCCTAGAGAACTTATATTTGCTAGCTCAGAAGTCACTTCCTTAGGAAAGACTCCTTTGATTTCCCAAGTGAGGTCAGAATTCCTTATTATGCCTTCTACATTAGTTCCCTAGGGCTGGCAGAACAAATCTTCACAACTTTGGTGGCTTTGAGGAACAAAAACCTATTCTCTCACAGCTCTGGAGGCTATAGGCAAGAATCCCTCTCTGGCCCTTCCAGCTTCTGGTGGCTCCACCTGTCCTCGGCTTGGGGCAGCAACTGGCTCCATCTTTGCATGCTCTGTCCCCTTACAGACGCTTGTCATTGCCCTCAGGGGCCACCCACGCACTCCAGGATGATCACGTCTCACGATCCTTAACTAATGACATCTGCAAAGACTATTTTTCCAAGTCAGGCCATGTTCACAGTTCCCATAGTTGGATGTGGACATGGGTAGGGGGGACCCTTTAGCACCCCACACCTTCTTATGCATCTTGAACCTTCCTGGCCCCTCCCTGACCACAGTTTGCAATTTCAGATTTGTTGTGAAATTATCAGGCAACGCCTGTCTCCCCCAGAAGCAGCAGGCAACCAGAGGACCCCGGGTCTGCGCGTTCACCACGGCCTCCCCAGCGGCCTGCACACAATGGGCGCCTGGTGTGTGTTTGTTGAACAAACCAACCCCTGAGCCTGGAGCTGCTGGAAAATGCTTCCTGTCAAGGACGCAGGCGGGCAGCCATAGCGGGGCCTCTGCAAGAAATGGGATCAAATCTTTATGGCCCCATAAATCCCCTGGCTGGCGGCAGGATTAAGCCTGAGCCGAAAGGCAAGCAATTTACTTTCCCAGCGCAGAGCCTGCAGAGCCCTGAAGCTCACCTCCTAAACCCAGAGGCATAAACCTCTGGTGGAACTCCAGGTGGCCTCCTGTTGGCCAGAAACGGTTCCAAGAAGAAGCCGCTCGGAGCCCTCATTGGAATTCACAGAGCACCGTAAGGACGTTCGGCAGAGCCCTTTCCAAGGCCTGAGTTGTTGGTGGCCAAATCGGTAATGACGACAGTCACTCAGCCTGTCGCCAATGGGTCCTGTCCAGAGAAGAGAAAGGGGGGACCCTTCACTTCGGTCTTCACACACATAACAGAGTAAAGAAATAGGGCGGCGGTTTGTTCTTCACATCCCACAGCCAGATTCTGGATCTCGCGGGATCCTCGCGCTGACCTGTGAGAAGAGCGAATGGAGATCTGCTACCTCCACCTGCCGGACGCGGGAGTGAAGCCAGCACATGAGACACCGGGGCCCAGGCCTCAGGGCCTCTGGTGGGGCCTAGCATGCCAAGGCGGCTGCTTGAAGGGCAGCAGGCAGGAGGTAGGTCAAGTTCCGGGAAGATTTCCTAACCCAGAACATTCTACAGCACTCGACGCTCTTTCCTGATGTCCTGTGGGTGGCCAAGGCCTCTGTGCAAGGTCGAAGGAAGGGGACCTCTTTTCAGGGCCGATTGCAATCCTAGCCAAAGGCCAGGGCTGCCGGGAAACCTGCAGACCATCGTGCAGACCAGCCTGCTCCAGATCCCCCTGGGGACCACCACCTGGACTGTCCCCCTGTGGGATCCAGGTCTGTAGATCCAGGGCAGGATCTGAAGTTCTGCTTCTCTAACCGGCTTCTGGGCCCTGCTGATGCTGTTGGTCTCCAGACGGCATTTGAGTGACAAGTGACAGACGATCTTTACCAGGATGCGCGGGTTTAGAAGGGTCGCTGCTGGCAAAGGTCGTTCCCTCGCGGCACCGGATTTGAGCGGCTCAGAGGAGCAGAGCTGACACAGCGATCAACGGGTCAAGAGTGGCCGCCCGACTGCTGAGGCTGAGGAAAGCGCCACCATGTCGGACTCCAGGACTTTGGCCAGTGGCTGTCTCCTCGGCCTCAGTTCCTCCGCTGAAAAACACGAGGTCGGGAGGAAGAGGACTGAATTGACAGAGCCTGCGACCTCGCGGAACCCTGATGGCCCAGAACGCCAGGAAGGAAAACTGCCAACGGCCACCTGAGATCCATCTGTAAGGTCGCAGCCTTTCCTGGAGATGGACATGCCTCCTGGACTCTGCTTAGCACCCTTCCCCGTTCCTCTGGCTCCAGGCTCCGCTCTGCCTTCGGGGAAGCTCAACCCAGCTCTGGCGATGGTGTTGAAGCGGGGCTGACTCTGGTGAGCACGTGACCCAGGCCTAGCCAATCATGGAGGGCCAGAGGTGAGCACGTGACTCAAGCTAAGCCAATGAGATTCCGCCATGGGCATTTCCCCGCCCATCCGTGGACAGGGCGCTCCCTTGGGCCAGGTAGGATGAAGGCCTGGTCCTGCTGGCCATCGTGGTCACCGCTGTGTGGGGAGAAGCTGCCTGAGAGCGTGGGTCAGCCGAGAGGAAGGCAGAGATGAGCGACAAACAGACCAAATGCCAGTGTCCCCCGATGCACACCTGGCTTCATCCAGGCCTCAGTCCAGGACTCAGAATTTTTCAATCCCCTGAGCCATAAAATTAACCTTATTTCAGTCCATTTGAGCTGCGCTCCAAGGGCTTTCAATCCCAAGAATCTTGATTCACAAACTCTGGATTCTACTTCCAAAATGGGGATGAGGAATTGGAGGGAAACCCCCTTGGACTCTCCAACACATAGGCAAGGTCATTACTGGCTTTAGAAAATTCCAGAATGTCAGAGCTGGAAAGTCATCCTCACAGAACAGGAAAAAAACTGAGGCCAAGAGGGTGGTAGACGGTCCTGTGACTGCACCCGGGCCACCGTTCCCTCCTGGACTTGCAGGCAACAAGCACATCCGGGTCTGTGTGTCACTGGAGGGACATCAAACAGCACTTTCACACACCACACCAAAATAACCTCCCCGCTCCCCCTCACACTGCCTGGAATGCCTCTATGAGAAACCCATTCCTGGCTGTCTTCTGTCACCAAGGTGCATCTAAGAGGGACACAGACCCAGGGAAGGGATTTCCACTTTAAGCTTATTGGTGGAATCTTGGGGTGACAGTGGCTGGGAATTCTCATTGGGTAACTTTATGGATGAAGGAACAGGCTAGGAGAGGAACATGACTAGTTTTCCACCTTCCCAGAGAGATTTGTCTGCAAGCCAAGTTCACCTGCTGCTATGGCCTGAATGTACACGTCACTCCCAGATTCCCAAGTTGAATCCCCCTCCCCAGCCTGATGGTGTTAGGAGGCAGGCACTGGGAAGTTACTAAGCTGTGGGGACAGAGCCCCCAGGGGTGAGATTCTTGCCAGACATGTAGACTGGTGGAACATAGGAGAAGACCCAGAAATAACCCCAAGCCACTCCCGCCAAATGATTTCTCACAAAGTGCCGAAAACATATGTTGTAAAGAAGACAGCTTCTTTCACATGTGCTGCTGGGGAAACCAGGTATCCACATGTAAGAGAAAGAGACTGGATCCCCTTGCACAAAAGCCAACTCAAAATGGATCAGAGGCCTAAATGTAAGACTTACACTTCGAAATCACTAGAAGAAAACACAGGAGAAGCACTTCAAGCTATGGACCCGGGCCAGGAATTCCCAAAGTGGCTTCCAATAGCTCAGGAAATACGAGTGAGACTCAACAAATGGGATGGCGTCGAATTAATAAGCTTTCTCGGCAGCAAAAGAAACAATTAGCAACATGAAGAGACAGACCTACAGAACGGGAGAGAATCTTCCCAGCTACTCTTCTGACGGAGCATTAATATCCAGAATAGGTCAAGAACTTTAAAAAAAATCGGCACCCATAATCAAACTACCAAATCAATAAATAGACAAAAGAAGTGTGAATGGCCAATCATTATATGAAAAAATGTTCCAGTATGCAAATAGAAATGCGATTGAAATTCCATCTCGCCCCTGACAGAGAGTCAATCATCAGGAATACAGGAACGGCCAGTGCTGCAGAGGATGTGGGGGGAGGGACACTTATCTACTGTTGGTGGCAATGCAAATGAGTACTGCCATCCCGGAAATCAGTATAGCACCCTCCCCACAACCAATAAACTAAAAATAGAACTGCCCCTCCATGCAGCTCTGCCTCTCCCGGGTATGCATCCAAGGAATGAGCACCAGCATCCTCTAGGGATACCTGGAGGCCAGGCTAACTGTGGCACTATGCACAGGGCCAAGCTTTGGGACCAGCCTAGAGGCCCGTCAGGGGCAACTGGATCAGGAAATTGTGGCATCTAGCCACAACGGAGAATTGCTCTGCCAGAAAAAAGAGGAAAATCATGTCATCAGCAGAAAAACGGATGGAAATGGAAATCATCATGCTAAGCAAAGGAGGACTCAGAACCACGAGGATTGCATCTTCTCTCAGAGGTGGCATCTAGAAAAAATGGCAAGAATGGACTTGGAGACTATTGTAGGAGAAGTGGGGGAGGGGAGAGGAAGCAAGGAAGGTGAGTAGGGGGATGGGACCAAGATACATGATATGCATGAACAAATTTGCCACAATGAAACTCCTTACTCTGTCGAAAGAACAGGCACTAATGAAAAAAAGGGAGGACCGCGAGAGATCTCTATGAACAGGCCCTCATCAGAAACTTGGCCTGGGCCTTCCCAGACTGCAGAACGTGAGCAAGAAATTTCTGTTGTTGAAAAGCCATCTAGTCTCTGGTGTTTTGTTACAGCAACGTAGTTTGGACGTGTGCCTTTGGGAAAGACACCCAAGGGAAAGACAGGGCCGGGAGGAGCCCAGGTCAAACGGTGCTAACTCCCGGAACTCCAGGGACTCATCTACACTCAGATGGGCCATCCAGAAGGATAAGGGCCACAAATCCCTCCAGACACAGTCCCTGGACCAGGCCTTGCTTCCCTGAAGAGAAGCCAGCAAGCTCCGTTCAGTTTCCCTGTGGTGAGAAGGGAGAGAAGCTCGTATTTTGCCCTTAAGAGATGGGTGTTGACACCACTTTACATCATTGCAGGAAATGCCCAGCCAAGAAATAAAACACCAGTTCTATTTACAGTGTATTTCACAAAACTCAGAGAAATATTGTGCTTTTTTTGCATAGACCTGAGACGAAAACATAATTTATAACAATATATCAAACTTTCCAGTACATGAAACTCTCCCTACCTTATTAAAGCGTAAAAAGAATGGCTCGCATAAATTACTTCAGGACACCCCAGGTTTCCACATCATTTTGAAAGGATTTCCATGAGTGGGAAGAGCTGTCTCTGCCAGTAGCAATTTTTGCCATGGTCGAGGGAATAATTAAAATGGGAAATGAGAAACCGCAATGAAGCACCCTGGGGAAAAAAAAAAAAAAACTATCCCAGGTCAACCTAGAATACAGTGAGTCATTCTAATCACAAAATTTGTCACCTCCTTATTGAAATTCTGTCGCTCCCTGTCGGGCAACAAGGTCCGATGTACCTCCTCAGGGCCCGCCTGAGGAGAATACGGGGCCAAGCAGGATGATGAGTGTTGGTGGCAAAGGAAACACACCAGAGCCAGGAGGTCTGTCAGCGCACGAGGCACAGCAGGAACTCCTTTATTGAGGAAGTCACACAGCTTTTATGTAGGGTGGGGGCTAGGCGGGAACCAATCAGCTTAAAGGTCAGCAAGGCACAGGGGGTTCACGCAGGTAAGAGTCCCATAGGACTATATGGCAAGCACGAGCTGATCAGGTTCGCGGAACTGTTGTTAACCAATCCCTGACGGTGGTCCAATTTATCATCATTAACTATTGAAACCACCTTTGAGGCCTTGATCTTGCTCACTCGCCAGGGAGTAAGGAGTCAGCCTGAGTTAGTTAACGTGTCATTAGTCGCAACAAAATTCCATCTTCTGAGGTGTGTAGTAGAATAAGGACAATATTGTAAAAAGCCTGAGAGCAGAGACGGTATCTAGTTCCGTGTACCACTGCACCTCTGGCACTTAGGTGCTCAACAAATAGAGGTTGAAGGGGGAGGAAAGAAGGAAGAGAAGCGAAAGGAAGGGAGGATGTGAAGAAGGAAGGAAAGGAAAGAGGGAGGGAGGAAGTCTGTATAAAACGTGAATGCATCAGTTATCAACTGCCACGATAGAGCTGTGTAACAAACATGCCACAATTCAATGATTTGAAACTGCTCTTTCTATTGGTGCTCACAAGCTGAATGGAAGTTCTTCTGGCCCAGCTGGGTTTAACTAACCATGTGGCTGCTGGCTGCTGACCGATGGCCTCAGTTGAGACAACTGGACTCTCATTTCTATCTCTCACATGCCCATGTCTTTCATGTCCCTCAGCAGGCTAACCCGGGCATGTTCTCACAGGCAGGGCTCCAAGAGATCAAGTGGAGATGCAAAAGCGCTTTCTCCAACCTCTACCTGCATTGCATTTACTAAATCTCATTGGCCGAAGCAAGTCACATGGTCATGCTCAGATCCAGAGTGGGAAAGGGTGAAGGGCATCCATACAGGAAGGACATTCATGGGGGCACAAATGCAGCCAGCCTACCACAAAAACAACACCCAACTCCCACCAGCCCCCCTCACCCCAACCCTTTTCAGATTCAATTATCTGAAGCTCTAGGGGGTGTGGGGGAGGGGGGAGAATAGAAAACCAGATTCTCCTGACTTTGCTCTCCAAATGGGAAAAGTAAGAGACCAGAATCTGTCTGTTCAATTACATTTGTACTTATTTAAACAGCAGCCACAAACCTTAATACCTGCAGAGGATAAGAGGTACTGAGTTACTGAATCAGACCAGACGAGGGATGGAATGCTCCAGAAAACATTTGCCCTCTCCCTCAGGGAGGCAGCTGTGTGACTCCGGCCCCCAGAGGCCTCACTGAAGTGCAGGCCAGGGCTGCCAGCTTGTCTAAGTATTTCAAGAGAAGCTGGAGATAGGCGCTTGTACGTGACATTGTGTTTTAAAGTTAGCAACTAATTAAAGGCACAGTCTAAACCCCCCCAAAAATGCATCCATGTGGCCTCTCCCTTAGGCTGGCTGTCTTCTCAGCCAGTAGCTTTCCTCGGCAGATGTTCCTCATTCCTGGCATCTCTGAATCCTGACTGGTTGGGGGGGTTTCCCCTATAGCTTCAGTTTCCTGTTCCGAGCTTCGTGCATCACCCTCAGGGGCTTCCCACCACCTGCACCCCACCTGGCCACCCCACCTTGGAGGGAGCCTCCAAGACCCCCTAATTCCAGCACCCTGCAGTCCTGCAGAACCAGCACCACATGGATGATGCCAAGGTCCGCTGCCCACTCGAGCAGTAGCCAAACCCCCTGGGGTCATGGCTGCAGCAGCCTCTGCATGCTTGGGCAGCTGAGCACAGTAAAACCAATCTGAGGGAACAACTCCCTGGCCACCCCTGCATGCAAGCAGGGTGCTCCCGGGGTCTCCTCTCAAAGGGGTTTTCCCTTTCACACCACTGAACCTGTGATGAGTGTAATCTTGCTCATTCCTGAGATGTCCTCAAGACATCTTTTCTATTGTCTGTACAAACTCCTTATTTCCTCTTTAGTGGTGTTAATCTCTTCAGCAACTACATCTTCCTTTGTCCCAATTTTACATGTACTTCTTCTCTGGTCAAACAGAAAATGTTTTAAATGTTTTCTTTCTGATATCTGCTCCCAATTCTCACAGTAAACCTGGCTAAAAACTGCCAGCCATCCCATACCACTGCCCAAATGCTTTGCTGCCTTGAAATTTCCTCTACCAGATTAAGTAGTCCATCACCTTTAAATTCAGACTCACAGAAAATCTCCAAAGTGGGTAAAATGTAGCCAAGTTCTTTTCCAGAATGTAACTCATATGGCTTCTCATCCAGTCCCTAACTGAGTCCTCATTCTCATCTGGAACCTCATGAGCACAGTCTTACTGTCCACCTTCCTATCCGCATTCTGCTCTTCGGCGCTTCTGAACTAAGCTCTACTTGCGACCTTCTAAGTCTCTCCAGTCTGCATTTTGAAACTCTTTCAAACTTCTCCTGCACTTCAGTTCCAAAGGCTTCTGAAACTCATGGTCAGGTTAGTCACAGCAATGGTCCTACTCCTGGTACCCGTCTGTGTGTTAGTTAGCTTTCCATTAATGTGACCGGAATACCCAGCATCCTCCAGTCATGCCCTACCTGCCTTCAGTTACCACTCAGTAATCCACTTAAATTATGAAGCCATCAGATGGATAAGTGCATAGATGGAGCGATAACTCTCGTAATCTCATCCTTTCACCTCTGGGCATCCCTGCATTGAAGGATAAGTTTATTGGGGGACACTTCATCTACAAACTATAAAAATAACGCAAATCACACATTGAGAAGAAAAATCTGCAATCTGCATGACCGAGGTTTTTTAAAAAGAAAGAGCTTCTACCATCCCTAAGAAAAAAATTCAGAAACATGGCAGGAAGAAAATTGAGGAAAAGTTCTAAACAGGCAATTTCAGAAGTATAAAAATGGCCTCTAAACTAATAATCCAAGATCTATAAATTAAAGCCATGATGTGGTATTTTTCCCTCATTCGCTTGTCAAAAATTTTAAAGGTCAATAATATTCAACATCAGGGAAGACGTGAAATGCAAATTCCTGCAGCGGCTTTGGAAGGCAATTTGGCAATCGCTATCCAGCTAGGAAATAGGCAAACCCTTTAACCAGCAATTACTTCGGGGAATTTAATTCCCCAGAATTATTTTCACAACCTAAGAAGTTGGATGAATCAAGATGTCCATTGCAGCACTGTGCATAATAGTGAAAACCAGAAGCAATTCCGCTGAAGGTGTGTATTTTGTGCAGGCTGTTGATTTAGGGACGTGATCTTGGGGAGCAAGAATGGGGATGTGGATGGGGGGAAAAGAAAGAGCGAGCACAATACAGCATCCAGTTGGTCCCAGCCACCTGCAAAGGATGCCCGAGGAGCCTGTGAAGTGCATCTAAGAACTTTCCATCTAGGGAAGAGAGAGATAGACTGATCCACCATTTCCTGGCTCCCCTGGGTTAGGACCACCCTGGAGCCTCAAGGACCACATGCGAAGCTTTTGAGTAAGCGCCTGGGGCAGTCGCCTGGGGCAGCATCCGAGACACCCAGGCACCCTGCACAGAAGTTGCCAGAAGACTGCTCAGAACTGGTCGGAGCAGTATGGCTGAAACGCAGCCCCATCACAAGCCACAGCAACCTAGCCTTCCATGCTGAGTGACTTCCAGGCAGAGGCTGGCTGTGCAGTTCATGGTTGGGGTCACTTCTGTGTAATGGCTTGTCAAAGAAGAAGCCACCCCGCAAGGATAAGGCCCGGGTCTGGGAGGGGCTGTGGATCCATTCAGCCCGAGAAGCACAGCCTCTGCTGGCAGCTCTCCTGTCCAGGAGGGGCAGGACCCCTCTCCCACACTGAGGTCCCCGGTGGCCCGCTGCTCGGAGAGGCTGGGACTCGACGCGGGTCACTCCTTTTCTTCTCTTCCTTCTCTAATACCGTCACGGCTTCCACCTGATCTTCTTCCATTTCCTGGGTCTCCTGCAGAATGAGAAGCAGTCTTGGGTTTTTCTTTCTCCTCCCTCTACAACAAGCACAAAATCCTGCTGACACTTCTAGAGGCCTTTGTGCTTGCTAACGACCCTTGGAGGAGCCGCAGGGGTGCTCTGCTTTGGAGCCACCCTCCTCTACTCTCTATGCTTCTACTGGAGCTGTCAATCACAGCTACCATAGCAACCGGCATGGTCTAATAGAGATCCCCACCCCCAGACAGACCAGGCGGGTTCAGGGGTAGTTCTGTGATTCACGCAGGGCCAGCCGGAACTCTTCCTTGGCAATCTTCTAGAACGGGAGGAAAACTACACATTGGCTCTGGAGTCACGGCGCTGGAACTTGGGTCTGCCAGCCCATGTTCCTGCTCTCCAGAGGAACCCTGAAACATGCAAACTAACACCCGCAGAAAAGCAGAGCCAGGAAGTGGGGCGAGAGTCCCAGGGACGTTTTTTACCCTGACCCTTGCGTGGCTGACACTAGGGATAAGAATGTCCTAACGAACACAAGTTCCCGTTTTCTGAAAGACACCGCGGCCTCCTGTGCGGGTCCTCCCTCCCCCGCCATGTTCCTCAAGCCCTCTGGGATCCAGATGCAGAGTGGCAGCTGGGGCCCCCACCATCTCTGCCCTGTGCTCTTGCGGGAGCTCCCGTGGCTGGTGCTGGCTGTCTGTCCGTCCATGCTCAGATGCAATGTCCACCCTGCTCTGCATCCCAGGAGGGTATTTCCCAGGCTCCTGGCCCTCTGGTTTCTGGGGAAATTTGACCGGCGGGACACACCAGCAGATTAGAGGTAAGGACAGAGGAAGAAACTGGGTCCATCTGCCTCGGGTGGCACGTCACGCAGCCTCCGCGGCTGCTCAAGGGCTCCACCCGCTCCGTCCCCACAGGTCCTCCTTCCTGCCAGGTGGCCTCAATCATATGACCACAGTTCCAATCACAGGGCCTCCTCACCGGGCCCATCTGTCCTGCCACTGATCGCTTCTGGGTCACCTCACTGTCCCCTATATGACTTCTCAGCTTTCCCAACACTGTGTGGTCCCCTCCCTGCATCAAACGCCCTCTGCAGGAAACACCTGTGCCAGACCCTGGCTCATGCCGCTTCCCTCCAGCCCCTCTTCCACCCAGGAGCAGAGCGAGCCTTTCAGCTGTGGACGAAACCAAGTCGCTCCCGGTTAAAACCCTGCAGAGGCTGCGCAGCACCCTTAGAATAAGATCCCAGGTCCTCACCACGCTGCTCGCCGTCCACCCTTGCCTACCGCTCAAGCAGCCCTTCCCGGGCCTCTCTCCTGCCCACCAGGCGTGCTCTTCAGACCCTCTGGCCTTCAGTGGAAATGAAGGCCTCAGGGCCTTTGCACATGCCTGACAGAGCTTTCCCCTCCGCTCAACCTGGCTAACTCACGCCCTTCCCTCTCTGCATCGATGTCCCTCTTCATAGAAGCCCTCGCCCCCGCCCAGTTATCCCCCATAAAGCCCACCACCCCTTTTCTAATCCATTACCACGCCGGATGCTTCCACTTTGGCACGTCATCGGAGTTCACTGACCCTCGTCTGTCAGCCTCCCTAGGGAAGTTCCACAGGAAAGACCACAGCATGTCGGAGGTGAACGTCCAGCATGTTCGTCGGAATTCTCCAGAGAGACCGTCTATGAAGGAAGAGATCTGTTCACGCAAGTATGGAGGCCAAGAAGTCTTCCCCCTGCAGGCTGGAGAGTCAGGAAAACCAGTCAGCGTGCAGGCCACGCTGACGGCCAGGAAGCAGCAGAGCTGGTGGCGAAACCCCGTCCAGGGCAGAGGGCCTGAGAGGCAGGAGCCGGACGTCTGAAGGCACAAGACGGGTTTCTCGGCTCCAGAAGAGACGAGCGCCTTCCCCTCCACCTTCGTGTTCCATTCAGGGGGCTCCATGCTGCCTGCCCACTCTGGGGACCCCAGATCTTCTTTACTCATCTAGAAATTCAAACGCTAATCTCTTCTGGAAACGCCCTGGCAGCCATGTCTAGAAATAATATCTGGCCAGCTATCTGGGCATCCCTTAGCCCATTCAAGTTGGCATCTACAATTAACAGTCACCAGCCAGGCGCAGCGGTGCGTGCCCGTAATCCCCTGTAATCCCGGCGGCTCCGGAGGCTGAGGCAGGAGGATCGTGAGCCCGAAGCCAGCCTCGGCAAGACCCTATCTCAAAATAATAAAATAAAAGGGGCCAGGGAGGTTGCTCAGTGGTTAAGCACTGCTGGGTTCAATTCCTGGTACCAAAAAATAAAATAAATTTAACAATCATACCCAGCTCAAGACCTGGTACTAATTAGACACCGAAGATTTGAAAGAGGCACAAGTCAGTGAGGTTATCTAGTCTGGTGGTCACTGGGGAGTCACAGGGCCTCCTGGAGGCTGTCCTGGGTTGGGGTCTCTAGAAACAGACCTTAAGAGAAAAATCTGTATCCAAGTGATTGATGAGGGTACGTTCCCATGACAACCCAATCGGCAGAGTCCCACAGAGGGCAGCTTTGGCTGAGTCCCCCAGGGCCCTCTGGGGACGGGGCGGGTCTCATCTGAGGCCAGGTGGAGTCTGAAGGGAGGGAGGTGGAGTGTTTATCCCACACTCATTTCCTGATCACGGGAAAAGAGCTGTCCACAGCAAACTGCAGGCTGAGCCTCCCCAGCGGGGACACACAGGCCCTGGTGGCTGAAGAACGCATATTCCAAGGCCGGCCGGACTGTGCGGAGGTGAATCTTCACTGTCACCACCTGGGGGCGCTGATGACGCCAAGGACCAGAGGCCTTTAACACAGTGCAGTACCTGGCCAAACGAAAAACTGTCCCACCCCAAATAAAGACAGACACTCGCCTCCTTCCAATCCCTCATTTAACAGATGAGGAATTCGAGGCCCAGAGAGGGAAAGTGACTGGCTCAAGGAAACACAGCAAGAAAGTCATGACGCTGGGCTAGAACACGGATAGCTTCGCAGCCTCCCTTGAGGCTTCATTCCACTTGAAAAGCTTCTAAAACAGCTTTGAGTCCCGGGGGCGGAGTCCCTTCTGGACTTCGAGAGGTGGGAGCCGAGGCCCTCTATTCCTGGGCGAAGTGGGGAGGCACTCGAGGAGCCTGCCGGGGGCAGATGTACCCACGGAGGCGAGGGAGACGGAGTTTTCGCCAGGCAAATTTGTGCCCTGCTCGGTTTAGACATTAAAACGAACCCACTTAATTTCATGCCATATGCAAATCCTTACCAGCTGTCAGCCCTGGGATCACAGGAGACTTGACGTAGCAGCAAAGCAAGAACAAAAAGCACCGCAGACGCAGCCTCCGGGCAGACCGGCCGACGGCGGGTCCCGCGTTCCCGGAAGAGGCCAGGGCAGCCTGCTGGAGGGGGACAGCTGGAGCCTGTGCCCACTCCTGCGGCTGAGGACCGAGCCGGCCACTGCGTGCCCCGATCTTCTGCACGCTGGGAATCTCTCCTCCGGGACCCCCCGGCTTTCCTCCAGTTGTCAAAATCAGCTCAGTCCAACCTTGGCCAAGAGCTCGGAAATGGCCAAAAGATGTCCCCGGCTCCCTGGGCCTGGCTCTGCCCACCTGCATCCAAAGGCTGCTGACCGGGCAGTGGAGGCTCCTCCAGCCAGACCGGCTGTGCTCCTGACTGTCCACACTGATAACGACAAGAGCAAACAAGGGCACAGGCCGGGAGCTGGGTGTCATCCCGCCGTCTTCTAGAGCGAGGAGGAAGATGGAAAGTCATTCATTCACTCAACAAACATTGTTAAGCATCTGTGACGGGCCGGGCACTATCCCGGGGCCATCCTGGCAAGCCGAACACGCACACGTACGCACACCCTTCGGCCTCATGAGGTCTTAACTTCTGGTGGTGCCTCTTTAAGTCCAGTTGTGACGTACATATGTCAGCAAAAGTCATTTCACCCGTGTTACCACCAACACATCACCTTGGGACGAAGCCGCTGGTTTCAAAGTTGATCCCAAGAAAAGTGTTAAGTCAATAATGATACAGGTGATTCCCAGATGAGCTAAAGGCAGCCGGGGTTCTCCTCCCGTTCGACGCTGCTGGAGGTATTATTGTTGGTCCCATTTTACAGCTAGGGAAACTGAGGCTCAGAGGGGTAAAGTCATTTGCCTGAAGTCACACAGCGGAGACATGGTGGAGTTCGGATTTGAACCCAGGTCGGTCTCCCGAGTCAATGTTTTAACCAGGCTCTCGTACTGTGAGGTGAGAAGTCGGGGGACTTTCAACATGACCCCTCTACAGAGCCCAGTGGACTGCTCTGGGGCTGTGGCCACTCCCCGGGAGCCACGGGGACTCCTGTCACCGTTCTTCTCCGGCCACCCAATGCCCGCCTGCTTGTCCAAAGCCTGAAGCGTCCCTCTCGGCCCTCCATGTTCAGTTGGAAGGACTCCAGGGAAGAGAGGTCAGTGCCCTGGGAAAGGGGTGGGGGCGGCCAGCAGAACCAGCCAGAGGACCTCCCGCGTGGAGTCTGAGCAGCCCCCAAACAAGGTGGCTTCCCTCGAGCAGGAGAATGTTCCATTCGCACCAGAAATATCAGGGAGGCCTGCAGGTGCCGGGCTGCAGACAGGGCTGTGCCCGGGAGTCACCGTGGGCGGCTGGAGGTCCACACCAGCGGGATCCTCACGGCGCCCCAGCGAGGGTCAGGCGGGCCCCTGGGGAAGGAGCAGACAGAGGCCTCTGCGGAGAGCGGGACCTTGCTTTGTGAAGCAGGGGCGTGGGAAAGAACATCCCAGGCTCGGTCCCGACCCCGGACAGGGAAGGGAGCCCAGGGCCAAACGTGTGCTAGGCAGGTCCTCTACCACGAGGGACACCCCACGAGGGACACCCCACAAGGGACACCCCACGAGGGACACCCCAGCCCTTTAAAAAAATTTTTTTTTAAATTTTGAGACAAGGTCTTGCTAAGTTGACCTTGAACTTGGGCCTCTGCCTCCCAAGGAGCTGGGGTTACAGGCGTCCGCCGCTGCTCGCAGCTGGACGGTCCTGGAGGTGCGCGAGACCCCTGGGCGCTCTTGTGGATTTCACCCCCATCGGGCAGCACCCTGGGGTGCGGTAGACGCCCACGTGGTGCTTCTGGAGATGAAGGGGATTCATTTTGGCTGCCCCCGGAGTCTGAGCTGGGGGAGACGGCGTGAAGCCGGCAGGCCCGTGTCAATCTGCAGGACAGTAATGATGTCGGTGGTGACAGCGGCCGAGATTTGTGGAGCTCGGGCCAAGGGCTCGAGAGCGTTGATCCAAAGGTAACGCAGATCATGTTATTGCCTCCGCTTAAGGGAAGGCTGAACGGAGGCCCAGAGAGGCCACGACTCTCCTACAGGGCCTCCAGGTCAGGAAGCTGCAGAGTCTCATCACGTGAAGTTGGCCTATGTCACTCCAACAACTACTCTAACAAAAGCTGGACCCTTACCATGGGGTCTGCAAGACCCTGACCGACCCCAACCTGGCGTCTCTCTGGACACATCTCCACGTCCTCCCCTCCTTCTCCCTCTCTGGGCTCCTGGGCCTCCTTGCCAGTCCATAAATACACCAGCCAGTTCCCTGCCTCAGGACCTCCGCACGTGCTGCTCCCCCTGCCTGCCACACCCTTCCCTCCAGACAACCACCAAATCGGCCCCCTCAGGTTGCAGACTACCCGCCCCCCTTAGCATCCGTCAGCATCCAGGACACCCCATCGATCTGTCTCGTTTACTGTGTCCCCTGCACTCAAAAGCAAGCTGTCAGGGCAGGAAGGAGTTTGCCTTGCTCGCTGCTGTTTCCCCGGAGGCGGGGACAGTGCCGGCACCTAGGAGGGTCTGTGTCCCCTGTCAGGTGAAGGCACGCCTTTCGGCTGCTCGACACCATCCCGAGACGCCTCCCAAGCCTTCAACTGGCTGAAGTTTGGCAAAGGTTTCTGGGCGCCCAGGCAGGAGCCCAAACCCAGAGGGGCAACCAGTTTAAGAAGAAAGATGGGAGCCAAGAAGGGACAAGCAGGGGCCGTCCAGGCCACTTACCAGGACGAGACGCCTGGGTGGTCACCAGGCTGAGCCTTGCATTTAGAGGGACCCAGCACCGAGGCCTGCACGGTGGCCGGCGGTCCCCGCTTTTCCTGTGACCACAGGGGGACCATGCTGTGCCTGTGTCTCCCATCTGGGGACAAACCCCGTGTTCATCCCAGATCCACAAGTGTGGGGACAACCCTAGAAGTCCCGGGGCTCAGAGCTGCTTCCAAGGCACCTCCTGTGGCATCTCCGCCCATCCCGGAGACGGGAACGGAGGATCCGTCTTGGGGCTCGGAGGTCCTCCAAGGGGCCCCGGCGGGCTCCCCATGGGAGCCGGGGTACAGCCCAAATGGCCTCCAATCCAGAGCCTCAGCCCCTGGCTCCTCACTAGGAAAGCCTCCGAACTCCAGACTCCCAGGATGGAAGGGAGAAGCCCAGGAAGAGATGCTCATTGGAACGAGCTTTTGGGGGCTTCTGACCCCTGGGGCCATGGGCGTGTTTCACCAACCCAGAAAACGAATGCTGATTAACACCGGCCACCACGCGGGGCTCCAAAGTGGGGCCTGGGGCGGCGGCATCGCCGTCAACCGGGAGCCGGGGGGAAATGCAGAATCTCAGACCCTGCCCTGAGCTGCCCAGTCCAAGGGTCTTGGGGTTGAAGCCCAGAAATCTGTGTTTTTCAAAACTTTTCATTTTGAAATAATTTAGCTGTACAGCTGAATACGTAGAGGTCCCCTGCCTTTCACCTTCCCCTGCGTAACATCTCACACCATCACAGTGCAGGAAATCCGTACTGATGCAGTTTGAGGAACTCATCCACGGACACGCAGGCTTCCCGCTAATTTCCACTAATGTCCTTTTTCAGGTCCAGGACCAATCCAAGATCCCACGTTCCCCAGAATTCTTCTTCAGCACCACAACACAGTCATGGAAACCAGGAAACAACACCCATATTCTTATTAAGAAGCAATCCTCAGGCCACGCGTAAGTTCCACCAATTGTCCCCAAAAGGCCTTTCTAGGGAAAGGATAAAACTTAGAATCAGCCACTTAGGGTTGTCATAGGTCCTCAGAGCCCTTCAGTCTTGCTGGGTCTTTTATGATCTTTGCGGCTGAAAAAAGACTAGCAGAATCTCATTCCACTCGGCTTTGTCTGGTGTCTTGTCATCAGATTGAGCCACTGCGCACTCATCCCCAGAGACAAGTACGCCACCGGTCACTGAACTGTACGCTCACCAAAATCAGACGCGCGCTCCCAAACCTGTGTACGTCAGTTGACCTGCCATCGCACTTACGTGTTTTAGTTAAGTGGTATATAGAAGGAGAAAATACCAGGGGGAAACGGTTGGTTCTCTGAAAACTAATTTGAGGGCTGGAGTTGTGGCTCAGGGGTGGAGCAGTTGCCTGGCAGGAGTGAGGCCCTGGGTTCCATCCTCAGCACCCCATAAAAGTAAATAAACAAAATATGTTTAGTGTCCATCTACAACTAAAAATATTTTTTAAAAAAGAAAAGAATTTTGAGTGTTTTGGAAAGTCTAGAGAACAGCCAGTTCCTAAAGAGAAATTGATGAGGAGTTAATTGTAAGGGTAAGAGAGAGGCAGAGGAGAGAGGTTATTCAAATCTGGGAGAATTCTGTATTTTCCTTTGCCAGTACTTTTAAATTCTCTTTACATTTAAAACGAATCAAAAGAGGAAAGTTGGACCTGATTTGTGCAGGAAAGGTGATATGAGAGTTCAATTATTCCATTATTAGGGATCAATTAACCTAAGATGTAATGGTTTTGATTAACACAACCTTGATTACTAATTATTCCATTAATATTGGAAAATGAACACATAGGATACAAATTAACATACAGAATACTAGTAGTATAAGTTAAAGGATAAGATAAAATTTTAGAATATAAAGTTTCCTGGTTTCTCTATTCTAACCAGTTTTCCAACTTACTCACCAGACATTGGGATGGCCTCTCTGCTGTACCTAAGGACATATTTAAGTAAGCACGAGGAATAGTATTCAGCCTGGAAAAGGAGGGAAATTCTCACATTTACTACAACACAAATGAACTTTGAGGATATTATGTTCAGTAAAATAAGCCAGTCCCAGAAGAGCAGATACTGTGAGCCCATACAGATGAGGAGCCTAGAGAAACCAGATTTTATTTGTTCTTTTTAGATATACATGGTAGTAGAGTGTATGTTGACATATCATACACACATGGAGTATAACTTTCTCTAATTAGGATCCCATTCTTGTGGTTGTACATGATGTGGGGTTTCACTAGTTGTGTTCTTATATGAGCAAAAGAAAGTTATACCGATTCATTCTACTGTCTTTCCTATTCCCATTCCCTTCCCTTCTCCTTTTTCCCCTTTGTCTAATCCAGTGAACTTCTATTCTTCCCTCCCCCAACCCTACCTATTGTGTGTCAGCATCCACACACATATCAGAAAATATTCGGCCTTCATTTTTTGGGGTGATTGGCTTATTTCACCTACCATGATAATCTCCAGTTCCATCCAATTACTAGCAAATGCCATAATTTCATTTTTATGGCTTAGTAATATTCCATTGTGTAGATATACCACATTTTCTTTATCCATTCATCTGCTTAGGGGCACCTAGGTTTGTTCCATAGCTTATTGATTGAGCTGCTACAAATTGATGTGGCTGTGTCACTGTGCTATGGCTGATTTTAAGTCCTTTGGGTATAAACCAAGGAGTGGGGTAGTTGGGTCACATGGTGATTCCGTTCCAAATTTTCTGAAGACTCTCCATACTGCTTTCCACAGTGCTTGCACAAATTCGCAGTCCCAGCGGCAAATGTACAAGTGAACCTTTTCCCCCACATCCTGGCCAGCATTCGGTGTTACTTGCATTCATGATAATTGCCCTTCTGATTGGAGTGAGATGGACAGTATGACGTTGATCTGCATTTCTCTAATTGCTAGAGATGATGAAGGCTTTTCCATGGTTTTTGATTGTTTCTATTTCTTCTGTGAAGCATCTGTTCAGTTCCTCTGCCCATATATTGATCGGGTTAATTGTTTTGGTGTTCGGTTTTTTGAGTTCTTTGTGTGGCCCAGAGTTCCATGCTATCTGCCACCATGTAGGAGGCAGAGATGTTCCCACATTCTGTGGGCTCGAAATGAGCTAATCTTAACCCATGGATGCTCCCTGCACAGCACCTGCACCTGATTCTAAGTCTGCCAAAAAAATAAGTTGCCAAAAGCCTCTGGGGTCAGTGCCAGGGTGGCCTCCCTTCGACCGCAGCTCCTAAAGGGCCCCTTTCCCAACACCCTCTGGGAACCGGCGGGAGGCTCAGGAAGGAACAGGCAGGCCAGGGTGGTGGAAGGGAGCCATGTGCTGATTCTGCAGCCTCACCCGCCAGGAAGGAACTGTTCTCCCGGTGCTGAAAGACGCCAGTCACAAGAGACCAGAGTGGGGGCTCCGTTCAGAAACGTCCAGAATGGAGAGACCTACGCAGCCAGAAAGGAGCCGGCCGGGCCGAGGCAGGGAGCCTGGGGAGAAGCGGAAATGGCTGCTGGAGGCCGGGGGCTTCCCTCGGGGTAATGAAATGTTCTAGAACGGATCCAGGCGTGGTTTCACAACTCAGCGAACAGTCTAAAAGTCACTGACCCTATGCTCCAAATGGCCGGGCTGTGTGGTAGGTGGTTGTGTCTCAATAAAGCTGATATCTATTTTTGATTATTTTTTTTGTCTCCTTGCCTCTAAACCTCTCTCTCTGGTTCCTCAAGACCTGCGGAGCTGCCACCGTCCGCGGTCAGGGCGCGTCCATCCACCATGCTGTCCTAAGACGCCTCTTCAGCTCCCGAGATAGACCCTCTGGTGTCCGGCCAAAGCCCCCCGGGAACCCCTCTCCTTGGAGGAGGAGAGCGAGGCCCGGGTGCTCTTGGGTTGGGCGTTGCCATGACAACAGAGAGCGTCCACCCAGAGCTTTCCCGAGGCTGCCTGCAGACCCGGCCAGCAACCTGGCCTCGCGGTGAGGCAGAAGCACAGGGGCGCCCGGGCCCTGGTGCCTGGGGGCCCCGCACCGTCCTGGCCCAGGAGTCGGTCCGAGTCCCTGTCCCCGGGCCGGAGGAAGAGAGATCAGCCGCGCTGTTCCGAGGCCGTCACCCCGATCAGCAGGCGAGCACCTGAGCTGGCGGCCAGGTCCACACGGCCGTGGCTCCTCCACCCGCTGGGCCGCTGGGCCCGGAGCTCCCGCCTTGCACACCTGGGGCAGGACAGGGGTCAGGGCCACCCCCTGACTCGAGGGCCCTGGCGACACAGCCCGCAGCCCAGGGGGCCTGGGGTTCACCCTGGGACTAAGAGGGACCAGGCCTTGGGGAAGGGGGGCCTCCAAGATGGTCCCCAGGGACTCCTGAGGAGCCCCCTCCCACGCTGAGCCGAGGTTCACACACTGGGGCCAACGGAGAATAAAAAGGTGACAGTGTGTGACTTCCCCAGCTCAGTCACGCAGGACCTGGCACTCGGCGATCACTCGCCCCGGGAGGAGTGGGCGCCGCCTCGGGAGGAGGCCCAGCCGCCCCAGGAACTCGCCCTCGCCAAGCACAGAAGGCCCTGCCACCTGGGATACGGCGCAGCAGCCACTCCGGACTCTTCCGAACGCTGCATCCTGGCTGGAGTCTCAGGGGAGACCACAAGTTAGGGCCCATCGCGAAGCTGCTCCCAGATTCTTCATTCAAAATACGTGGGCAGTAAATGCTCACTGCTTTTTGGTGGTGGGGGGCGTGGCGGGAATTGAACTCAGGGGCACTCCACCCCTGAGCCACCTCCCCAGCCCTGTTTTGTGTTTTATTTAGAGACAGGGTCTCACTGAGTTACTCAGGGCCTCCCCGTTGCTGAGGCTGGCTTTGAACTCACCATCCTCCTGCCTCAGCCTCCAGAGATCCTGGGATTATACGAATGTGTCACTGCGCCCGGCTGCTTATTGTTTTAAGATGCAAACCGTTGGGTTTATTTGTTATTTAGCAATGGATAACTGACCAAAGGAAGATGCATGTGCTCTTAGATGTCCAGAACCTGTCAGGAGAAGAAAAGATGACTGTGTAGGATTTTCCCTCTCTGTTCTGACCTCCTAGCCCCAGAGCATTATTGCGTACGTTGGCAATAAAGAAAGATCTTTATCTTTCCTTGGTCCTTACCAGCTACCAGCCTGTTTACCCACCTGTGTAACTGAAGAGGTAAAATGTTACCTGTCATCTCCAAAGTCTTGGGGTCTCGTGGCCCTAGCTCTGGAGTCAGGGATATTGGTTGTGATGCTGGCTTGCTGTGGGACTTTAAGATATCTACCTAATTTTTCTGAACCTCAGTTTTGCCTTCCATAAAGTAAATCTAATAATATGTATTTATAGCACTATTATAAAAAAAGTCACACAGTAAACACTCAATAATGAGATAGCATGGTGGTTACAGCGATTTCCACTTATAGCTCAGTAGCAGGAGAATCGGAGACTGAAGCCTTCACTGACTGAAGCAAGGCCCCACTCTGAAGGTCTTTTTAAAAACTCCCCCGGTGGGGCTGGGGAGATAGCTCAGTTGGTGGAGTGCTTGCCTTGCAAGCACAAGGCCCTGGGTTCGATTCCCAGCACCGCAAAAAAAAAAAAAAGAGACATTCTGCCCTAGAAACACTTCCACACACAAGCCCCGGAATCCTAGAAGAATTTCACTGCAGGGCTGTCTGTAACAGGGGGAGGTTACAAATGATCCAAATGCCCATCAGAGACTAAGTGAGATATAAACCGTACACGGGATACTTACACAGCGATGTGAAATTAACCAACGCTGTGGAGTCAGCATGGACGTAAATCTCTAAAACACAATTCTGAACTCAAAAAATGCAGAAACATAATACAGCATATATAATTGTGTTCAAACATGTAGAAGTTTTATGTATTATTTAGAAATATACACATACTGATCAAAGGCTGTACTTGGGAATAAAAGCATTAAATTCAAGATGGGAGCTCTGGACAAGAGAGAAGGGTGGGGGTGCAGATCCATGGGGTACCGGTACACTGGTGTTAGTTATCCTTAAACTGGCTGGCAGGCACATAGGTGCCCACTGTAATACCTATCTTTTTTGTATATCTGAAATATTTCACCATTTAAAAATACATGTGCATAGAGTGGCTCGGGAGGCTGAGGCAAGAGGATCTCGAGTTCAAAGCCAGCCTCAGTAACAGCAAGGCCCTAAGCAACTCAGTGAGACCCTGTTTCTAAATAAAATACAAAATGACGCTGGAGAGGTGGCTTAGGGGTCCAGCGACCCTGAGTTCAATCTCCTGTACCAAAAAAAAAAAAAAAAAAAAAAAAAAAAAGAGTGTAGAGAATTTTCCAGTGAAACTGTAGATAGGTATTTTTCTTCCCATTTTATGTTTGCATGTGTCTCCAAGGGTATCTATAACGATCTAGTCTTGCTGTGAAGAAATACCTTAGTTGGTTATTTAACAATAAAAAGTACTCATGTACAATTTTTGAAAGTAAGGATCATTCCCCCTCCCGCCAAGCGACCTGCTCTGAACACACTTGCGTGCCTGAGTTCTAAAATATTAGTGCAGATGAACTTGACACCACGTGACACAGGAAACAATCTGAGGTCCAGTATGGGTCATCAGCCCAGGGACACTCACCTGGGGTCCCTAAGAACCGGGGTCTGACCCCAGCAGACAGGAGGAGAACTCCTCAGGGAGAGGCTGCGGGGTGGCGGGGGTTTCCTCCCCAGCAGCGCTAAATTAGAAGGAGAAAAAAGAATCCAGGCAGGCTGGGGGGGAGCGGAAGCTGGGAGCAGGTGGAGCAAGAGCAGGTTGGTTTATTTCCTTTTCATCAAGTTGAGACATTCTGGAGCCAAACCCAATGCAAAGGAACCTCAAGTTGGGGAGTCTGGTTTTTTCCCTAAGCCAAAGGATCTGCCTCTGCTAGCAAGAAGTGCTTGGCAGCTGTTTCTTAAAGACACAGGAGGGTTTTTGTTTGTTTGATTGATTCACTTGTGTAATGGACACATTTCCCATGCAGCTGTGTTCTCCCAAGCTTTTAGGAAACCCCTCCATGAACCACAAGGAGGTCATTTCCACCTAATACAGCATGCTCAAGACGGGAAAGTCAATTTTTCAATAGCATTTCAGGGACCACATTTTGTGCATTCAACAAAAAATCAAGTGTCATCTCCTAACAAGGAGGTTGAATAAAAGCACTAAGAGGTGAATTACTGCCCCCTGGTGTCCACCACCAGCAACAGGCTCCATAGCTGAGATGGCCATTTGTGGTGTTTTCTTCCTGTATTCTTCCCCTGTCACCTTCTCCAACCCATCTTTTTTTTTTTTTTTTTTTTTCCCCACATAAGGGAGTTTATTAAGCACACAGACAGAGTGACTCCCTGCAGGGTAAGAGAGAAAATGAGAGGAAAAGAGAAAGGGTGCGCGTGCAGAGTGAAATGGAGGAGACAGCATGAAAGCGAGGAGGAGAGAGAGAGAGAAAGTGAGGAGAGGAGAGAGAAAGCATGAATGTGAGGAGAAGAAGAAGAGAGAGCTCCAACCCATCTTAACAGCCTAAAACATGGCTTACGATCTGGCAGCCCGCTGTAGCCAGCAGGCAGACGTGTCCACTTTATAAAAATCTGGAGATTTGCTCAAGAATCTAGACCTGACGTTTCTTGTGAGAAACTGGAAAATCTGTCCACTGCAGGACTACACCTCAGAATAATAAATGTGGTAAATTGTGGGCTACAAATGGGAAGCTGCTGCCCACTTTGCATAAAGCCTGTGTTCTCAAATTCACCGCACTCTCCACCTCTCCCTACTGTCTCGCATCCAGGCAGTTTTACTCCTTAGCAGTTTCTGCAGAGCTTCTGGGTTTGCTACCACTGGCTAAGCTCATCAAAGAAGTTACACTGGCAACCCAAGGAGTGGAGAGAGGAGGGTGTCTCTGAAGGTGGTGATTATAACACTTTATGCCTAGATGTAGCTAGAGCTCCATAGCCCTATAATCCCCAGTTCTGGGAAGGTGACTTGCTCACAGTGGTAAGCCTTGCACCTGAACTACCTGTCTATCCCAGAGCCTCCCTGTCCAACACTACATTAACTGTCTCCCATAAGCTGGTTACATAGCAGACCCTACTCTGGGGAAGGTTTTTCCAGTGATACCACTACTTGGGCTGTCAGAAGCAAAATTCAGAGAACTCTGAGAGAACAATGTCCAAAAATTTAAAAACAAAGAAGTCGCCAAAATAAGCCCTATTCTGATTTTGTTTCTTACTAACTGTACAGTTTGCCCTGAATCCTTTAGATTCAAGTTAAACATTTCTTGAGCATCTACTTAGTGCCCTACTCCATCTTGATGGTTGGGAACGGAAGGAAATGGGGGCCAGGTACCTGACATAAAGAGGGAGTCCAACAGGAAAGGTGGAACTGTTTGGTCCCTCGTTTCACAATGTCCCCCCAGTCTGGCCTGGGTCTGGACACTTTGTTTTGTGCTGTGAGTCAGTAGCTTTCCTAAACTAGAATCAGGATGAAAGCTACCCAAGGGGCAGTAACATCTCCTCTTAGTTGCTGGAGTAGCCTGCAGCTCTAGCACTTTCTTCAGATAAGCAGCAGCAATTTCCTGGTGTGTTTTCTAGAAATAATGGTGAGAGTTGACTCTTACCAAGCAGTTGCTCTGTACCAGATGCACAGAACCTCAAAAAAAAAATCCTGGAAGAGATACTGCCATCACCTTATCCCCAGTTTACAGAAACACAAACAGGGGATCAGCAAGGTCAAGCCATTTGCTGACTGTAACTCAGTTTGCAAGTGGCAGGACTGGGATGTGAACCCAGGGCTGTGTGGCACCAAGGGCGACACACACAACCACCTTCTGGTACTGCTTCCACGGGGAATCTGTAGCACGTGGAGGTCTGATCTTAAAGCATCAATTCCTCTGCAAATCCCAAATTTGAGGGTAAAAGGAAAGTAGGCTGTTTGTCCCATTTTATACATAGGGAAATTAAGGCTTCACTTGCTCAAGATCATAGAGTAAATAGCAAAGTCTGAACCTGAGCAGACTCCAGGATCAGAGCTGTTAAGCGTTTCTGGGGCGCGTCCCGAGATGTTCAGGTTCAGTATTTGTGGGTTAAGATGGAGTTTTCAGTTCTCTGCTTCATGGAAAAATCCACCTCTCTGGAAGCCAGAAGAACCAGCCAGGCGTTCTCATGACAATGCAAATTAAAGTCAAGAGGGAAGAGTCACACAAGGACAGAAAGGGAAAAGAAAGCGCAGCACGGGATGGGGAGCTAGAAGCGGGGACTATCTGGTCAAGACAACAGTGGCGAGCCTCGTTTACACCCGAAGAAACCCGCATCCCAGGGCGGCCCCGGACGAGTGCACCCGCGCGAAGGGCCGCGCTTATCCGCGGATGCAGATGCGAGTTTCTGGCTTTCACACGCAGCGCGCCCCAAATACCCATCCGCACTCACTTCTGCGCACACGCTCCTCCCGCCAGCGACCTAGGCTCCGCCCCTCCCGCTGCTTATTGGCTGCTGCCGGCACGAGACCAACACAAGGGCCAGCCAATGGGAGTGGCCCACGGCGCGCCTTTACCGAGGAAGCAGACGCCGAGGCGGAAACCCGGAAATTCGAGGGACGGACAAGTGAAGAAAGCCAATCCGTCGCGACCAGGGAGGCGGGCCGCCCAATGGCGAGCCTCAGAGGGCGGGGCCAAAGACCGGCGGCGAGGGATGTCCCGGGAAACTGCAGCCGCCGAGGCTGCGAGCGCCGGGAGGGTGGCAGGAAGGCCCGGCGACCGCGCGCGGTGAGGAGGGGGCATGCCCGAGGGGCTCTAAGGGTGCCTCAGGCCCGCGAGCTCTGGGCGGGGTTCTCCACGGGCCAGTTCTGCGGTGACCTGACAGCAGCCCCTTTGCCTCTCGGGGTCTGTTTCCCGCTTCTGGGGAAGTGAGGGCTGAGAGGTCGTGCCTCCCGCCACGCAGCTCCTCCTCGCACACACCGCTGGCCCCGCGAACTCTTCTTCGCCTTTTCAGCTGGGTGGAGGAGCCTGTCCTTGCCCGTGGGAAGCCCACCCAGACCCGCCGTACCCGCACAGCACACCCAGCCATTTCAGATGTCAGGGGCCACGAGCAGGGTTTTCCCGTAAGCCCCGAGCCCCGGGCCAGGGCACCCCAGAGCAGGTGCACAGGCTCCTGTGAGCAGTAACTGAAGGTTAAGACCTGGGGACTCTGGACTCAGACTCCCTGGTGATTCATTCCTGATGGCTCTTGACCCCCTGTGGACTTTCAGGAACTTAACTGGCCCTCTCAGTGCCTTGGTTTCTCCGATCTATAAAATGAAGCTATGGGTAGCTGGCTTTTCCTTTATAGGGTGGTTTGGGGATTAAATGAGATACTGCTACGCAGCACCTAGCTCAGGGCCCAGCACACCATAGTTGGCAAATAAATGCTTATTGTTAGCTTGCATGCCTGATCCTTTACGCCCACTACTAGCCACTGTCACTGAAGTGGAGTAGTCACCTACTGTGGGCCCAGGACTTCAGGTCCTCTTGAGATGTTCAGCTTCCTGACATTTTAGTGGGATCCCTGCAGGACAGAAAAGGAACACCAGAGAGGGCAACAGCATTGTGGGCATTGTGACTGAATATCAGGGTGCGGGTAGGAAGAGGCATTAAATTAATGTGGCATTAAGTTAAGCCACTAGTTATGCTCATCAAAGAATGGCCCTCAGAAATGCCATGGCCAATCTGTGCGTGTGTGTCCCAAACACTGGGTATTCAGAGGCCACCCAGATCTGTGGTGAAAGGGGTCCTTTAGAGTGGTAAGTTTCCTAAATTTAAGTCTTAAGGCTATCAGTTGCTCACTGGTGACTTTGGACAGGGGACTTCACCTCTGTGAATCTCGGTATTCTCATCTAGACAGTGGGAGACAGACTTCAGTTCCTCAGGTTGCTGGTAAAGATTGCAGGAGATAATACATGTGGGTTACTAAGTGCAGGCCCTGGCATATAGTAAATGCTCAATAAAGGATGGGCTTTCCAGTTACACTGCCCTGGAGGGATCACCGCTCCTCCCAGCCTGGCCCCTCCCACTCCAGATTCACTGCCTTCCCCCACTCCTGGTCCCTTCTGAATTTGAAGGTGCAGGGAGTGGCCAGGCCTGTCTCCCCTCCCAAGGTCACACGTTCTCTAGGACACGTCCACTACCCTGCCTCATCTGCAGTTCTTGGTTCCTTGCAGATCCTGTTCCCTCTCCACCAACTGCTGACACGTGCCTGGGGTCAACTAGAGTCCAGATGACGCTCATGCCAATGGCTTCAGTGATGGCGGTGACCGAACAGAAATGGGTCCCGGTCTGGGGCCGTTTCCTGTGGGTGACACTGCTGAGCATGGCGCTGGGGTCGCTGCTGGCCCTGCTGCTGCCACTGGAGACCATGGAAGAACAGTGTTTGGCTGTGCTGAAAGGCTTCTTCCTGCTCAGGAGCAAACTGGACAGGGTGCAGCACGCCGTCACCAAGTGCACCAGCCCGTCCACAGAGCTCAGTGTCACCTCCCGGGATGCAGGGCTGCTGGTGATCAAGACCAAGGCGTCTCCAGGTAAGACACTGAGTAGTTACCTCCAGAGTGCCGCTTGCCCCAGGTGCAGGGGTGGGGCGGGAGGTGACAGGTCAGCCCTGAGCACCAGCTAGGCAAGCCGACAGGTGACTAGACCGTGTTTCAGGTGTGGTGATGGGGACGTGCGCCGGGAAGGCTCCCTGTGGGAGGCAGATCTGAGCCCAATCCTGACCTGACGCTGAGTAGGTGTGGTTGGAGGAGAACGTGCTCTGGGCAGAGCGAGCTCGGGGACACCGGAGGAACTCAGAGGTGGCGTGCCTTTGGCTGCCACCTGCGCCAGGACGGGGCTGGGGAAGGAGGGCGGATCCACAGTGGGTCCACACCTCCGCCAGAGTCCTGTGTGCACGGGGACAGAGCAGCGTGGCTGCCTTGGCCGCCAGAGGCCAGCAGCACACCCCCCAGTTGTGACAGCCAGACATGCCCTCAGGCATTGCCAGATGTCCCCTGGGGGGCCAAGTCCCACCACTGGGGCTTCAGGGATGATGAAGTCCCCAGGGTCCAGTGAGTGGGAGCAGCTGACGCCCCAGGCCTGCCGGGTGAGGCCAGCGGTCAGGGTCGTGCCTGGGGGGAGGCACCCTCCATGGCAGCAGCTCGGCAGCAGGGCTGGGGCGGTGACTGTCAGCAGAAGGCAGGGGCGAGGGAGCCCAGCTGGTGCCTCCAGGGTGCAGAGGGTGGCGAGGGACACCCAGGGCTGTGGGCAGCTGTGGCATGGGACACGCTGAACAGACCCGACCAGCACCCCGAGGCGGGGGTCGCGGGCCAGTCCTGTTCCCCAGGGAGACCTGCCGGGGACGGCTCCGAGCAGCCTTGGCCACCGCGCTGACCAGGCCTGGCGGGCTCTCTCCCAGCAGGGAAGCTGGAGGCCAAAGCGGCCTTGAACCAAGCCCTGGAGATGAAGCGCCAGGGCAAGCGGGGCAAGGCCCACAAGCTCTTCCTGCACGCCCTCAAGATGGACCCGGACTTCGTGGACGCGCTCACCGAGTTCGGCATCTTCTCGGAAGAGGACAAGGACATCATCCGGGCCGACTACCTGTACACCAGGGCGCTGACCATCTCGCCCTTCCACGAGAAAGCGCTGGTCAGCCGGGATCGGACGCTGCCGCTGGTGGAGGAGATCGACCAGCGCTACTTCAGCATCCTGGACAGCAAAGTGAAGAAGGTCATGTCCATCCCCAAGGGGAGCTCGGCGCTGCGCAGGGTCATGGAGGAGACCTACTACCACCACATCTACCACACGGTGGCGATCGAGGGCAACACGCTCACGCTCTCGGAGATCAGGCACATCCTGGAGACGCGCTACGCCGTGCCGGGGAAGAGCCTGGAGGAGCAGAACGAGGTCATCGGCATGCACGCGGCCATGAAGTACATCAACGCCACCCTGGTCTCCCGCATCGGCTCCGTCACCACCAGCGACGTGCTGGAGATCCACAGGCGGGTGCTGGGGTACGTGGATCCAGTGGAAGCGGGCAGGTTCCGGACGACCCAGGTGCTGGTTGGACACCACGTCCCTCCCCACCCGCAGGAGGTGGAGAGGCAGATGCAGGAGTTCATCCAGTGGCTCAACTCGGAGGACGCGGCCAGCCTGCACCCGGTGGAGTTCGCGGCGCTGGCGCACTACAAACTCGTCTACATCCACCCCTTCATCGACGGCAACGGGAGGGCCTCCCGCCTGCTGATGAACCTCATCCTGATGCAGGCGGGCTACCCGCCCGTCACCATCCGCAAGGAGCAGAGGTCTGAGTATTACCACGCGCTGGACGTCGCCAACGAGGGTGACGTGCGGCCGTTCATCCGCTTCATCGCCAAGTGTACCGAGACCACCCTGGACACCCTGCTCTTTGCCACGACCGAGTACTCGGTGGCGCTGCCAGAAGCCAACCCCAACCATTCTGGGTTCCAGGAGACGCTTCCTGTGAAGCCCTAAGCCCTGGTGACAAGGGAAGGTAGGAAGTCTGGGGTCGAAGAAGCTCAGCATTTCCAGAAACCTAGTCATCTCCAAAAGCAAAATGAGACTTTTAAACACTCTTTACCTCCAAATGTTTTTTGGTTAAAAGAGAAAAAAAAAGGACTAAATTATTAAGCCTTAGGCTCTTTAAGATAATTTATAATTCAACGGAGTTATTTATTTTCTTCTTTTGAGCAAGCTAGTTATGCGTGGTGTCCACTGTGGCTGTGCGGGTGGCCGCTCTCTGGGTGGTGGTCCCAGCACACCGCAGGAGCAGCCATGTTCCTGAGTGGCCGGAACGCAGGTTCTGGAGCAGAATTTGCACTAAGGTTGGGGAGAGAGGCCGAGTCTTTCTCTGAAAGTGGCTGTGAGCGGTTTCCTATGGGATAACGGCGCTGCCGTCCCTAGTTGAGACACTTGTTATCTCCAGGAGGCTCTCTGGGCCACAGTTAATTTGCAGGCTGGAGTGCCAGAAGCCATTTTTTCATACTGAGACTCTTTTTCTAACTCAGGAGAGGTGGTGGCCAGCTTAGTTCCCTTTATTCGTCACTTTCTCTTGCACTTTGCAGCAGCTTGGACCAGAGGTTTCTTCCGGGCTGAACCCCTCTGGGCTGCCACCCGCTGTGCCACGCTGCAGGGTAGGTCAGCCCTGCCCTCCCTCTCCGCAGATTTGAGAGCGCGTATCTGAGGAAGGTGCCACATCAACCTGTTAGCTTTTCTGACAAGGAGCTGCAGCCCTGCCCCATTCAGGACGGGTCCCTCCGTCACGTGCCCGCACACTCAGCCCGGCCCACCTCGTAGCCTCCCCTGGAGGAAGTGGAAGACTGCCTCCGAGTGGCCTTACTTTCCTAGCAGCCTGCAAAACGACAGTGTCATATGTAACGTGGCCAGGTTTCCCAGCTGTCATCGTTCAGAAATGACTCTCTCTTCAATCACATACGGCCCACTGCCAAGTGGACCGCTGCTAGTTAGCCTCAGAATGGCCGAAAATCACCAGCTTCCTTTCCCAGGGACGGAGCCTGCCGGCTCTACCGCTGCACTGCACCTGGGCGGCGTCTGAATGGCGGGGAGGATCAGCCTTGTGCTACCTCTGAGTTTAGGACTGGGTCCTGCAGACAGTAGCAAGCGCTTAGTGACCCACTTGTATAAATGGCACAGTCGTTTTCTGAGGTTTGGGAAGATGAGTGAAAGGATGTGCCGGCTCAGTCCACCCGCACGCGCCCACGGGGTTGAGAAGCACACCAAGGAAGCCTGGCAGGCGCGCGAGCTCCCTCTAGCAAGAGAACTGCACTTTAGCCATGTGTGAAGGATGTTGTTTTAACCAATTCCTGGTTCTAATAAAGTATTTTATTACATAAATGTTTGCAACCTTGCTGTCTTTCTCAAAGGGTATTTCCATTCATAAAGATGAAGGCTGGGGGCTCTCCGTGTCATTCTGGGAAAACAGACCCAGGAGGTGACGTCAGAGGCGAGCAGGACAGAGCGAGCTGCACGCACTGCCCTCCCAGGCTAATGGGTAGAAGGGCTGATTTCCTTTTTTTTCCTTCCTAAGATTCATAATGGTTTTTCCTGTCTGTCGTTACCACCAGTTCTTGATTTCTGATGACCCTCGTGTTCCTGGAAACCCCCTTCCAGGCAGTCAGAACCAGCAACAGAAGGGTCCTGCCGAGTGTCCAAAGGCTCTTCCATCACAAGCCACGCTGAGTGGAAGTGAGGTGGAGCTCTGGCCAGCAGCACGGGGCAGAGCAGAGCCTGGAACGCGGCCGGAAGGCAGGCTGGCACCTGCAGTGGGAGGGGGGTCAGGCAGGCACAGGCTCCCTCCGAGTCCCCAGCTGTCTAGCCAGCCGGTAGGCCTCACAGCAGCCACCACAGGGATGGACCCAGGAGGCACCGGGGCCACAGCTAGGCTCCTACTGCCAACAGCTGCTGCCAGAGCTTCATCAGACGTGAGGCCAAGAAAAGGGAGTTTGTTTTGTGCAAAACAGAAAGACCAAGGAGGGCGACCCTGCGTTTCAAGACTTAAGACCTTATCAACAGTGATCGTTCCCAGGGAGAGACGCGGACACTAGTCAACGTGGGTAGTTGGGGACATTAGGGCATCACGGCTAATGTTTCCAAAGGTGAAAACCAAACTGGCCTTAAGGTCCTTCTCTCTCAGGTCAGATGAGCGAGCTGATGCTGGGTCAGCCTCAAGGTGAGGCAGCAGGAGGTGGCGAGGACGGTGGAGTGGGGCCCTACCTGGGGGGAGGAAGGCCACACTCAACGCCAGGCACACGGGACTTCATTTTGTGGTTCTACTTTGTCCATCAAAATTTTCCATAGAAAAATACCAAGTTAAAAAAATGTCGGAAAGCCTGACGGATGCACAGAAACTAAGATTCACAAAACAGGTGAGGAGTCCATCTCCACACACACAGGGCCTTTAAGCGCGCTTTCCCGGCAGTAAGTGCCTGGTGAAAGATGGAGGGAAAAGCTTAAAAGCTGGCTGGGGAGGTAGCTCAGTCGGTAGAGCGCTTGCCTTGTAAGCATAAGGCCCTGGGTTCCATCCCCAGCACCCAAAAAAAAAAAAAAAAAGAAAAGCTTAAAAGCCGAAGTGTCAAACTGTGGTAACCTCAAGCTCAAGACTGAAGACACATCACTGCTGAGATGAAGGAACGAGGAGACCCGACTTAAAAACTTCCATTTACACACCTATCAGGTAAAGCCTCGCAGCCCCTTACGAAACGCCCCATCGGGATGCAGAGCTGAGGACCACGGCAAGGCGCTCCGAGAACGTCATTTAATACGCAAAGCCAGATGGGGAACCGAAGCACGGAAAGAAACCGGAGGGCTGAAGGCCGAGGTCAGGCCCAGAACGACTAGTCACCAGCAAAGAAAATGGTCCACGCAGAGTTCCCATAGAAAACACGTCGCAAATATTTTGCTTTTAACAGTTGACATGTCCTTTACAAATACATAATAGAAAAACACAATCCCCGTGAACAAAAGCCCGTCCAATGTGTTTTGGGGCCTCCCCCTCCCCACCCCTTACTAAAATAGGCCATTCTGGTGAGTCACTAGCGTCTGCCACTGTTCATCTTTCATGAGCGTGACGGGCATGTGTGCTGTGCGGGAAGTGAGAGAAACGTCTTACAAAAGGGGCCAGAGGTGGCCCAAAGCATGGGGACAAGTGGGTCTCAAGAGCCATGTTCCAGTGTCACCTCTGCTCCTCACTCTCAGGACACCAAAGTATGTAGGGACAGCCACCCTGCGGGGCCACCCCTCCCCCACTGCCCTCAATGTGAGGGAGCACTCGACGCCTCTTCAGGTGGAACACTCTCCCCTTCTGTCTACGCCCGTTGGGTCCAGAAGCACGTGGGTGCTGCACGGCCCTCCGTCACCCAGGCGCTGCTGGGCGGTGGGTGGTCCGCCTGACCAGCCTGGAGTAAGGCATTTCCTGTCCCTCACAGCATCGCGTTCACTTTCTCAGAAGCAACTTGGCAAAGTCAGCGTTGGTCATCTTGGGAGCCTCAGTGGCCGCAGAGGTGGAGACCGCTGGACATGGGGCAGGGCCGTTCTCAGCCTGAGGAGCGGCAGCGCCCGGGCGCTGCAGGGCACGAGGCAGCAGAGCGAGCTGGGTCCTTCCCTTTCCTCGCCTGCAAGACACAGAACGGACCCTCTGAACAAGGATTCGTGGCTCCTGATCGGACTGTAAAAATAAGCCAGGCAGCTGTAAAGCACCCCAAGTTAAGGGCTGGGATGGAGCCCGGTTTATAGCATCTGCCTCCTGGGTTTCAGCCCCAGTACCACAAAATAAAATCATAAAAAAGCTGCTTAAATACCAAAACTAAGAGATGAAATATAAAAAACAGGACTGATAAGATGATCCTCTGTCCTTAATTGTGGCTAGCAAAGGAAAAGCATGTCAACAAACTGCCTTGTGCACACTCTGGGACCACCCGTGCAACAGCCACTGGGGGACAGAAACGGCTGCCATCTTTTGGCCCCTGCCATATAACCGCGCCCCTCTGCTGGCTGGTCCCCACGAAGAGAAAGCACAGCCCTGAGGAGCTCATGGCCACGACTGGAGAATGGCGGCACGATGGCGTCGTCGGGCTCCTTTCACAGGTGCTTCGGCAAAGGGGACTTCAAGACAATCGCTGCCTGAAGGGTGAGCTGGCGGACGCCAGGTCCGCTGCCCAGGTGCCCTCCGGGCTTGCTCCGGACACCTTGCTCCAGCAGAACCACCACATCGCTGGAGGAGCAGCAGGGCCGGGCTTCCTGTCCCGACTCACCAGACCACCAGGGACGACCAGGGACGACCAGGAACTCCTCCGGCCGAGCCACACCGCAGTGCGCCCAGAACCAGCCCCGCCCCGCGCACGCGACACTCACGCTCCGTACATCTGCCGCGGCACCATGGGACCACCTGGTGCTCTCCTCGCCTCTGGCTTCTCCGGAACTTTCCTCTGAGGGGGGTTGCTGATCGCCACTTTGATGACATTCTCTTTGATGGTCATGCCGTCCATCTTCATCACAGCCTGCGACGCCTGCGACTCATTCTCGTACTCCACGTAGGCCAGACCCTGGAGAGAAGAGGTCGCGGTCAGCCGTGCAGACCCAGGACGCAGCCTCCTCACACAGGTCAGGGAGCCTGGCTTCCTTAGGAAAGCGGCAGAGCAGACGGCCGCCACCCGGTCACCTCGCACCGCCACTGCCCTGGCTACAGGTTTACTCCAGGCCCTACTCTGCTTCCCTGTGGCAGTTACTGATTTTCACATCAGAAGAACCTTTCTGGGTTCCGCACGCCCCGTGCCTGCTCCGGAAGAAAGAGACAGGCGGACCAGAGGAAGGACAGGAGGTGCCAAGGAGGTGGGCCAGGCACGGGGGTCAGGGGCCCAGCGGCCCTTCAGTCCCTTTAGTCTTCAATTTTCCATCAACCTGGTTGGGGGGGAGGTTCAAAAGAAATCCAAAATCATGCTTAAAACGACGCTCCTTGCAATGGGGCACACAGGGCCAGGTGTGGTGCACACGCCTATGGTCCCAGCCACTCAGGAGGCTGAGGCAGGAGAGTCACTTGAGCACACAGCTGAGACCAGCCTAGCCAACATACCAAGACCCCATCTCAAAAGAATACGTACACGGGCTGGGGTCACGGCTCAGAGGTGGAGCGCTTGCCTAGCGCGGACAAGGCAGCGGGTTCCAACCTCAGCACCACATAAACGTAAATAAATAAAAGTACTGTGTCAAAACACACATTGCATCATTATAGAAACCACACACACACGTATACACCTACGCACGCATGTGTGCATGCACACGCACGCCGTGCAAAAGGGCAAAGCAGGACCTGGAAGGGCAAGAGGAAGGGGTGAAGAGGAGTCTAGTGGGGGGGACGGGACTCATGGCACCAGCTGAGGAAGAGTGGGCACATGGAGACCACTCAGCCAGGCATCCGCACTGTGGCCCCCGTGATGTTAATAATTCACTTTCCAAATGCCTTCTTCGTTTTTAGTACACTTAGCTACATAAGGTTAATCTGATTCCAAATGGAAGTGCAGCCAAGTGAGCTTATCCTTCCATCCAATTCCCATCCCATCTTAGGAGACAAGCTAGGAACCCCCTCCAGCCTCAGAAGACCAGGTACCAACCATGTGCACCAGCACGGACCTTTGGTTTGCCAGCCCGGTTGGTGACCAGCCTGAGGTCTTTCACGGTGCCATGAGCCTTACAGATGTCTTCCAGTTCCTCTTTGGTGCAGGAGAAGGGCAGGCCAGAGACGAACAGCTTGTGTTTCTCCAGGGCAGTGCTATACCTGAACACCTGCAGAAGGCAAGAGGAGGGGCCACCGTCAGGCACCCTGCAGCAGGCAGATGCCACCGCCACAGGGCACGCCCACCAGGCAGCCCAGAGCCCAGCCGGGGACGGGAACTGGTGACAGAGTCGCCTGGCAAGTCACTTCAGGCCTCAATTCCTCCTCTGAAAAACAGCAGGAGTAAAAGCAGCCATTGCAGAGTCAGGGGTGGGAAGCCAAAGCACGACCAGCAGCAGCAGCTCTGGGCACGCACCACCCGGCGGCCCCGGCAAGACGCCATCGTCACCATTCCCATCGTGATGTCGGCTAGTGCAGCTCAGAGTCCCAGGGCCCAAGTGAGTCAGCCCCAGCCAGGTGCACTGCCACTGAGGCCGCGTGCCTTCACGTGAGCCCCGCAGGGGAGACGGGTGCCGAGCAGCCCCACCCGAGAGGCTGCTCCAACAGACCTTGAAATCCGGGTTCTTGCTCTTGTCCACACAGGGGGAAACGAACATCGGCCTCCCTTCTACGTTCTTCCGGTCCAACTCCAGGGCCTTAAGGGCAGAGTTTTCTTCTTTAAACTCCACGTAGCAATAGCCTCGGAAATCCCCGCGGTTGCTGAAGATGGGGCGGATCTCGACCACCTCCCCACAGGCCTCGAAGAGCGGCCTGAGCTTCACGTCGGGCTCCGCCATGCTGTAGGGCAGGTTGCTGACGAAGACGGTGATGCTGTCCTTGCTGCTGTCGTGGGGCACCTTGGGCATATCCCGCTTCAGGGAGGCGGCCTTCTCCTTCTGCTTGGAAGGGGGACCGACGTCCACAGGTGCGGGTGTCCCAGAGAGACCTTTGTCCACCTCCCCGTGTGGCACTGCTCCAGTCAGGGGCGAACTGTTCTCCACCCTTCTTCGTTTGGAGGGCTGCTCTGCAGGCGTTCAAAAGAGAAGCAGCGAGAATTAGACGGCGTGCCGTGCGGTCCTTCAGCAACCTGCAAACGTGCACGTGCACAGAAACCCCTGCCCCGCGAATGGCCCTGGGAAGGCTTCCGTGACCCTCCTGACCCGCCCCATGATTTTCTGAGCCCCAAATATACTCCAGCATGCGGGCTACTGTAAGTGGCAGCAGTGACGGAGTGCCACTGTCCACTCTTAGCCATAGCATGGTCAGAGGGACCCGCCTCAGGCCAGCGGGCTCTAGAACCTCTCCCAGAGCCCAGGCAGCACAGGGGCGAGACAGGAAACCACACCCGGTGGTGGGCACAAGCTCCGGGACCACGTGCTGGACAGCACAAGGAAGGGTCTGTCTGTGACACTCTGGGTGTCCTCCTGTCCTTCAGCACCTTCACCACACCACTCAACCCTTCTCACCGTGGCCTCAGAGGGCAAGGGCCAAAGCCCAGCGAGCGTTCGCTTCTGCTCACAGACCTCGCCGTCAACTCCCCGCTGCTTCCCCAGGGCGCCGGGCCCTCGTGCTCCACCCAACAGCACGCCCGCCTGGGCCTGGCTGGCCCGTCCCCACCACTGCCGCTGTCCCTCTGCCTGGCATCTGGGATCAAACTCAATCCTGTGCCGCTCAGAGAACAGCCCTTACGCGCATCCGTGCTTCGCTCACTACTCCGCCCAAGGGACTCCTCCCGGGCCGTCCCTGCTCCTCCGTCCAGGCCCATGACGCCTCCTGGCAGGAAGCCGAGCCTGGAGCCCCTGCCTCCACCGCACAGCACAACATCCCCCACGTCCCGACTGCCCCCAGGTCCTGTTCACCTCATCCTGGTAACTTGGGGGCTCTGAGGGGCAGGGACCACCCCGGGTCATTCCTGAAGGCCCGAACCAAGTGTGTGCAAGAAAGGCCAACTGATGGCAGGCTGCTTCCACTTCCCTCTGGCGGCCACGGCTACGCCAGGGAAAGGCTCAGCGGTCACTGTCTCAGGACAATTCTTCACCTTGACTGACAAATGAATCAAACTGACCCACACCTGCCTGCAAACGCTAGCTGGAAAATTCCACCACTCAAAACCATCAAGTGGGACTGAGCAAGCCAGGCACCTGGGCAGGGGGCCATGGCAGTGGGGACACAGCGGTGGGGTGGCACTGGAACCCAGTGAGGCGGATGTGGGCACTTGGGGTGGTGACAGGGACCTAGCCTGGGGGTGGCTGTCATGGTGAGGAGAGGAGGACACCCAGGTATGAGGGCCACGGTGGTGATGGCCTGGCAGAGGACAGGGAGCCTGAGTGCTGGGCACACCATCTGTGCAGGGCAGCACCCAGTGTGGGCATGGGCGGCCCAGAGGGTGAGGAGAGCAGCAGGCAGGAGCCAGCACAGAGCTGGGGACTGGCAGCACCGGCAAGCTGCTGAGGGTATCGGAGGCAGGGCACTGTCAGCAGGAAACCCTGCGGTGCCGGCTGGGAATGCAGGTGCCCAGGTGGGCTCAGGGTATCCAGGGTGCCACACGTGCACAGTTCCATGTGAATGGACACTTGCTCCCTAGCAGGAGCCACGCAGAGGCCTGGGGCACAAGCCCCAACAGCAGTGAGAACATCGGGCACCTGCCGAGCACCGCGCACACCTGGAGAACAGGGGCTCTAGGCCAAGGCACAGGAGGAGGAGACGAACTCGGGGTGCTCCGTGCCTGAGAGGAAGGACTCAGAGGGCCAGCGCAGGTCAAAGGCCTGCTTGAGGGAGCACATGAGCGCCAAACCAGGACAAGAAGAGTCAACGTAATTACTACCCTAAGGTCATGGCTGAGGAAAACAGGAATCCACATCCACAGGACAGAGGAGTGGCTCTGAAGTTCAGGGGACAGACTGTCTACCTCTCAAAGTAAGGTAAATACCCATCAAAATACTAAGTAATTACAAGGAGAAGAGCAAGCCAAGTAGGCACCACCTTGGTCACATCACCAAGTGACCAAAATCACATGCCACCTGAAGGGATTCAACAGGAAGGGCACATCCCTTAGGTGCTGTTCCTGCCAAAGATGTGTGACCTGACTCAGCACAGGGGACACAGAAAAGCCCACCCTGAGGAATTTCTGCAAGTAACCGGCCTCCTTCAAGTGTTCTGGTCATGGGAGTCAAAGGAATATTCCAGACTAAAAGAGACTCGAGACACAGGACAGTTAAGCACAAATCTGGAGCCGTCCACTGGAAAGGACACCACTAGCACCAAGGCAGGAGTGGGAGGGGCTGAGGACGCGAAGGCAGGAATGGATGGTGCTGTCCTGACTCTTGGTTTGGGGGTTTTGTTTTGGTGCCGGGGTTGGACCCACACCCCCAGCCCTTTCTGCTTCACATTTTAAGTCAGGCCCTTGCCAAGTAGCCAAGGCTGGCCTCGAACTTGCGCTCCACGGCCTCAGCCTCCCCGGGGGCTGGGTCACAGGCGTGTACCGCCAGACCAGCTGGGCCTGATCCCTGCTGGCTGAACGCAGGCAGGCCACACCCTGGTCTGCAGGACGCACACCGAGTAGTCCCGGGGGATGGCCGGGAGAGCCCGCGCTGTCTGTGCAGCGACTCGCAGGCCTGGGAGCCTGAAGACAGGCGCCCCCCACCTTCCTCCACGTCGCCCTGCTCCTCCTCCTCGTCCGCTCTGCGTGTGTCGCCGCCGCTCGCCTTCTTCTTCTTCTTCAAGGCTTTCTTCTCAGCCCGCATCCTCTTCCGCTGCTCGGCCTTCTCCTCCTCCTGCTGCACGAGGGCTGCCTCCTTCTCTGCAGCCTGGAGAGGGAAGAGGCCCTCCTGGATGTGCTGCTCCCAGAACCCACCGGGCTCGTGGAGCGATGCGAAACGAAGGGCGGCCAGGAGGTCACCCTCAGATGAGGAGCGTTCCCAGTGGCTTCCTAGGGTTCTGGATCTCAAGCCTGTGGTACCAGGGCCCTAAGTAAGCTGGGGGCTCACGCTCCGCTCAGAGGCCAGCTGAGGCTCCTTTTTGTTCTTCTCCATCTATTCCAATTGATTTTAGGGCCAAAATTCCCCCAGTACATGAAAAAGTATTTACTGTTAGAGCCAAAGTTTTAAGTTAATCTAAAAAGAGATACAAGTTTATTGATTCCGGTCTTTTATAATTAATACCCTACATGTGAAATGCATTTCTCATGAACACTCAAAGGTTTTGATAAGAACCATCCACACCAAGCAGAGCCTAAGGGATCCAGAGACTCCCACACCCGCTCCATTACCTTCGCCCTCTGCTCGGTCACGCGAGCCAGCCGGGTTTCGGTTTTCTGGACAGCGATATCCCAGTCTTCTAAAGTACCTTGACACAAGAGAAGCACGGCGTTCACTCCTTGCATTTTTGAAAGACTTAACACCATAAACCTGTCTCAATTCCCCACACCTCCAGAAGCGATCTCTCCCTTATCCCAGTAAGAACGGGAGAGTTCCTCGTTTTAAGAAAATTTAACCATGTGGGCTTCAAGTTTGGAATGCACACAGTCCTACAGGTGTTTCGACTGTCCCTTTTCTGACTTGAAAGCCAGAACTTGACCTCTTTCGGGCTCTCCATGCAAAGATCATGAAAACATTCTGGTACAAAAGGCCACGAGGCGTTTATATCAAGACTGAAGAACGTTACGCGCCACCCGAACGTTGAAGCGTTGTTGCGTGGGGGTCTGACCTCCGGCACTGAGGGGCTCACACCCCAAAACCAGACCATCTCCCTGCTGGCGCTGTGACCCAGGGACTCGTGGAGCTGGGCCTCCCGAGCACCTCGGCCGTGCGGATGTGCACTAGAGGGAGGCGCCCCCAAGGGACCCTGACGACGGCGGAGGCACGTCTGGTTGTCAGGGCTGGCTGGCGCGAGGGCCGCCGCAGCCTCCCACAGGTGGAGGCCAGGGATACGGCTAAGTGTCCTGTAATGCAAGGACAGCACGACGCACCATGCCAGCCCTGCACAGGGCCGCGTCAGGCCTGGAGTTGAAGACTGAGCAGTCACAGGGCTCACTCCGGGTGAGGCTCGGGACAGTCTAGTCACACAGCGCTCCCTGCCGGGCAGTGGCCGTGACCACAGGGAGTCCTTACAGACAACCAGACCCGAGGGCTGCGGCCCCACCTTCCATCCTCTCCATGGTGAGCAGCACCTCACAGACGTGCTCCGGGTAGTCGCTGGTGCACTGCACGGCCCGGTGCAGAGCCTTCCGGCAGTGCTGCGTGTCGCCATGGGCCCTAGGGCAAAACACAAAGAGCTGCTGCCACCAGGGGCTCACACCCCAAAACCAGAGAGGCAAAGGCACAGGGAGGGAGGGGCGGCACTAGTTTCTGAGGGGACTCAGCTGTCAGGAGCCATTTCCCCCTGCCTCCCCCAGTCTCCAGTCACACGGGAGGCGTTCTGGGAGCCACCCTGCAGGTGCCCAAAAACTGCACAGGGCAGCGGTCAGCCATCGGGTTTTCCATCTCTACAGCACTTAAGAGGTGCAACCCATGGGGCAGAGGTCCAGCAAGTCTATGTCACTTGATCAAGTCCCTGAGAAATTCCATGGAGTCCAACTAGAGGGGAGAATCGCTAAATCAGGAGGTGGGCGGAGTTTATGCTGCAAGTCAGATGGTTTTATACTGACAGGGAAAGACACCACTAGTCACAAAAGAAATCCATGGGCCGCAAGTTAGGACCAAGTTAGGACCGTCATGTTCTCATTTGTTTTTAAAAGTTAAAAATGTACATACACATTGTAAGTATGTATCAAGATACGCAGAAAAAAAATCTGTGGTTCCCAAAGTACGATCCATGTGCCCCTGAGACCTCTTGGCTCCAGGACCCTCTCAAGGCATCTGCAAAGTTAGAGGTCCTTTTATAATAACACCAAGATGTCACTGGACTTTTTTGCTGTGTTGACATTTGCAAGGGGGATGCAAAAGCAACAGTGGCTCTTCAAACAAAGTAAGGTAGGGCACACCTTTTTAATATCGTTTGACAGAATGGGGGATATACAGACCGCACCCCTCCTGAGAAAAGTATACGTTATCATTTGAGTTGCAACCTGAGTTAGTCATTTTTCACAGGGCAGTTTTTGCTTGAAAGAAGAGCTGAATGACAAGCTACGGTTACGGAGACCTGCGTTTCACATATTACCTCCCAAAATTAATGACACAGGTCTGCCACGCCAGAGAAAACCACTGATGTCATCTATTGCCAGTGATAAAATGTGAGCTTCTAGCCAGGCTCATGCCTGTAATCCCAGCAACTCAGGAGGCTGAGGCAGGAGAATCTCAAGTTCAAAGCCAGCCTTAGCCAAAGCAAGGTGCTTAGCATCTCAGTGAAACCCTGTCTCTAAATAAATTGCAAAGTAGGGAAATAGGGCTGGAGATGTGGCTCAGTGGTTGAATGCCCCTGAGTCCAATCCCTGGTACAAAAAAAAAGAACCTATCGCTTAAGCTAGGCATGGTGGTACACTCCTGTAATCCCAGTGACTCAGGAGGCTAAGACAGGAGGATCCCAAGTTCAAAACCAGCTTCAGCAACTTAGAGAGGCCCTGTCTCAAAATATAAAAGGACTGGGGATGTGGCTCGGAGGTTAAGCACCCCAGTGTTCAATCCCTGGTTTAAAAAAAAAAAAACAAAACTATTATTTGTTGCATTCAGCCACAGTATGGAAGGAGAACATCTAGAATTAACTGAAAGGCTACTAAATAGCCCTTTCTTTTCTAACCTCATCTATGTGAGGTCAAATTCTTTTATACTCTCCAGTGAGAACAATCACAACTGATACAGAACAGACATGAAAATTCAGGTGTCTTCCACCAAGTCAAACTGAAGATGCAGCAAAAAGATAAGACCATACCACTTTTCTCACTAAATTGTTTTGGAGTTTGGAAAATAATCATTTCTCCAACAAATGTATAAATAACATCTGATATAAAGTGTAAAATGTTACAGATATTATTTTTTAATGATCAACAAAAATATTTTTGTTTTATTTTCTAATTGGATAAATATTGATATCATTCACATAAACAAAAGCTCTTTGGGATCTTCAAGTTTTAACAGAGTAAGGGGGTCCCAGACCAAAAGGCGTGAGATCTAGAGAAGTAGTCAACAAGCTTGAACAATGGCCACTCCTGGTACGAGCCTGCATCACATATTTTTCTATCATATATTTTTGTCTCTGTGCTTTTTCAACTTGAGCACAATTTTTTTTTTAAATAGGGGAAATAATAAAACAGTCAAAACAGGAAAAAGGTAGTACAGAAATATATTTGACATACAATGTTCAAGACGTAGTGAAGAGAAAAGTTGGTCATATTCTTGGTACCTTCCCCATGTTTACGAATATTACTGGGCACATCTTTAAATCTAACATTTTTAAAGGTTTGTAATTTTAAAAGTTTGAAAATTTTGTGCACTTTAACTGCATTTCCATTTTAAAGAAATTTAAGCAACAAAAAGTCTCAAAACATTAACAGGCTGGAGATGTAGCTCAGGGAGAGAGCACTTGCCTAGCAGGTCTGAGGTCCTGGTTCCACCCCTGGTACAGCGAAAACGGGCGAACAGGAACTCACAGTACTTAAGTTTGAGTCGAAGCTTTCAATTAATTTGAATTTTCTCTTTGCTTTTTAGTGCTATTTTCTTATAAAATCAAATATAATTTTTTTAAAACTCTCCCAAAAAAGTCAAATAGAATATTCATGTCTAAAAATTAAAAAAAAAAAAAAAAAAAGGAAACTGTGGCTTGAACAGCCCCCACACAGAACACTGTCTGCTTCTCTAGCCTTGCCCTCGGACGAGACACAGGACAAAGGACTGAGCCATCCCAAGGAGGAGCGGGAGTCGGCCCCGCTCAGCAGCAGCGCTCTCCTGACAAGCAGCCCTCCCGGCCAGGCGGCTCACCTCTCCAGGCTGTAGTACTCCAGCCACATGCTGGCGTACTTGGCGTTCCCTCGGGTCATGATGCTGTCCCAGAGCTCCCGCGCTTTCTGCATGTTGTTGCACAGTCGAGCCTACGATGCATCAGCAGGCTGTCAGCAAGTCCCCACCCGAAGCCCACTTCAACCGACAGGCAGAGAAGCCCCCGTGGCTATTGGTGCTGCAGGAATTCCAGACAGGTTCACTTCCCACCCGCGGCAACAGGCCCTCGCTCTGCCCTGCGCAGGGGCAAGCCTCCAAGGCCCTGCCTACTGCTCCAGCGCTCACAGCAGGACAGGCGAGTCGCTGGTTCTCTTCGTCCCCTGAGCTTAACCCAGGTGTCTCATTAGGAGCAGTGCACAGCAGACCGACTGATCTGGCTTCGAAGGCCAGTGCTGCCACCTTATAAGCCACCCAACCTGAGCAGATCACCCAACCTCTCCGAGTCTTGGGTTCCTCATCTTTGAAGTGGTCACAAGACAGGCGTCCTACACAAAAACTACCCGACAAATGTCGCCTGACTCCCCCTCAGAGAACAGAACATAATTAGAAGTTTACGATTCGGCCAACTGAGGGAGGGCAGACTCCACGTCTCAATCAGTTTGCGGTTCCTGGACCAGCAATAACCATCGCTAGATCCACCGATTTTTTTGTCAAATCATCCATCACTGGACGAAAGGCCTCAGCCATGCAGAGACCACCTCTATCTGATTCCCAGCACCAGATCTCATGAATGAGCAACGAGGGAGGATGAAGACGTAAGCCAGCGACAGCCGGCACTTGGACATCTGCGGCACGCAGCCCAGAGACAGTACTTCCACCAAGAGAACGACAATGCTCACCATGCGGAGTAAACACTACAAATCCTCACAGCCCGAGAGCGCCCACTGGGATTCCAACTGTATTACAAAGCACTATTGATAATGGTACTTCAAAGGTGGAGGAAACTCAGGAAATGTCCAAAGCATTTACCTCAATCCTAGCCCAGTTCTGCATGATCACGCAGCTTGGATCTCCACTCTCGTTGAAACCTTTCAGAACGGAATTAGTGAAAATTAAAAAGAAACTCTGGGGCACACCGCTCGGCTGGGCAGGTATGACAGGCAAGAACAGGCAGCGCGACTGGGCAAAGTGGCAGGCGGGCTGGACTTACGCTCCTCGACCTCCTGCCGCAGGTACTCCAAAGCGCGAGTGAAGGCGGATCGCAGTTCTTCCAGCTCCTTGCTGGAGTCTGTTGGAAATTGCAGAAAGGACTTTACAAAAGCACACAGGCTGCCACCTCTTTTTGGTGTCATTTAATCCTACACCTGCCTGGAGATTATGCGCTTGGCATCAGGCAGAAGACATAGAAATAACACCTCAGTTCCTATCCGTCCCACAGCAGGGAAGAAAGAGATGGGCAAAGGACACTCATGGACAGAGGGCAGAAGCCAGAGGTGAGCACGGGGGGATGTGGGGAACCACGGCAGACGAGTGGGTCTCCCCAAGAGAGTGAGAGGAAGGAGTAGTGCGGCCAAAGGTCACCACTCAAAGTCACTGCCGCACGTTATACAAGCACATGTTTGGGTTGCTGTGGGTGCCTTTTGTTTTTGAGGAGCGGAATTGGAGCAGGGGATCCTGCAGAGATCCAGACAGCTAAAAGAAAACATCAGTCTTATTTTACACTATCTGGGGTTTATAAAGGAGACAGAAGTGAAAAATGAGAGAGAAGGCTTCAGAGGCTGGCAGGAAGCAACATGAAACCTAAGGAGCCTCTCTCTCCACAGTCCACAGCCTGACTTGTGACAGTCCTAAATCACAAAAATGTACAGGGGGCTGGCGGGTACCAACGCCTGGGCCACATCATCCAAAACACCACAACATGTTTGGGGAACTGAGACAGCTCACCAGGACATGTGGGGAAAAGGTCAATTCCAAGGGAAGCACATGTACTGAGGTACCTTGCTTGAAGTCAACCCTTCTCCTCAAGTAATCCAGATACGCCTGCCAGAGCTCCACGTAATCAGGAGCCTGGATGAAGCCAGCATTCAAAGCTTTCTCGAAGGTCACTAAGGATGGAAGAGGTCAGGATTCAGAGCCAATTCAAGGAGATGCTCATATAAGGTTATCAAACTCTACTGACTACAAAACACTTCACAACTTTAAAAAGTAATAAGATGCAACAAAGTGAAATAAGCTAGAGGAAAATGCTCAAAAGGGAAGATCGCAGGGCAGCGCACGAATGGTGTCCACAGGATGGCACTCCACACGGCCCTGCCAGAGAGCCCCATGTGAGAAAAGACCACGGCTTCTTCAAAAATCACAACCAGTCGTAGCATGTTACGAAAAGCCAAGAAGCCATGAACACAGCCAGTGCGCCTCCACCCAGAGCCTTTGGCCACTAGTACTCAGCATTCCAAAGAAAACCCTGGGGAATGCTAACTCAGTGACTTCCCAGTTCTAACAGTTTCTCACGAGGGAGGAAAAACTCAGAAGTCATCCCACACGCACCAGAAATCACTCGATGATCAGCTCCATGTCTCTCCATGGCCAGGAGGTAGCGACTCCACAGGGCGACCGTCCAGGGGCAGTTCCTAACAGCACGGCTGTGTACAGATAAAACCAGATCCTTTACTTTCAGCTGTCGATCCTGGAAGAAAGAATTCCAGGGTGAGAAGACAAAATGTTCTCCCTGAGACTTCATCATCGGGCTGGGGCTGTGGCTCAGTGATGGAGCGTTTGCCTAGCAAGTGTGAGGCACTGGGTTCAAGTCTCAGCACCACATAAAAATAAAAAAAATACAAGGCCCGTCAACAATTAAAAGAACTTTAAAACTAAAGACGTCATCATCAACGAGACAATGCCAGCAGATCAAGTGACACAAGAAATTTTCATTAAAATGTCTCTTATGACCCAGTTTCTCTTTTGCCAGGAGAGTAGATAAGAGGAGTGGATGCAGAGAACCTATAGGTTAAGAGTCTTAAAAGACAACAACCAATCCTAACGTGTGAACCTTGTGTTTTGTACATACATAGTGAAATATTTATCAATGCAATATCATTTCTGGATATGCTTCAATACAATATAAAAGGGAAAAGCAGATAAAGATATAGATGAATCCAGAACCGACCCATAATAGTTAACCACCGTTGAAGATGGAAAACAGGTATAGATGCCTTCATTTTACCACTGTCTACTTTTGTATGTTTACTTTTTGTCCATAATGAAAAGTTATAAGAAAAGAACAATCCATTATTAAATCCTATTAAGTAGGGCTACTATTGAGTAAATTTTTCTTCCAGTTAGTGATCAGTTTAAAATAATTTTGGGACTGGGGATATAGCTCAGTTGATAGAGTGCTTGCCTAGCATGCACAAGGCCCCGACTTCAACCCCTAGCACTCAAAAAAAAAAAAAAAAAAAATTTCAAATGTGATCCTACACTATGTATAATCAGAAAAATGAGAGATTAATCTCCATTTATGTATGATCTATCAAAATGTATAAATGCATTCTACTGACAGGAACAATAAATCAGAACGAATTTAAAATTTTTAAAATAAAATAACTTCAAGCCAGGCACAGTGGTACACATCTATAATCTCAGCAGCTCGGGAAGCTGAGGCAGGAAGATCACAAGTTTAAAGTTAGCCTCTGCAACTTAGCAAGACCCTGTCTCAAAATAAAAAATAAAAAGGGTTGGGGGTGTAGTTTAATACCTTGGATTAAACCCAAAGAGACCCTGGGTTCAATCTCCAGGACCAAAAAAATAAGATAAAAATAACTTCAAACACGAGAAGAAATCCCTGAGCAAGGTGGAGAAGAAAGGCAGCATGTCTCGTTTTCTTTTTTCTTTCTTTTCCTGAGGTGCTGGTGACTAAACCTAGTAGGATTCTGTCACTAAGCAACATCCCCAGCCCTTTTATTTTCTAAGACAGGGTCTCACAAACTTGTCTAGGCTTATCTCCAACTTGTGATCCTCCTGCCTCAGCCTCCTGAGTGGCTGGGATTACAGGGGTGTGTGCCACTGTGCCCAGCACATGCAACTAACTTCTGGCAGTCTTAATGACTCCCTATGTCATATTCTAAATTGGTAAAAATAAAATAATTCAGAACAGTGATCTTACTAGGTACTGACTGTAACGGATCCATAAGTCTGGGACAAGGCAGTTCTCGACAAGGGCACGCTCAAAGATCAACTGAATGCGAGCAGGGTCGCCCACCTTCATCTCGAAATCGATGTACGCTTGATATTCTGCCAACCTCGGTGCCTCTGCTTGCAGCTGGAGCACAGGAAAATCGTATAAAAGTTTAATTCAGTTACTTGATACTGTCAAGAAACACAAAACATCTCCAAATAAAATAAATGTTGGAAAGAGTGGCTATACCAAGATAAGAATCACCAGATCCTCCCTCTCAGAGCCACTTCAAGACAAGGATGTACACTTTGATGAGTACAGTCCTAGTTTCCTCATCTGGTCCAAAGTGTCTCAGCAAGGCAATAGTTGCAAAGGTTCCAAAACCAAATACATTTCTAGACCACAAGGAATTTAAAGTGGTCACCAATCAGGAACTGACTGAAAGAGCGACATTTCTGCCAATGACCACGCCAATCATCTTTCCACCACAGAGCCACTGAGTGGCACAGACAACTCAACTGGAAAAATCCAGTGCCTTGTGCTACATCAGGCAGCTCACGCCAAACACCAGCCCCACGAGAGCACAGGCACGGGTAAAAGGTGGAGGAGCCTGCTGAACGGGCACCCGCCCAGACTCAGGAGCAGACCCTTTTTAGACAGCATCCTCTTGTTCAACCTACTTGTTTCCTTCAGCCGCACTGCGCTGATGACCCCAACAAAATTCAACTGACTGAGCTCTTCCTTCACAAGGTTTTGTGAAACACAAGCACAGAAAAATCCTTTGAGGTGAGGACAAGGGAGGGGCAGGTGCAGGCTGGACACAAACACGATGCTGCAGCACCGCTCTCCAGTGACCAGACAAACGACTCAGAGAAACAGTGTGCCATTGAAAATGAAAACCGCTGGATTCGATAGTTTTTTAAATATTCCTAAAAAATTAACAAACTGACAAAGAAACGGGAAATACTAAGGATAAAATCTAATTGAGGGCAGTAGACTAAGGGAGGGTTAAGCTGCTGATGGTTCACCACACACTAAGATCTGACCTCAACCACCTCCCAGGCAATCCTCACTGCCATCCGCATCCCGCCTTCAGGGAAACTGAGACACGGGCTTAAACGCCAGCCCAGCGTCAGAGAGCGAGCGGCAGAACCGCGATTCCTAACTCGCAGAGCCTGTGCTCTTACTCAGTATGCCAAGAACCATTAAAAAACAGAATCAAGAGCCCAACAAACCTCGAACAGTTTCAACAAAAACTGCAGGACATAACCAAAGGAATGAGACCTTAAAATCAACCAGCAAAAGCAACAGGGCGGCTCAGTGGCAGGACACTTCCCAGCACGTGTGAGGTCCAGGGTCCCATCCCGCCGCCAGCAGCAGCACCAGCAGCAGTGCAGAAAAAGAGGGAGCAGGAGGAGGAAGAGGAAAACAATTAGCTCCAAGGAGGCGAGAGGCAGGCAGACAGCTCCCTTCCCAACGACAATCTCGGAAGGCAAGGGACAGCGAGCTGTGTTCAGCTGAGAACACAGCTGCCAGCGGGCAGCTCTGCCGCCTGAGAGGAGGACCAATAAGGAAGACAAGATCAGGGAGCAGCCTGCTGCCTCCCGTCTCCAGTGCAGGGGACTAAGGCTGCACGGCCAGACAAAGCAAAGTGACCCAGACGAGAGCTGAGGGCAGAGGAAAGGGAAATGCAGTAGCAGATTCAAATAAATGTGAGTGTAAAATGCACTATCAATAATGATGCCTGACAGGTGAAACCAAAGATAAATTCAAGAAGACAAGAGCCTGAACCTGAGGAGTGGTAAATGACACCAGAAGGTTCTAAGAAATGGGGGAAAATGTCATTTGCAATTAACACCGTCAACACAAACATCCAGCCCCCTCCCTGGACACTACAGTAAGAATTTAGCAGGGCAGAGTGGCACACGTGTGATCCCAGCAACTCAGGAGGCCAAGGCAGAAGAACCACAGGTTGGAGGCCAGCCTCAGCAACTTAGAAAGACCCGCTCAAAATAAAAAATACAAGGGTCTGAGGATATCGCTCAGTGTTTGTAAAGCACCCCTGCATTAACCCCTAGTACTCCCCCACATACATATTAAAAAAAAAATTTAACAATTTTGGTAGATTAAAAAAATGAATACAAAATATTAATTGCATTTTATACACCAAGAGCAACTAGAATATAAAAATCTTTAAAAACACCATTCAAAAGTATCACAAAAACAGAACTACATCTAAAAATGTTTAAGACATTGGATTAAGTTGTAAATAGAAAGTTTTACAGAAAGACCTAACTAGCAGAGTCCTATTCAATGTTCACAGATCAGATCAGAAGACATAAATTTTTCCTCAAATTAATCTATAGATTCAATGTGATTCCAATGAAAAACTCCACAGAATTTAAAAAGCTAACTCTTAAGTTCAAGGGAATCACCAACAGCTAAAGAAAGCTAAGTCCCTCTAAACCAGGGACGAGGTGGGTAGGACTCATCCAACCCACGACCAAAGCGTCACAAAACTAGTCCTCACGGCAGTGCAACACGAACCAGAGGACAGAAAGAGCCCAGAGGACAGGCAAACCGTTAGCCTATGACGGAGGTGGACCGTGCATCCAGCGAGGGAGTCACAGGAGTCCGTGCTGACACAGGTCCTCCACCTCGGAAGATGCACACAGACTGCCCCACACCTCACGCAGAACCAATCTGGGGGATGAAGGACTCAACGTGAAATAAAGACTACACAACCACGAGAAGACTAGAGCGCGAAGTGCACTACAGACTGAGCACAGAATCCTTACAGGAGCACAGGCCACAGGGGAAAGAACGACCAGTCTAATTAGATTAAGAGCTAGTCACCAAAAAACACCAATAAAAAGGATGGTAGAAGATAAGCCACAGACGGGGCTGGGGGCAACTGCAACACATACAACCAATAAGAAGGAGAAGACGCAGGGCTCTCAAGAATCGATCAGAAAATAGACAGACAGAGGAGGGACTGGGGATGCAGCCACAATTAAAAAAAAAAGGGAGGGGTCAAAGTTTTCATGGGTACTTCTCAGAAAAGGAAATGCCAAAAAAAGCCAATAAACATAAAGAGATGCTCAATTCATTAGTAATCAAGGAAAATGCAAATTAAAACTGTAATTTCAAACTTACCAGAGTTTAGCTAAAATGTAAGTATGTCGATATACAAGATCGGCAGGAGCAAATAATCCAGATGCTGCTGGCAGGCGTGCAAACAGACCACCCGGAAAATACTCTGGCATCCCCAGCCATCCAGCAATTTCATGCCCAATAAATTCTAGAGAAACTCTTTCATGTACAGAGACACATACAAGAATGTTCAAAGCAGCACTGCTCCTCCTACCAAAAAACTGGGAACAACCCAACTATCCACCGCACAGATAAACGAATTGTGGTCTACACAGGCAACTTTATAGCAATGAAAACGAATGAGCTGTAACTACACTCACCAACATAAAACCCAAAAACACGTTGGATGAAAGGTATACAGCATGAGTACATTGTAAGTTTAAAAGCAAACAAAATCAAGCAGATTTATTAATTAAGGATATGTTCATAGGTTGTGAAACTATAAAGAAAAGCAAGGGAATGAGCATCACAAAAGTCAGGAAAGTGATTACCTCTGGGGAGAGGTAGGAGGAGGCAATCGGAGAGGGGCACATAGGAGACGTCTAGGGTACTGCACTGCTCTATTTCTTAACCTGGGTGGTGGGTACATGGACGTTCACTTTATTATTAGATGTAAACTGCAGGTACACATTTCATACTCTACATATTTCACAATAAAACAAACGTTTGAAGATACCGTTAACTTGAACTACCGATCAGGGAAGGTCTGCGGAGAGAAGCAAAGCAGGAAGAGGTGGACACTCACCAGCGCTTCTTCATAGGGCTTGTACTTCTCCAGCTGCTGAAGGGCTTTGTGGTAGCTCTGAATCACCGACTCGGGGATGGGGTCTTCCGACCATTCTTCGTACTCTGCGAATGTGGCCTCCATATCTATTGAAAGACCAATTCAGCCCCATGGGTCTTGCATTGGGTTTTACCAACCCAAACACAGAAAGTCAGGACTCAAGTGCCATGAGCCCCTCCCAAATCCGTGGCCAGGGCAGCTCTAACTGATCAAATTCTGAGTTCTCTGCTGAGCCTGGTTTGACTCAGAATCTGAGTCAAAACAGCATGCCAGGCAACTCTACCAGTCAGTCAGTCAGTGAAACCATGAGCCACGCTCGCCCAGAGCGTCTCGGCTGGTTCTACCACCCAGGCGTCACCTCACTCAGCGCTCACAATGCTACCAGGCAGGGTCTACTATGATCCTCATTTTGCAAATGGAGAAACTGAAGCAGAAAGCTAAGTGACCTCTCCACGGGAACAGTAGAATAAGGCTTTGAAGGAGACAGTCGGATCCGCGCTCACTCTAATCACTAAGCCGGCTGTCTCACCCTGGTGTGTGAGATCAAATCTACAAACCAGTTCAGTTCTGACCTCTAACGCACGTCACCCAATTAGGCAGCTCTTTCTAATACTTCAATACAATCCAACTAAACCATGAAGCTGAGAGGGGATCACAGCTGGGCTCACGCAGAGCTGCCCAGAGTTCCGAGCATGTAACCGTGCCTAAGGGACAGATGAGAGGACAGCGCCAAACGCCCTGCACACTGGAAAGCCCTCCAGTGCTGCCCATGCTCAGAGCTCCAGAGCCAAAGGCTCACCTCATCAAAACATTCAGCCACAAGGGAGGCGCTTTAAATTCAGACACAAGTGTGCCCAGTCAGCTGCACTTCTGAATCAAAGCACCCCACAGAGGCATGATCCCCCAGGTGCTGATGAGGCTGCTCACGAAAAGAAAATGCTTGAAACACAACTTTCATTCAATAGTCTCCCCAGAAAATGCAGGTGTCCATTTTCCCGTTCCTTTCAGAGACCCTATCTCCAGCCTCCAACTACGTCTTAAGGCAGGGAAGAGGTCTCATCGGGGCGCCTAGGAGTCTGACTTCCAGTCCTGCAGACTCTCACAACCCTCTTGGCATTAACAACTCAAGATAGGTTTTTACCAAGGACCTTGTCCAGGGTGACATTGTCCAATAAGAATGAGAACCCCAGTCCTATCTGCCTCACAGGATGGAAAAGGTCAAACTACAGGACATACTCAGAAAGCAGCATCTTAAAATCAGAGGGCTGGCTGTGGACAAGCCAGTTTCTCTTACCATAGAGTGGGATCGCCAGCTGTCGCCGGAAAAGACTGTGGACTTTCTCAAGCTGTGAATCAAAGGTTTGTTCCCGGTCAAAAGGGGAAAGGAAGCCAGCTATGGGCTAAAGAAGCAAATTAGTAGTAAATGGCATACTTTGGTTCTTTCTGCTTCAAAAAACATCTCAACAAATTTTTGGTTCAAGTTAAAAAAAATTTCTGTGATGTCTTATCCATAAGGTATCATGTCAAATGCCCGAAGGGGTTCAAAATAAATGTGATCTTGCCTCTAAGGGTTTATGACAGGAAGAGCAAAAAATAATACAGGAAACGCATCCGAATGACCACAGTGCTGCAGTTCCATAAAAGCAAAGTGCTACAAGGATCACAGTGTCACAGGGCTTGCTGATGTGGGTTTGTTAGAGGGAGTTGTTGCCACAGAGGGAGGAAATCAGCAGGACACCCAGAGACTTCTCTGGGCTCCTGGGAAGCATTGGCAGGCTTGGGGACTTCCACTCAGTAAAAGTACTGTGGCAAGAATGGTCAGGGCACAGCGGGCACACAGTCCACTCGGAGATCGTGTCTGACACACAGGGCGAATGAAGGCAGGCACAAGCCTCTGAACAGGGCTGTAACCAAGAAGCACCTGCAGCTACTTAAACCATGCGTGCTGAGAGGGACATGAGTGTTTTGAATTTTGGATTTTTTTATATTTTGGAATATTTGCACATATACCATGAGTTAGCCTGGGGATAGGATCCAAGTCTAAACACAAAATTCATGTGTGTTTCACACACACTTTACACAGTATTTTTCATGCACCTGTGTTCTGACTGTGACCCATCATCACACAGATTAGGTGTGGAATTTACCACGTGTGACACCATGTCACAAAATGTTTCCCATCTTGCAGCATTTTCAGATTTTCAGATTAGGGACACTCAACCTGCAGTGACCTGTCCCAGGGCTCCACTACGTATCAGTGATAACTGTGCACACAGAGCACAGAGGAGACACAGCTAAAATCCTACAAACCAAAATCTAAAAAAGAATCACTATGGAGAATGAGGTAAAACTCCCTCCCCACACAGTTTTCTTTAGTGAAATGGCTATTCTTGCACATTCACCTGTAATCATGTAACTAAAGCAGTTTTAAAATATCAGAAAAAAATAGTAGCCATCTGCTTTTAAGTCAAAGAAATCATCCATGCTATTCACAAGCACTACTAATTTTATTTTACTGTCCATCCACAAACATATTAGCAAGGACTATTTTGTTAACTATGTTCACTAAGAGACTTACCCTGAACGTCTGTTTCAAAGTAATACTTCCAAGACTCAGAAAGGCAGCCCCGGACCACTTAGAGGCAAGCCTGGGTCTTGGCGATCTGGACACTCACCCGCGCGGCTTCCACAATGGCACTTTCAAACTCCCGGTAAGCTTCCCAGATGGCAAGTCCTTTGGTCACGTGCAAACCGACAGATGAGAGAGCCCTTTCAAACACAGAGCGAACTTTCTCAAGGCCACCTTTCTGACCAATCCCACCAACTGAGTACTGGCCATACTCCAGCCAAATGTTAGGACCTAGAAATGAGAAGTATTCAATTAGCTCAAGACACAGAATATCCAAATATCAAAACTGATGCACAGTCGGGTGCGACGGCTCACACCTATAATTGGGAAGCTGAGACAAGAGGATATTGAGTTCTAATCTAGCCTTAGTAAAAGCAAGGCTCGCCAAGCAACTCAGTGACACCTTGTCTCTAAAAAAAATACAAAACAGGGCTGGGATGTGGCTCAGTGGTCGAGTGACCCTGAATTCAATCCCCAGTACCAAAAACAACAACAAAAAAAAAAACAAAACACTTGATACATAACAAAAGAAATGTGCCCTCCAAAAAAGTGCTCATTCATGCAAAAAAAAAAAAAAAAAAAAAAAAAAAAGGCGGTGGGGGTCATCAACTTACCTAATTTTACCTAATTTAAAATACATTCCTATGTACGATCATTAGAAATGTACTGCATCACCAGGCTATGCCAAGTGGTCACATGCAATATGACTGTGCTTATGATGTTTATTTATTAAAACTGAAAGAACCCAGAAATGGATTTCAATGAAAACAGTTACAGGAGTGGGGCTGTGGCTCGGGGTAGGGCGCTTGCCTGGCACGTGGGACCCTGGGTTCCATCCTCAGCAGCGCATATAAATTAATGAATAAAATAAATGCCCATCAACAACCAAAAAAATATTTTAAAAAAGAAAGAAGATAGTTACAAATTCAAGTCAATCTTCAGAAAAATTCCAAAGCCTAGAATTTTTCAACTTTTGAGCCCAATTCATTCCTAAGTCTTCTAGTTAAAGAATAAAATTAAAAGCACAAATCCTCTTACTAGAGGTCTCTATTTTAATGGTGCTCAAACAGAACAACCTGGTTGCCTTCTTGTTTCTGGTTTTCCACGTGCTCATCGACCCCTGTGTAGACCACTCCTGTGCCTTGAAGACCAGACAGATGGCGCAAACTGTGTGACCTGTCAAGGCCGGGAGTACACACTTTGCCTGTTCAGTCACTTTTTAGGGATCTGAAAGCAATTTCAGAGGCCCATCCACTAACTTTTGAAATAAAAACACTCCGCGGATGAAGAAACCAGTTTGAAGACCACTCCCATGCTTCCCTGAGGCTTGCTGCTGCACTGGGAGACCTGTTTCAAAGAACTCGGCCAAAGCCACCCTGCACCGCTTACCAGCAGAGGAGCCACAGGGCTAAGAAACAAAATGGAACGGAGCGAGCTGCTGGACCTGAGGCGGACGTACGCTTGTTACCACTGAAACGCCAGCCGCGCCCGGCGTCTAGTTTACGTCAGGCCGGCCCTTGGTGCTGTGCACTCTGTGAGTTTGGACAAATGCTCTGAGGACCTGTGTCCACCTCGGTGGCATCACCCAGGGCAGTTTTATAAAACTCCTCTAACTCCACCTATGAATCCTTCCCTTTCCCCCGACCCTCAGAACCCCAGAGCTTGTCGCTGTCTCCGTGGTTCTGCCTTTTTCAGAACGTCACATAGTTGGAATCACAGTGCGGCGCCTTTCCAAGCTGGCTTCTTCACTTAGTAACACGCGCTTGGTCTCCTCCACCTCTTGTCATGGCTACACAGCTCACCTACTTTGGGGACTGAACGTCAGTATCTGGATATACCAGTATGCTTATCAACCCTCCTCCTAAGGACATCTTGGTTGCTTTGGCACTTATGAATAAAGCTGTAGAGACATCCATGTGGCAGCTTTTATGTGGACTCAAGTTTTTAACTTAGGAGCACCATGCTGGATGAGGTAGGAGTACGTTTAGTTTTAAAGGAAATGAAAAACCACCCTCCAAAGTGGCTGCACCACTTCGCATTTCCACCAGCAACAAATGACAGCAGCGTTTGCTGCTGCCAGTTCTAGATTCTGCCACTCAACAGGAGCGCAGTGCATGTCGCTGCTGTTTGGATTTGCATTTGCCTGTTCACCTATGACGTGGAGGCTCTTTTCATAAGCTTGTCACCAACACATCTTCTCTGCTGAGATATCTGTTAAGGTCTTTGGACCACTTTTTAAATTGGGTTGTTCATTTTCTTATTGTTAAATTTTACAAGTTCTTTGTATATTTTGAACAACAGTCTTCATCAGGCACGTGTTTCAGAAGTACTTCCCCCAGGGCTGGGGAGATAGCTCAGTTGGTAGAGTGCTTGCTTCGCAAGCACAAGGCTCTGGGTTCGATTCCCCAGCACCGCAAAAAAAAAAAAGTATTTCCCCCAGTCTGCAGCTTCTCTTTTCACTTTCTTAACAATACCTTCCACAGAGCAAAAATGTTTAACGTGAATAAGACCCAGTTTATCAATTCTTTCTTTTGTGGATCATGATTCTGGTGTTATATCTAAAAAGTTGTCTCCAAATCCAAGGTCATCTTGGGTCATATTTTCCATGTCATCTTCTAGGAGTTTTGCAATTTCAGGCTTTTACATTGAAGCCTGTGATTCATTTTGAGTTATCTTTTATGAAGGGTGTAAGAACTATATCTAGATTCATTCAGATCACATGATGGCCAATTGTTCTAGGATCATTTGTTGGAAGAACTATCTTTTTCAGTAGAATAGTGGAAAGGGAACAGGGGGAGGGAGGAAGGAAGGGTAAGTAGTGGGGATGGAATTGGAACCAATTATATTCCATGCTTTTACAATTATGTCAACATGAATCCTAATGTGTATACAACTAATATGAACTAATTAAAAAAGGTTTCTTTCTCCACTGTATTACCATTGCTCCTTTGTCAAAGATCAGTTGACTGTATTTAGGTGGATTATTTTGAGCTCTCTATTCTATTACACTGATCTACTGGTCTATTATTTGAGCAATACCACACTTTCTTGATTACCACAGGATTATGGTAAGTTTTCAAGTAGAGTACTGCTGGTCTTTCAACTCTGTTCTTCCCCTGGCTGTTGGCTATTTTGGGTCTTTTTCCTCACGATAAAAACTTCAGGATCAGGATATCAATTTTCACAAAACAAACTGCCAGGATTTTCCCTGGGCTTGCACTGCATCTGCACAGCATGTTGGGAAGAAAGGACATGACAATACTGAAGACTCCCCGTCCATGATAAGGAATACCTCTTCCTTTATTTGTTTCTTTGGTTTCATATGAGTTTTAAATCTTCCTCCTACAGAACTTCTACAAATTTGTTAACCTTACACCTAAGCATTTTGTTTTGGGGGTGCTAAAAAAAAAATGTTAACATATTTTTAACTTCAAAATCCATTGTTGGCACATAAGAAAGCAACAGATTTTTGCATATTAGCCTTGTGGCCTACAACCTTTTTATAACTGCTTATTAGTTCCTAGAGGGGTTTTTGTCAGTTCTTTTGGATTTTTAACATCATGTCATCCAAAAACAAAGACCATTTCATTTCCTCCTTTCCAATCTGTACACCTTCTACTTCCTTGTTTTGCCTTGCATTAGCTGGCGTCCAGCATTATGCTGAAAAAAGAGTTGGTGAGAGGTGATACCCTAACCTTGTTTTTTTGGTTTCTTTTTAAATATTTGTTTTAGTTGTAGACAGACACAATACCTCTATTTATTTATTTTTATGTGGTGCTGTGGATCAAATCCAGTGCCTCCCAAGCGCTAGGCAAGCACTCTACCGCTGAGCTACAAGTCCCCAGTCCAAATTAATAGTATTTTTTAAATTTTTTTAGCTATAGATGGTCACAATACCTTTATCTTATTTATTTATTTTATATGGTGCTGAGGATGGAACCCAGTGCCTCACACATGCTAGGCAAGCTCTCGACCTCTGAGCTACAGCCCCAGTCCCAAATTAATACCATTTTGAACTCAGAAAACCTAATGGCACCCGACAACAGGAGGCAAGCAAAACAACAATCACCAGATTCCAGGCTCCAAGACAGCCTCACAGACTCTGCCCAGACTCCCCCAAAGACCAAAGAACCCGATTTCAAAACCCTCACAAAGCCAAATGGCCATAGCCATATGCTGTCGCTGGTCCAGAGAGGCCTCCCGCCCAGCCTGAGAAACTCTACTGAGCACACGCCAAGAGATGGAGGTCCACGTGGGACATCTTCAAGTGTCCGAAACACAGCTCAGACCAAGCAGGAGGCAAAAGAGGCTTCTGAATGCTTAAAACAACGGACACAATCTCCATGTACAAAGCTCCTGAAAATGACAGGATGCCTTCAGGGAAGGGAAGGGGAGGTGACACTGGCCAAATGACAGTGTGTGCATGTCTGAACATGTAACAAGTCCCATCATCATGTACAACTATAATGCACCAATAAGAAAAGTACAAAGCAAAAAAATGAACCACTGGAGGCGTGATCTAAGCAGCTCCTTCATCTGGCTTTCTGACCAAGTGAGGGAAAGGAAAGGCACACTGCGATCCACTCAGTGACGGTGAAGGTCTGACAGCAGAGATGACTACAAAACCACCAAGGACCAAAACATCCAGGTCTGGAGAGGGCAGAGGAAGGCAACCGGTGCTGTTAACAGGAACTCTGAGTCGACCAGGAAGAGGGGAAAGACCTCCAGGTAACAGGGGACCTCAAACACTGCCGGCTCCACCAGCAATTCCAAGAGGACTCGTGGCAATGCCGAGGCAGAGGCCAAGGACTTCGTCTAAAAGCACATTTGACAGAACTTCATGCTCACTGGATACCCATTATTTTCATCAAGATTATAAAAAGCAAAAAATTATAAATTATTCTAAGGCTTGCAGCAAAAAGAAAAAAAACCCCGCAGCGCAGGGCAATCTATTTTCTTTCTATCACTGCTTCTCACAAGAGGAACGCCCACACTAGGGAGGCAGAATAATCAGAAGTAGGAAGAAGGGTGTTTAATTAAAAGAAGAACTATTTTAAAATGCTTTTTAAATGCATTTGTTCACGACATTGTCTGACATGGTCCTTAACGCAAGCACAAAATACCAAGGAACTGTAAGATAAACAAGGGCTTCTGCTAAAATGTCTGCCATTCCTAGAGAGCGGGTTAGACGCATACGTGCTGGAATGGGCAACAGAGACCAGGGTGAGGTTTGGTCATATGGAAAATCTGTGTCATAGTACTGGGATCAAGAAACCAGGATCCTCAATGGGGAAAGAGTGGTTCTGTGCCTGGACTCCTGGACTGCAGCGGGGTGACACACACCCACCCATGACAGGATGTTACAGAACTACACACACGCTGTGCCCAAGTCAACTTCCTGGTTTTGACTCTGTACGCAGACATAAGATCACTGGGCGAAGCCAGATGGAGCACACAGGACAGACAGCTCCGTAGTATGTCCGCAACTTCTTATGAATCTATATTCACTCCAAAAAGATTTTTTTTTTGGGGGGGTGCTGGGGATGGAACCCAGGGCCTCAAGCACTCTACTGACTCCCCAGCTATCTCCCCAGCCCCCAAAAGATTTTTTAATGTTTTAATATTTTTCAAAAAGGTGTTTTGTCCAAAACCTCTAAAAACCTATTCAATGCGTAAAAAATGACCTTACCCTGTCAGATAAATGCTGAGTGTTAAGTATCCTCACTCTTACTATAAATATTTCTCCTACTTTTATTTTAAAAACCAAACATCCTCCATTGAACACCAAAAGAGAGACAAAGAAGACTGAACGGAGCTCCTTCCCCAGCTGACTAAGCCCTCCTTCCTGGGCGGGAGCGGGTCAGGGCGCAGCGCAGGCCGCGGAGGCCGCCGGGCACTCACAGATGTAGTCCTCCACCGCCTTCTCAAAGAGGTCGTACACGCGCTCGCGGTCCAGGCCGTCCAGGGCCATGCTGATCTCGTCGTGCAGCCACTCCAGCCAGAGCTCTAGGAGACAGCAGCGCCCGCGTCAGCACCTCCCCCAGGCTGGGGCTGGCTCCCTCGGGGACCAGCGCTTATCCATCTTAATCACACCACCTGGCCCACCTCACAGAAGTTCAGCTGGTGGTACTGAAGATGGAAACCTTTTACTTATTTTTATTTTAGGACAGGGTCTCACTAAGTTGCACCGGCTGGCCTCCAATTTGCAATCGTTCTACCTGGGCCTCCTGAGTCGCCGGGGTGATAGGCATGTGCATCACGCCCAGTCAGAAATTCAATTCTTAAAGCCTGAACCAAACACACAGGCTTTATGCTCTCAAATAAGATGGTCATCAAAATCATAACTGCCCACACCAGCTGGGCATTTTGTATTTTTGCAAAATACTTGTATGTATATTTTCTCATAAATCTTCACCTCAATCCTATAAAGTCGGTGACACAGTAACATTAATAATAATGGCACTACCTAATGATGTACCGTGTCAGGTATGTGTTAAGTGCTGACCACAGCAGACTCATCTCGTTCTGTTACCGCTGCAAGACAGAAACTACTGTTACCCTCACTTTACTGCAAGTTTCTAAGACTTAAGTTGAGTCTTAGACTGTTCACATGATTTGCTTAGATCTCATAAGGAATCCATCTGAGCAATAAGATTTCAGCATTCATAATCGGTAGTTACACTGCAACAGGAAGACAGGGACAGAGCTAGATGTTGGGCCAGGGTTTTCTGACTTCTGCCCAAATGATCACTTTGAATGTTCATTAAGAGTTAACTACAAAGAGGTTCAGTGCAACTATGTATCTAAAAAGCAAATATGTGCAAACTGCCTACTCACACAACTACTGTGGAGCAATTAAGATGACACATTTGCATGAAAACTATAAAAGTTGAATTATTATTTATAATTTTCTGGTTCTTAGAGAATGGGCTAAACACATATAAACTGGAATGGGAACTGGAGACCAGGACAAAGTTCAATCACATAGAAAAATTTTGTCCCAGTATTGGGATAAAGAAATCAAGATTCAAGCCAGGCCACAGTGGCACATGTCTATAATCCCAGCGGCTTGGAAGGGTAAGGCAGAGGATGGGGAGTTCAAAGCCAGCCTCAGCAATTTAGCAAGACCCTGTCTCCAAATAATACACAAAATAGGGCTGGGGATGTGGCTCAGAGGGGTTCAATCCCCGGTACCCAAAAAAAAAAAAAAAGACAGAAATCAAGATTCGAAATGTGAATCTACATTGTCTGATTACACCATGTTTTGTAAAAACTACAAGACAATAAGCTAAAACTAGCTGACTCTGAAAGACGGGCTTTCTTCTCACAATACTACACATGACAAATTTTCTGTAAGGAGCACGTCCCGTCTTCAGTACTAAACACACTCCTCAACTCTCCGCTCCTCAGAGCAGCCGCACCACAGAGCCGTACCCTCGGTCAAGGGGAAGATCTCGCTCATCTTCTGGCGGGCCACCCTCACTCTGGTCAGCTCCCCTTCCAGTCGCAGCAGCCTGATCAGGTCCACGTGGCAGTTGTAGTCATAGACGTTGATAGACAGCTAGAGGGAAAAGTCACAAGTCGAAATTTAAAATGCTATCCTCATGTCACCACCCTGACCAAGCACACGTGTACCTGAAGCCAGGTAAGTGTGCCACCTGGGACAGTCGCTGAAATGGCTCTACAGTATTTGCCCTCAGGAAGAAGAAGACGAAGCATAGAAGAGGCATTTCTGTGACATTCATGGCCCTCCCAGTCTTAGCATTCCTGTTAGAAGACACTGGGGTTGGGGCTGGGTTGGGGCTCAGTGGTAGAGCCCTTGCCTAGCATGTGTGAGGCACTGGGTTCAATTCTCAGCATAATAAATAAATATTATAATAATATTATTATTATTTATAATAAATAAATAAAATAAAGGTAGTCTGCCATCTACAACTAAAAAAATTTTTTTTATAAAAAGAAGACACTTGGGTTCTTGCTGAAATAAAGGCAACATTCTAATGAAACAAACAAGAAGTATGTGTTCTGAGGCAAGTTATTAACTTTCCTTAGCCTCCATTTCCTCATCTATAAAATGGGTATACTGTTAGTTTTTAGCTCGTACGTTCTTCTGAAGATTTAAAAAGGCAACTCAGTACATGCCAGCTGCATTATTAGGGCTCTTTCATTTTACTAAACAAAAAAAGATGGAAATTTCTATTAAAGAAATAAGAATGATAATAGGCTGGTGTGGAGATCCAACATGACTACAGCCACCTTGGTCACTTTGCCCATCAACCCCTAGCAGACAAAGATGGTAAGACAGTCAGCCAAGCACTCCGTGCCCGCCATTCACGCCTGGACTAGTTCCTAACTGATGAGACCCGCTGATAGTTTTTGAGAGAGCCCAGGTACACTGGATGGCCACGGACCACCTCTGTCTAGCTCAGCGTGTAAGCACCTTCCTCCTGCCTTGGGGTGCAGGGATCCAACTACCAAGAAACACTCCTGTCCATAAGCCCGCAGTAAAGCGCACCTCAAGCCCTCCTGGCCCTGCGTGCTTCCTCAGCAGCCGGTCCCACACACCAGGCTGGGTTTCTCCCCAACAGCCGGTATCTGCTCAAGCTGAGTCACAGGCATACAAAGATTTATTCTCACATTTGAAACTTTCAAAAGTGCAAACAAATTAAAACTTTTTAAAGCTATCTTACGTCTGAGACAAACAAAGACTTGAAGAAAGTCTTTCGCAGACCGACCCTCGAAGAGCAGCCAAAGGAAGGTCTTCCGACAGGAAGGAAATGAGAAAAGAAGGTGTGTTGGCGCTGAGGAAGGAGGGAGGAGTGAACAACACGGCCCCTGGGCCCCTGGTCTCCTCGGGAGTCTTCTAACCAGTGTGTGATGAGGAAACAAACTAAATATGTTAGCACAGTGACGGTGAAAAGTGGCGTGAAAAAAGGACCAAAATGGAAGCTTTCCACACCTCCCTGAAGCGGCACTGAGGCTGCCGGTGGAAGCTGCGCATCCCAGCACCCAAAGCAACCGCTACGGGAACCACAAAACACGTTAAGAACCATTACAAACAAATCAAGACGGTATTCCTAAAATACTCACATAACCCACAGGAAGACAAGAAAAGAGAAACTAGAATGGGAAACAGAGGAAGCCAACAAGACTAAAAACAGCTGGGTTTATTCCTAGCATATCAGTCAATTACTTTAAATGTAAACCATCTACAGATATTAATAAAAAGGCAGAAAATGACCAGAGTACAAGCCTGTTCTCCCAGGGACTCGGGAGGCTGAGACAGGAAGATCACCACATCTGAGGCCAGCCTCAGCAACTAATAGACCCTTACTCCAAGTAAAAGCTCTGGGGACCGGAGCCCAGTGGCAGAACACCCCGGTTCAATCACCAGTACCATCAGGGAAAAAAAGACTTCGGCCCAAAAAAAAAAAAAAAAAAGGGACAAAAAGGGACATAAACATAAAAAGAACCTCGTAGCTCCGGCACGCTACCAGGAAGGTATTATGATCCTAAATGAGTAAGTACCAAACACCAACACCTTAAATTACATGAAGTCAAACTGGCAGAGCCCAAAGAGACACAACCCCAATTTCATTTGAGGACTTTTAACACTCTCTTCTAGCAATTACTAGACAGAAAATCAGTAAGAAGACATAAGAACTCAACACCACCATGCAACATATGAATACACCCGAACGTGTAGAAACTTTAAAAACATCATTTACATTCACTCCAAAAATGTTAATCCTTAAGTATAAACCTAAGGCATGTAAAGAACCTATATGTTGAAAATTATGAAATGTTGATAAAAGAAAAGACCTTCAGAAAATGGAGAGGCACCCTGTGTGTGTGAACAGGAAGACTCAACCTTGCCAAGAAATAAACTCCCTCAAGGTGACTTACGTACTGAATGACACTCCTATCAAAATCCCAGCAAGGTTTTATTTATAGATAATATGAAGCTTACCCCGAAATTCATATGGAAGAGCACAGGTCTTAGAAAAGCTACTGGTCTTAAAAACCAAGTGAGAAGACTCCTTCTACTTGATGCTAAAGCCGGGATCATCACGACAGTCTGAGACTGGCAAAGAGACACAGGTCAACAGGGGGGAACAGACCCTAGTGACAGACCCACACAAATACATCCCAATAATTCTTGGCCAAGATGAAAAAACAATTCAATGGAAGAAAGGGGGCCTTTTCAATAAATGGTAGAGCAACTGGTTATCTACAGGCAAAACCCAAAACTTGACCTAATCCTCACACCTTACACAAAGATTAACTCAAAATGGATCTCAGATTTAAACAGAAAACATGAAATTGTAAAATCTTTTTAAAAAGGACATAGAAGAAAATCGTCAGACCTATAACTAAGCAGACTTCCTAGACTTGACACCAAAAGCATAATTCGTGAAAGGAAAAACTGATAAATTGGACCCCTTCGAAATTAAAACTTTGCCTCTATAAAAGGCATTCTTAAGAGGATGAAAAGAGAAGCTACAGAAGCGGGGAGGTATCTGCAGTGAACTACGAATCACCATCTAACAGATGTAACTCCAAACCCAATAGTTAAAACTCTCCAAGCATCCAGTTAGGAAATAGGCAAAACGACATTTCACCCAAGAGGCCCTGCAGAGAGCAAGTAAGCACCCTGGAACACCACGGCTCTAGACGCCATCAGCCACAGAGGACGCCACAGAGGACTTGCAAACCTAAAAGCCACACTGAGATAGCACTGCGCAGCTGCGGGAATGGCTCACACACAGAGACAACACCAAACGCCAGGGGAGACCCCAAAACACCTGAATGGCTCACAACCTCACGCGCTGCTTGGAAGATAAGACGGGAAAACAGTTCAGCAGCTCCTTAGGAGAGCCAACGTGCAACTACCGTATCGCACCACGCGCACTCTTGGCTACCTCCCCAGAGAGACAAAAGGCCCCCCACGCCAACACCTGTACCCGAGTGCCTGGCCACGGCTCCTAACAGCCCAACCGAAACCACCTGGGCTGTGGCAGCTGAGACACACCCACAACCTGGAGTACTACGCAGTCATAAAAAGAAACACTCACAACTCCGAGGAACCGCCAGGGAGTCTTACTGAGTGAAAAGCTAATCCCAAAAGATCACGCGCTGTCATGATCCCGTGACATTCTTGAAACGGCAAGGTGGTTCTGCGTGCGATAAGCAATGACCGTGATTTCCACGCTAGCAGATTTGACAGAAAAAGTGTGATGATCTCAATGCAGAAAAAATGATAGCGCCAGTTATGGGTGACGAGTCCTGCTTCCTCCACTGCTGGAGCCTGAACACTGGGGCCGCAGGCCGAGGCACGCAGGACCTCCTGGAGGGAAAAAGGGCCAGGGCTGGTGTCCTGCTGTCCCCAGAAGTGAGAGCGCCACGCCCTGTTTAGACTGAAGTTTCCTCTGTTCTGCTCTCCACCTCTCTCCTTCCTGCCACCGGGGAGACCCAGGAGAAGCCAGTGGATGGCCAGAGGGGGAGTAGGTGGCTGCAAGGGAGCGCAGCCCGGGGCGGGGGTGTGGGAGGGTAGCTCTGTCTGCTCAGGAGCTGCAAAGTCACTAACAACCTTCTTGGGAGGGTCTGTATCCAAGGTCTGGAGACAGGAACACTCCAATCTCCCAGGGAGAGTTTCCAACTTCCCAGGCTCAGATTGACCTCCCTTTTCTCAATTCAACTGGAATTAAAGACACTAACCACCTGTCTTTAATTCTGGCTTCGAAGACATTTGATAAAAATGCCCATTCATGATTAGAAATTTTAAATCAGCAAACCAGAAATAGAAAAGCACCTCCTTAACCTAACAAAAATATTTACGAAAATCTACAATCAACATACCTAATGAAGAAATAGAAGAAGAAATTCTTTTAAAAACAACACAAAGATTCCCAGTAACACCTTTCATTCAACCCTATGCTAGAGGTCTGAGGCTGAAACAGACAATGAGAAAAAAGTAACATAAGGAGAGAAAGGGATAAGAATTATACATGATATGACTGAAGAATAAACCAAAGTTAATCTACAAATAAACTATTAGAAATTATAAACATGATTAGCACAGTGAAAATGAAAGCAATGTGCAAAAATCAATCACACACAAAGAACAACAGTCTGATTCCACTTATGTGCGGTGTCTGAAGAGGTTGAGTTCATAGAACAAAGCGGGATGGTCTCCCAGGGATGGGGGAGGACAAAGCGGCTCCAAACCCAAAGTGGCTGCTTAATGGGTTAAACTGCAGATCAGTAAGATGAGAAAGTTCTGGAAATCTGTTTTACAACAACATGAATATATGTAACACAATCGAACTGAACATTTTAAAATGCTTTGTTTTCTACCACAATAAAATAATCATATTCATATAAACAGGTAAGTTTTAAAATATAATTCGAAATAGGCTAGCATATGACAAACTACAAAGCACCAAGGAATACACCTAATGAAAGATGTCTGAGAGCCATACTGAGAAATGTTTTTAAATCTTATCGAAAAATATTATAAAGACCTAGATAAATGAAGTTATACACCATTCCTGGATTCAAGAATCAAAATAGCAAGGGCGTGAAGTGTAAATAATCCAAAAGTTCAACACAATTCAAATAAAAAACCCAACAGACCTTGACACATATATCTAAAATTATGTGGAAAAACCAAAACACATCAAAGCAGATAGGAAGATTTCTATCAGTCAGTCTCAGCAACAAGAAGTTAGACTGCAGACTGCACAGGATAAATGACCCAGGGAACAGCAGCAAGAGCCCAGACACAGATCGACGTGGACAAAAAAAACACATGACAGAGGTGACTGACAGTATCTGCTAATATGCATCCACGACCCACAACACTGACCCCCAGTTTGAAAACGAGGAGTTAGAAAAACACTTACATGTGAGGGAAGCTGCTTTTATCAAATAACCTTCAAAAAGGCATTACCAAAGAAAATCAGTCACAGATAAGAACACGATCAATCACTTTAAAAAACCTTGAGACCTCAGGTAATATTCTGCTCATGATTCATAAATCGCGACAAGCTCAATCCATCCCATGATCACGTGATGGCCTGAAAAGGCTCTGGCCCAGGTGAGGCCACAAGTGATGCAATTCCTGCAGGTTCTCGGTTTCCTTATCTGTGCCACAAAGGAGCCAGAGTCAAGCTCTGGTTCTGATGTGAGTTATCAAGACACACTGATGTTTCAAAATCAAGCTTGTCAAGTGTGTCACACAAAACACAGCAACGTGAAGTTGGTAAAGACATGCTCTCTTCACCAAAGAACATTCAAGCTTCTCCCTGTCGCCAGTATCACCACTGTCAAGGCACCTGAGCCTAGATGTGCTTGTGACCATGAAAAGGAGCAGGGGAGTCCTTGATGGCGTCAGGAACGGCTGCCTAAGTGGCCCTCACACAACACCGTGAGTAGAAAGGCCACTGGGGACACTGCCTCTAAGGTGGCTTTTGGTCTGAACAACTTACTTGTAGGCCAAACTGAGGACAGTGCTTACAGGGAGTACTAAGAAGTACTCTGAAAGTACGCACAGCAAATGTATACTGAAATGCACTTTAACATTTTCTCTTAGTTCTATCAGCACTAACAAAAGAACACATATGCTGGTCTATTCCGGGCTCAGAACACCATTAAAGACATAAGATGCTTAAAAAAAAGAAGAAGAAGAAGGCGGCTTAGCCAATCAATGCACAAAATAACCTGCTGATTTCCAACTCCCCACCAGTGTGAAAAAGACGCCACACCTATCTGCACCTAGAATGGGGGTGGTGCACCTAGAGAGGCCTGGTGGAAAGGACACCACTGCACAATGAAGGCAAAGGCGGGATAACACCTACTATGTGCCCAACTGTGCCAGAGCTTCGGAGGCACTGTGTCATTTAAGCCCCCAGCTACCCTATGGAGACTTACAAATTCACTTTACCAACTAGGAAGCTCACACCAGGTTCAGCAGCTGAAGCACCTGCCCAATGTCCCCCCCCTGCTGTCGGGAAGGCCTGCAAAGCCGCAGTCTGTCCTGCAGCAGGCTGCTTGGGCAGATCCGCCTAAGGCACCAGGAGATGCCACTTTTAGTGGCACAAATATGGAAAATTCGTGCTTTGGTTAATGGACAGATACACTTCAACAGACAGCTTTCACGAAATATGTTCAGGGAGGAGAACCAGAACCAACTTACAAATACAACGGGGCTGAGCTTTTCAGTCTACTTGGAAGTCATCAATCAGGCTTCACCCTAAGGGCAGTGACAGCTGGAACTAGAGGACGTGGGAGGACACAGGGTCAGGATGAAGTGGGAGGGGCTGAGAAAAATCACAAAAGTCCCTTTCTAAACCCAGTACAAAGAGGATTAGGTCCAGTCACCATCGCTTGCCAGGTCCCATCCTGCGCGGTCACCTTCGGAGCTCCACGCCACCCTCGCTGAGCTGAGGTGGAGCAAGCAGCTACAGGGCACCGGTCGCCAGAAGACCGCTGCTCTGACCCCTCCCTTCGAGTAACTGAGCAGCCTCATCAAGGACTTCTCTGGTTCCAACCTCCCCTTCCTTCTGGAACAGGTGATCCTATTTCTCCCATTGCACAGAATGGTAACTATTTCAGTAAGGACAGGGCACAGTCGTCTGGCACCCCATGTCACTGTATTTGCTGAATGAATAAGACCAAACGTGCTTCACCGTGCTAGCGCCTGTGCCAGATGGTTCCAGATGGGATGACAAGCGGGACAAACCATAACAATGGATATCACTATTGCATAACTCAACAAAAGTATCAGTGCTGCAGAGGGCACTATAGGGAAACTCTCACTCAGCGAAGTTAAGTGAGTAACCTGGATCAGTCACAACCTCACACCACTGAACGACAATGGCACACCCAGTGTGGCATTTGGTCCTCAGGTAACTCTGAAGATTTCAGATTCCATTATGAGTGACTTTCATAAAATCATTTCATCATTTGTTATGAGTCTGATTTCTTCATCTGTAAAATGAGAATGTGCTCTAATCTCTTTGGGTTCAGCACCTCCAAATCTGCTCTTTCCTCTCCTCCCTGTCCTGTGACACCCAACCCCCAAACTACAAGACATTTTGGGCTTCCTGGCTCTCTGGTTCCCAGTTGGGTTTGCCTAACAGGAGACACCAGCAGAGGCTTGGAAGGAGGAAAGCAGGGAGTTCATGGCATCTCTACCCCGACCAAAGGCCTCAACAGCTCTCCAGGTGCCCTGGCCACTCAATTATCCGGGCAACCAATCACTCCCCTCGCCTCTTCAGGACTAAAGGAGACACAGGTCCTGCTGATACCAGCCACGTGTGGTGTGCTAAGCCTTCGCTCCCGGTTCCCCAGTTCACTCCTTTATAAACACAGTCGTCCCTTTACTGATCCCAAATCATGCTAACTTGAATTTACCACTTGTTTTCTTCTAGGACCCCAGATTATACAGGAGATTTCACCATCTCACAAGGTCACAGATCAGAAACCACACTGCTACTCTGTACTAAGTGACAATTACACAATGCAAAAACTACAACCTGCAGAGCTTAAAAAATTCGCCCAAGGACACGCAGGAGTGGAGGAGTTTTAGCCTTGCAGACACGAAACCCCTTTCCCTTCCTACTAGGATCTTGGTCAATATTTTTCCCTCCTTTAACGCATTTCGTCATCGTCGTTAATCCTACAGGAAAATACAACTCTGCCGAGTAAGCTTTTATTTCGACTGTCCAGCCCACCTCAAATGTGTGGTAAAGACCCCGAGTTCCGGGGTTGTTTTAAGAGCACAGGCAACACTTGCAGGAATTGCTGCCTTGAGATTCCACGAGCCTCAGTTTCCTCTCTTAAAACCGGGCTAACCCTACTTCCCTCTCCGGGTCCGGAAGAGGACTCAATGGAACCACGCTTGCAAAGCACTGAACCCGCACCGCCCAAGCCACACACGCCACGTTGGTTAATAGCGGCTTCGCGGCCTTGGCGGTTTTATGGCTGCTCGAGGACCCAGGAGGCGGCCCAGGGCCCGGGGCCCGGGAGCCTGGGGGCAGGAGCCCGCCGCGCGCCCGAGCCCACCTGCTCCTCCAGCCGCTCGATCTCCAGCTGGTTCTTCTCCTCCTCTTCGTCGTACTCCCACTCGTAGTCCCCGGCCGAGCTCTCCGCGGAGGAAGCCATGGCGTACTCCTCGTCCCCATCGCTCTCGCTCACACCTTCCTCCTGCTGGTCCCACCCTGGCCCCATGGTCTTGTACGTCGCAGCGGCTACAGCCCGCGAGAGCACTTTCCTCCTCGTCCTAGCCGCCTTGACTTCATCTTCCTCCCCCTCAGCCTTGGGCCCAGCCGCGGGCTCGGCCTCCGGCTCCGAAGCCGAAGCTGCGGCCGCTGTCGCCATCTTGCGTTTCCAGCGACTCTCGGGTCTTCCCTCGGCCGCCGAAGACCCGCTGAAATAGAAGCTGCCTAAGGCGTTCGCCTGACCAAAACCCCGCTTTCTTGCCACCGAAAGAGAAACTGGGAGCCTTGAGTGACTGGAAAATTACGAAATACAGGCACTTCGTATTATTTTTATATATATTTAAAAGCCCCTGTCAGAAAACAATCAATTAAGTAGCCGCGTGTTCCGTCACAACCTCGGACAGAAGTTGGGTCTTCGGACGGGAAGTGAAGGTCACAGAGGAAGTTATAGAGGGAGCGTGATGTATGTAGTTAAGGGTTTTACACCATCTTGAGAAGGTCAAAATGATTGTTGGAACAAATGCTTTACTTAATGCCTAGTGCGCCCTGGCACATGATTCAGTCCCAGCAACTAAGCCTCAAATGCAGAGAGAAAAAAAAAAAGTCCTCAGGGAAGGATCGTTGTACTATTCATGAAAAAAATCCGTTTCCCAAAGAGATTCCTCCCCCTTATGTAATGCCTGGTACCTAGTAGGCGTTAAATACCCATGTGAATTTGCCGGTTTTATAGATCATTATTTTGCAAGACAATATTAATAAATTAAATTAATAAGCATTGCTTTAGAAACTGTTAATTGCCGTGCACTGTCGTGTAAATCGTGACTGGTTACTGTAATTTTATAGGAATATTAAACACATATATACCTTTTCTTTTAATCAAATCATGGTGCTCGTTTTCTCCTTAATTAAGATTCCCATTTTTGAAGTAGGAAAGTATTGGTGTTTGTCTATTTATTGCCTTTACCCCTCATTATCAAACTTTGTGGCAAGAATAGCTTTCCGTAAGATTCCCCAGGGTCTAGTGGAGCACCTTGACACACAGTAGGTACTCATACTTGCGATGATGGAAGAAAACACTGAATTACTACAAAAGAGAAGATCGAGGCTTGGCGAACTGACGTCATTCACCTAGGGTTACAGAGCTAGTAAGGAGCTGAACCCAGATTCTAACCCAAATCCCAAGCGAACCTAAGTCTTTGAGCGACCTTGGACAAGTTACTGAACAGTTCTTAACTTCGGTTTCCTTCACTGAAAAATAGGGTTAGGAAAGGCGGACTGGATAGTCCTCTGCGCCGCGTTTCATTGGTGGGTAATTTGAACGTGGACTTGGGTCCAGTACTGCAGCAGCCTGAGAATTCTCATGCGGAATCCACTACGCAGGACAAGCTCCCTTCGACTTCAGACCTTCGGGCTCCACGACCCGTCCGCGCCCTCCCAGAGGCGTGGCCAAGGCGGGGCCAGACCGCAGAGCAGGAGGGCGCAGGCGCAAAGCGCGGTGACGTCAGAGCGACTCGGCGGGCGCGCCCCTCCCGTCCGGGTAGCTCTGGTCCGGCGCAGGCGCGAGCCGGCAAGATGGCAGCGGCTGGAGCGGGCCGTCTGAGGCGAGCGGCGTCGGCCCTGCTGCTGCGGAGCCCGCGCCTGCCCGCTCGGGAGCTGTCAGCTCCGGCCCGGCTCTATCACAAGAAGGTATGGGTGGGCAGGGGCCGCGCGGACCACCGAAGGGACCCAGGCGGCCCGGCGCCGGACGTGTCCCTCGGCTGGGAAGGGAGGCCGGCTCCGGTGCCTCGGCCTGGACGCCCTTTCCCGGCCGCGCCGTGACACTGTCCGCAGCTCCTGTACCAATAACAGCTCCCGACGACGCGGCCGCGACCTCCTGCGTCCCAGCTGTAAACGTGCCATGGACCGGGAGGGAGGGTCCCGTTTCTCTGGCTGTCCCGAGTCCGGGGAGACTTCAGCCTGCCGCTGCCCAGGCTCGGTGCCCGGCGCGAGCCACGGCCTCCTGCTGCTCTGCTTCCCCGGATGGGCAGGGTGGGGGGCCCGGCCTTCCCTGCTAGAGACACCGTGTGCGGAGTGGTGGCCACGTCGGCCCAACACGGGGGACCGTTTCTGGCGATGCTGTTGTATCGGAGCTCAGAGCCTCCGAAGGAGTCAGACCGGTGACCAGGACGCATGTCAGTTGTTTGTTTGGGGTTTGGGTCGGGGGAGGAGGGATAGGTGCATCGTGTGCAGCCCCCTTGCCTTTTGGGGTGTAAAAGCCCCATAACAAGAGACTCATTCGGGAACCAGAAGGCCGTGCATGAACGTGGCGCAAAACGTCCTGGTAAGAAGACCTTGTGGGTCCTGGGAACCTGGAGTCAAAATCCTTGGTCCAGAGGAAAGTAGGGGACGATTAGAAGATCGAGGTACTTAGTGCCAACTGGCAGGCAAACCTCAAGGTTATTGAAAGATTGTCTGTGCCAGGGTGGAATGAATATTTATTCTTGTTTTGGCTTCAGCACTTTAGCCCAGGGCTTCTCTCCTCCCGCACCGGGGGTGTGTTTCGTTGACCTCTTGGATGGCCAGCTTTTCGGCACCAGGGCGCGCTGCTGCACCAGGATGTTCAGGACCCGAACTTGAGCAATGGCGCAGTTTTAAATAAACACAAACGGATTCATTCGATAGCCAGTGTTCCCTCTGTATCTGTCACCTTGATGTTTCTAAGAAAGCCTTTCATTCCTGGACCACTTATTTGTAGAATTTTTAAGTAATCATTATCCTTTGAGATCGGATTTTCCTGGAAAATAACACAAACACTGTTTGAGCCCCAGTCTGTTGGTATAGATGTGTACAAGTCAAGTGATTGATTGCGGTTGGAAACCCTAAGGAACTAAGACATGACTTCATTGATTTATTTTTTTAATCTCCTACAGTATCTCTAATCTCTAAAGGTAGTTGGAGAGGAGGTACAAAAAGAGTGTGGGTCTCAAATGGCATTGACATGAGTGTTGACCCTCCTGTTCAGCTACCGGTTGCTGACACCAAGGTAGACCAGATGAGGAGAGTGATCGTGACTCCTCGCAACCCTGTCATTTCAGGTTGTGGATCATTATGAAAATCCTAGAAATGTAGGATCCCTTGACAAGACATCAAAAAATGTTGGAACTGGATTGGTGGGTGCTCCAGCGTGTGGTGATGTTATGAAATTACAGGTACCAGCCAGTTCATCTTTAATGGCAATAATAGGATTCTCTTTTGCTTACACAGTGTCTCATAGCTTTATAAAGCATTTGCACATATATCATTTCTTTTAACCTCCTTCATTCAGTTGAGATGGGATGAGTCTGTTACACATGATTAGAACAGGGACTTAATCCTAGTTCTGCTAGTACGGTATGCAGCCATTTTCTGAAGTAGAAAACTTTACTACTCACTGTATCAGTTTAAATTCCACCTTCAGCCAAATGAAGCATTGTGTGGATTTTGCATTCCCCAGTGAGATAATAAATGCAGTAAACGAAATATCTCCCTAAATTGAAAATAACATGAAGGTAGTGGATTGCACTTTGGGTACACCATAGCTTTATCCACAGTCTCCTTCTTTATAGTGGGTAGACTTGCCAGAGGTCTTCATACCTGTCTTGGAAAACAGAAAAAACTTGAGAGAGAATCACTAAGTACAATTTGGTGCCCAAGAAAAAAGTATTAACCAGAGACTTTGGTTGCAGACTCTTGAGTGTTTAAGGAAACAGAGTGCCCAGGACCCATGAGCAAGCTTCCCCAAATAGGACTTCATAGCTTAAAAAAAAAAAAGACAGGCTGAGTTTGGAAAGAAAACTAGGATAGTTTTCCAGGTGATCTTTACCAGCTGGGCCTATGTAGTTGTTCTAAGTTTCAGTTTTCATCACTGAGCTCTTTGACACTAAGCAAAGAGGCTGATGAACTTCCAGTATAAACAGCAAGCCCAGGGCTTGTGAAGAAGGCCCCAATGAACTCCTGAGTGCCCAGCTCCTGGGTTTCCAGAAGGTGGCCACCAGATTCACCACTTAATTCTTGTCTCTTTTCTAGATTCAAGTGGATGAAAAGGGGAAGATTGTGGACGCCAGGTTTAAGACATTTGGCTGTGGCTCTGCGATCGCCTCCAGCTCGCTGGCCACTGAGTGGGTGAAAGGGAAGACGGTAAAGTTGCTCACACATTTGTTAGAGTCCAGTCATGTTCTCTGCAGCCCTGGCTCTCAAAGGGTCTAGTGGGTCAAAAAAAGAAAGTAACCATGATTTCTTCAAAATACCCCAAAATTTTTATTCTGATTTCTCCCCGTCCAGATGTTGACTACATTCCTCACATTACGGACTATTTTGTTAAGTGTTTGGGAGTATTTGTTGTTGTTGATCATTTTTATTTGGGGGTTTGAGTGGTGTTTTGTTAATTTTGTAGAAAAAAAAGTTCCTTGCCTGTCCATTCCAACAAAACAGAAGTGAAAAGAAACCCTTGACTCTCAAAGGCTGCTGATGTTCTGGTAATTTCTTAGGAGTCTGAGGCCAACAGGGTGTTGTGAAGTAGTTATCTTCTTGTTTATTTCCTCCCATCCTGTTTCAGGAAGGACTCCAGGTGGTTTACAAAGATGGGGAGATAAACTAGCCTGTGTTAAAAGAGGTATTTAAGAACCAAGAACACAGCAAGGGTGGGAGCACAGTAAACAAATCAGGGCAGTGATCCCGGTGGCTGCTCGACAGGCCCTCTAAAGACAAGAAAGAGCCAGAATATCTTTTGCATCCTTTTCTCCACCAAATCTTCTTTGCACAGCAGCTGCAATGGTCTGTGAAGGGCTGGACTTTCTAAAATCCAGTTGCCGTTAAAGCCCTGCACCAAAACCAACCTGCAGTGCGCTCCAGGGGCCTGGTTCTGGGAGCCGAGTCACGGAAGAGCACGCCAGGCCCCGGGCCACCTGCTTCCTGTGCTCTGGGCCTTTTGGCTGGCAGGCTCCTGTAGGCCAGGAAAGCACAGGCCTAGTCCTTTCTAGCAGGAGGTGGCTCTAAAGTGATTGGTCAAGAACTGCTTTCAGGGAAAGGGGAAATGAGACAAGGCAAATGTGCTTGAAGGCCCTGGCCTTCAGGGGCCCCTTCTTTAACCCCAGATCTTCCCATCTGCGTTTCTAGGACCAGCCAGAGAGTCTGGCTGGTGGGGATGTGTGGCTTCCCTCTCTGCAGTGGGGCCTTGTTCCTCTTGAGCAGGATCTGCCTGCCTCCAGTCTTGCCAAGGCACCTTCCCCGGCCACAGGCATCCTCGTCAGCCTGTCCGGAGGAGACGCTCGACTTCAGGCAGACCATGAGTCTGACCTGAGCTGTCAGCCAAAGCTCTGCGTAAGCACACAGAGCAGACCCTCAGGGACGCCTCACGGGGTCTGCTGCTGCTGGGGGCCCTGGCTTCTGTGCTCACCCAGACAAGCAGTGCAGGTGTGTGTACGTCAGGTTTGAGGGTCCCCGCTGCAGCTCTGGCTCACAGTGGAGTCCCGAGAAGGCCGGCAGCCCTGTTCTGAGTTATTAAGCAGAAATTGCCCCCCACCCTGCCTTGCGGGCCTCGTAGGCTGCCCTTTTTATTGTCTACCCTCACAAAGTCGTCACTAAACTGCTTATCTTCCCCTTCTGCCTTTCAGGTGGAAGAGGCCTTGACCATCAAAAACACAGACATCGCCAAGGAGCTCTGCCTTCCCCCCGTGAAACTGCACTGCTCCAGTGAGTCTGCTCTCCACATGCTGTCCAGCAGGGACACTTGGCGGTCATTTCCACTTGCATTTGTGACAGAGTCCATTTGTACAAGCACCAGAGAAGCAGAGCTCATGGAATCTGTCTTTACAGTTCAGAGGGTTAGAGCTCCAGGGTCTCTCAGCCCGGGGCCCTGAGAGGCATGGCAGGAGGTGGTGTGCACTGGGAGCCGCACCAAGCACTTGCTGGGCATCGTTACAAAACCTCAGACATCCCCGAGTCCACAGTAGGTATCAGTACCCTCAGGTGGAGGCACCCATGTCACATAGCTCATAGTGGGAGAACCGTGATTCAAGCCCCACCTTTGATCACTGTGGTGTTCCCACCATGTTGTAGCAAAGTTAGGACCAACAGAGGAGAAAACTCAGCTTTCGACAAGGTCCTGTGCATCCTGTATCTCATCATTTCCTGTCTAGCTCTCTCTCCTGTCGGGCCTGCATCTGGCTGTGTGGAGTGACTAAGCCCAGTTGTGCCAAATCCCCTCCACAGTCCTGAGAGAGCCACGTGCCTTCAGATTGACACTGGCTTTCCGGTTCCCTCGCTAGGTCAGATCCAGTGCAGGTCCCGTCCTCTCCCAACCTTCTCAAGGAAGGAGGGGATAAGGAACAGTAAGTAGCGCTAACACACTGCCAGGGCTCACCTACAATCCGTTAGAAATCAGCTGGAGCAGCCGCTGCCAGGGTGGGGCTCCCGGGAGGGCCTGGTGCTGGGCTGGAAACAGGAAGCCTGCCGAGCCCCGAGTTCTTCCCGCTACAGCTGGGATTGTAGTGCTCACTAAGAAAGCCGTTACCTGTGAACACAGTCCCAACCCAGTGCCTCACCTGTGCGAGGCAAGCACTCCACCTGACCTCAGCCACGGCCTTAGCCTGACCTCAGCCACAGCCTTAGCCTGACCTCAGCCTTTTAGTTTGGCCTTCCAGCAACAAAACCCTTAGCTAATGCTCTCTGCTGTCGCTCCTTGCTCTTGATTTTTATCTTCCCTATGGTCTTTTAATATCAATTCTCGAATAAAAGCTTTCAAACAGATCACAAAAGGGTGATGTGCAGATGCCATTCCATCCACAGCCCAGCATGACTAATTTTAGGCCAGCTAGCCTTGACCAGCCTCAGCTACATTTAGTCTAGACTTCACGGACGCAGAACATCTGTTGTGTCCCAAGTATAAGACACTTCCTGTAAATCCACTCTCCCAGCAAGGAAAGCTTGACTATCCCAGTTTAGAAGAGAAAGTAGATTCCAGAAGGCTGAGGAACTAGCCTCTTGTCCCAGGCACGTCAAGCCCAGTCTGTTTGCAGAGCCACCCACAGGAGTCACCATGGGAAGTAGCTGGCCTCTCACCCCGACACCTGATGGCCACCTGGCTGGGTCACTGCTAAAGCCCCCCTGACACCCGTGCCCTTCAGGGTCTATAAACAGGCTCTCTTCCTTCCATGCCTTGTAGTGCTGGCAGAAGATGCAATCAAGGCTGCACTCGCCGATTACAAACTGAAACAAGAACCCGCGAAAGGAGAGGCAGAGAAGTGAGCCCTCGCGGCAGCTCCGAGGCGCCTCGGCTGCTCAGCTGCCGCACGCACACCTGGATATACCAGAGGAAAGCCCTGCGAGGTCCGCACAGTATTTGCCATTCACATTGTGACTGACGCAAGCAAAATACACCCTTTAATTGTCCTGAGCCCTGTGATTTCTTTCAGCTCACTTTTGTTGCCTTAATGCACTTAATGCATATTTTTAATTATATGTATGGCCTCGGAACTGAAATCGGCAACGAAGTCTTAAGTTTTGAAGCCTGTGATACGCATAAAATACTTAATTTTACCTAAATCTATCTTAGGGAAGATTTACCAATAGAATGCCTTGGTCGGATTATTTGATAGAAATAATTAAAAATAAAACAGCTGCATGTGTAGATACGTGTGTGTGTAATAAAGACAAAGAATGTAAGACAGTGGGTTTTCTGTGGCGAGCCTCATCTCTTGGTCCCTCCGTCACCCTGAATGCTGTCCAGAGCCCGGGCCACAATGCTCTGCAACTTTCCCAGCAGGCTGGCCAGTAAATTCAGGCTGTATCGGATTCTTCCAGAGCCATGGTGCTTTATGAAACAGAAATGAGGGAACAGTTGTTTGCTCTATGCAAAGTAATAGGCTGAGTGTTGACGGTCGTTTAATCGTCTCATGGTCTCTGATACCAGAAACGGCTGGGGACGTGCCTCGGTGGTAGAGCACTTGCCTAGTGCGCAAGAGGCCCTGGGTCCATCCCCAGCCCTGCAAAAAAACTGAAATCTGAGAAACATTGGCTGAGGCAACACCATTAACCTGGGGACCGAATGCGCAAAGAGCCCTTAGGGAGTGAGTCTAAGCTGCGGATCTCCGGGCCCGGGCTGTTTGGCTCTCGGCAGGTAATTGCCAGGCCCCTGACTCCAGAGCCTGCTGGGTGGTTGTGGAGGCAGGTGGGCCTGGCCACAGGGAGGAGCCCTGTCCGCTCATCTTGCTCAGGTGATCATCTTGAGCGGCGCATTCTGAACTGTCCGGGTGCAGTGCCAGGAGGGTTCTAAGCCGTCCCCGGCTCAGGCGTGGATGACGGGCGTTCCTGCCCACTGCCCTTCCTGCCCTTAGCTCCCTCCATCCTGAGCTACCCAAAGTCACATCTCAAAGGAGGCTCCGCTCTCGAGTGACAACTCATTGAAAGATCACCACAGGGAACTGCTGAAGTAAGATGAGTTTGTCTTTCTGATGGTGACTTTTTCATTCAGACAGACCGGCCGCCTTTAAATACACCTCCTTTATTTAAAAAAAAAAAAAAAAAGAAAAGGTGTGTGAAGTGCTGTGGGTTCTAGTGGAGAGGACAGAACTGCAAAGGCTGTTCCCTCCACGGTCCGGAGGAGCCGCAGCCCAGGCCCGTCAGACACTCCAGGTAGAACCCGGGGTAGCGGGGCGGGGAGGCAAGAATGGAGGAAGGATGGACTGTGCAGAGGAAAATGAGGGGTGGGGAGCAGGAGGGACCAGGATGAGACACGTCGTCACCCTGTGCACGTGCAGGATCACGCAAACGGTGGAACTTCGTGGGCAGCCAGAGGAACCAAAGTTGTACCCATTTGTGCACAACGCACCAAAAGAAAAAGGAAAAGAACCCGGGGGCCCTCTAAGCCGGCGGCCGCTCCCTTCCTCACAAGTGGCAGTGCCGCGGTCCCCACCTCTGTGGTTTTTAAAATGAGACATCTGTGTTCCACTGAACGCCTGAAGAGCAACACCGTTCCGCACCTCCGAGGTAGCCCGTGGACGGCAGAACAGTACCCGCCGGCACGGCACAGCCACAAGAGACGCATGTTCTCCAGCGGGTCCTCCTGAAGAGTCCCTGTCCCAGACACATCTCGTTGGAGCCACACGAGGGCATCGTGTGCCCTCCGTCCGGCTCAGGCGGGGATTCCGCCAGCACGGGACTGAACCCCGGGCTCCACCACGGAGCTGCCTCTCCAGCCCTTTTGATTTTGAGACAGGGTCTCACTGTGCTGCCCAGGTCGACCTCAAACTCTTCATCCTCCAGCCTCAGCCTCCTGAGTCGCTGGGGTTCCAGGCGCGCCCCCCCCCCACGCCTGGCTTCAGGTTGAGATGGTGGCACGCACCACCTGCACCCGGATCCCTTACTTCTCTTTAGCGCTCTCAGGTGGACGTTCTTTCCAACAGGACCCTGGCCGAGAGGCCGATTGAGGGGAAGCTGAAGTGAGAGGATTGGAACAGAGCAAACTGCGCCCCATGCACAGGAGTGTGGCGAAAGAGCCCCGCCGTTAGGCACGACCATAATGCACCGATTAAAGCTTTTTAAAAAGAGGTCAACCGACTCTCTCACACCAGCTGGCTTGGGTTGCGTGGCCCAAAACCCAAGCTGCTGCCCCACTGCCCGCTGGCCGGACACCCAGGGCCCAGCCGGGACTCCTGCTCAACCACACAGTGAGCCCCATGCTGCTGCCAAGCCCCGCGGCCCTCGCCCCATCCTGGCCGCGACTCGGTTGTCTAAATCTGATGCTCCGGAGGTGGGGCCTGGGCCCGGCATCACCAGGGCTGGGTGGGCTCATGGGCGGCTACATGGATGCGGAGAAGCAGGTGGTCGGAAAACAGGCACAGAGAGGTGAAACGACTTGCCCAGGACACACAGCAAGGAGGCGGTGGCTGAGCGCTCTGCCTACCTCAAAGCACCGCGCCGCTGCCAGGACTGCCTCCTCCCTCCTCTCGCCTCTCCTGGTCGTTAGTCCTGGATTTGGGCCACTTGGGACCACATCACAATGGGCGGTGTTAAAAGCTCACACTGAGTATTGCCTGTAAAAGCCACCCGTCTCTGTGATGGGTTTTCTTAAAATGCCAAGCAAACAAGGGCAGCTTTGAGGCCCCTGGACTTGAGGCGAGTCCAGACACCGTGTTCATCACAGGACAGGACAGAAGACCGCGAGGTCGCACTGAGTCTTGGGAGAGTGGGGGACCCCCGCAGAGGAGCTCCAACCCAACCAGAAGGTGGACGTGGAGCACAGCCCCACCAGGGGCGCTTGGTGGCCTGGGCTGGCTTTCCTCGCCCTCCAAGGTGACATCAGCCAGCCTCTCAAGGTCCACCCTCCCCGCAGGGAACCATCTCCACGCAGACAGGCAACAGCTGGGCATTAATCAGCGCACTCGCAGGACTGGATCCGATGCTGGCTGCCCTTGTGGCTCTGCACAAGAGACCCCCTCCCGGAGCCACGGGGGAATGGTAATGGCCACTACCCAGCCTGGTGGAGTTGCCTAGGAACTGAGGTGATGCGTAAAGCAATAAAAAGCGCTCAATGTCATTATGGCGGTTGCCATCATTACGGGTGACACTTCAGCCCTGACGGGACGCCAGGCACAGATGCTGGGTGCTTTATGTAGGTCACCTCGTTTCCTCTTCACAGAAACCCTGAGTGCTGTGAGTAGCCCACGAAGACACAGAATGCTAAGCAACGGGGACTCTGATTCTGATCCCCACTCTGGTGATCTGTCCACAGCAGATACTTAGGCAAGTACTTACCTGAGCCGGGCTCCCCCTTCCCAAGACTCAGGAGAGCAGCAGCTTCTAAGTCACAGGATTGCTGCAGGGCCAGGTGACCATCCCGTGCAACGGGGAAAGCACAGCAGCCCACAGGCTGAAGCGCCCGATACACATGGGCTGTCCCCCCCTCATGCCCGCCCCCTTGGTCCTCATCCTCACCGTCAGCGTCACCATCATCTTCATCATCACAGTCATCGTCAACTCGCTGCCATGCTCATTGTCATCGGACACTGTTAGGCACTGAATTGTGTTCCCCAAAATCCACGAGTCAGACCCATAATCCACAAGGCAGCCGTATTTGGAGATTAAGTTCTCCAGGAGGTAATTAAGGTGAAATGAGGTCAAGAACGTGACCCTAATCCAATAGGACTGGTGAACCTCTCCGTACACACTGAAAGGGAAGGCCAAGGGTGGACGGAGCAATCACCTGCACACCAGCAAAGAGTCCTCATCAGAGACTGAGCCTGCAGGAGCCTTGATCTTGAACTTCCCAGCCTCCAAAACTGTGAGGAAATTAATCTCTATCATCTAAGCCACAGAGTCTGGTATTTTATCATGCAGCCTAAATAGTAATGCAATCACCACCAACACCACCACCATCACCACCATCACCACCACCATCATTATCACCATTATCACCATCATCACCACCATCACCATTACCACCACCACCATCACCAACATCACCAACATCACCATTACCACCACCACCACCACCACCACCACCATCACCACCATGACCAACATCACCACCACCATCATCATCACCACCACCACCACCATCACCACCATCACCACCACCATCATTATCACCATCATCACCACCATCACTATCATCACTACCATCATCACCACCATCACCACCATCACTATTACCACCACCACTTCCACCACCATCACCATCACCACCACCACCACCATCACCACCACCATCACCAACATCACCACCACCATCACTATTACCACCACCACCACCATCACCACTATCACCACCACCATCATTATCACCATCATCACCACCATCACTACCATCACTATCATCACTACCACCATCACCACCATCACCACCATCACTATTACCACCACCACTTCCACCACCATCACCATCACCATCACCACCACCATCACCACCATCACCACCACCACCACCACCACCATCACCTCCATCACCACCACCATCACCACCATCACCACCACCATCACTATTAGCACCACCACCATCACCACCATCACCACCATCACCACCATCACCACCACCAGCACCACCAACACCACCACCCATCACCATCATTATCACCATTATCACTGTCATCACCACCATCACCTCCATCACCACCACCATCACCACCATCACCACCATCATCACCACCACCATCACTATTAGCACCAACACCAACACCACCATCACCACCACCACCACCACCACCACCACCATCACCACCACCACCATCATCACCATCATTATCACCATTATCACCATCATCACCACCATCACCACCATCACTATCATCACCACCACTACCATCACCACCATCACCACCATCACCATCACCATCACCACCATCATCACCACCACCATCACCTCCATCACCACCATCACCACCACCATCATCACCACCATCACCACCACCACCATCACCACCACCAGCCTCATCATCATTGTCATCATCACCATCACTGGTACAGATGGAATTCCCCAGGAAGCCACCCCTGAGATGGAGGTCGGCATGCAGGGCGTTCACCCAAGAGCGCACCTGAGACCCGCATCTGTGGACTGGGCAGAGGGAGGAGGAGGGCAGCACCATGGCCTGACAAAGGCCTCAGTCCACCAGATGACGAGCTCGGAATTCGACACTCCAGCCCTGCGGCGGGCCCTCCAGCCCTCGGGCTCTGTAAAATTCATCCGGCTCGGGTTCAGGACTTTATCTTCGCACTCTTTTTCCCAAAGAGAGGTTCAGTTTCCAAGCAGAGGAGCAGGGCGATGCTCCCCAGCAGTGAATCAATCCCGGGAATCCCAGGCATCCACGGGGCTCGCCGTCTGGGGCAAAGGGCTTTAGGGGGTGCCTCGAACTGTCCCCTTGGCCCCTCAGCCACAGAATCTTGCTCACTTTCCCACAACAGCAGGGCCCCTGGGGACTACCTCCCAACGAGGGGGTGCTTATCCTCTCTAACCCCCAAAAGGCTGTGGACAGCGTGGCCCAGCTTCCTGGCAAAGCCTGCTTGGGCAGCCGCCGGGATCTGAGTCTCCTCTTGACCTTTCCCACTCTGTTTTCAAGGGAGCTAAAACAAAGGACCTTTCCTGGTCCAGCAACTGAGCTCAGAGCCTCAAGGGAGAGAGCCTGCGACAGGGAGGCCTGCTATGAGGGTCATGAGCAGCCATGGGCCTCTCATTTGTCCTCCTGCTTGGAAAACCCCAGAGAGGTTACCTGCAGGATTCAAATGAGATTCCATGGAGAAAGTGCCCAGTGCAACCAGGTATGTAGTAGGCGCTTCCTAAATGCCCATTCCTCCATAGGACAAGCCCTGGCACAGAGAGAGGAAGAAGTCAGGATCTGGTCAGCCCCAGCCTTACACTAAGCAACAGCTTCCATCCCAATCTGTCTCCCTGGCCTCCAAGGTCTGACTCATCCAGGCTCTGCATACCTCTGGCCTCACTCAGCCCAAACCTGTCCCACCAAGCCTCCTCTGCTACCCCTCACACTCACCCAGTTCATTCCTACCTCAGGGCCTTTGCACTTGCTCATCACACTGTCTAGAACCCTCTTCCCCAGAGCTTTACAAGGCTGCATGCTCCAGTTGGGTCTCACCTAAATGTCATCTCCCAGGCAGGTTCAGGACCACCTCGGCCAAGGTGAGACACAAGTCACTATGTGTTTGCTCCACATGCCTGACACTCTGCATCTAACTCACTGTGGAAGAGCACGTCGGAGCAATTGACACCAAGTCTCTCTGAAGCCTGGCATAGTGACTGCACAGCGTAATAACAGGAGCTGCTCTTTGGTGAGGGGTTCCTGCTCACCATGGCTCTCGCCCCTGGTCAGGGCCCTGGACAAAGCTCAGAAGCAAGAGACCCATTCCCAGCCCCTGGGCCACTCTCTCTCCCTCTCTGCTTGTAGTTTGTCTGCAGAATGAGGCACTTGGACCCCGGCAGCAATGCTCCCTTCCAGCTCAAACAAGAAGATTCCACAGGCTCGGGTAACTCCCACTTTAGCCAATAACCAGGTCCCGCCAGACCATGATTCATCTCTGCCGATCCTGCCTAGCAACCGGCCCTTCTCCCCTCTCCCCAAACCAAACCGCCCCCTGAAAAGTCCCTCCCCTACTGCTCACTGCCAGCCCCGCCCCCGCCACACCAGCGTCCTGGGGAGGAATGGAGGCCTCAAGGTCCCCTCCTGACTGTCTGCCACCAGCATTATAATCCAACCTCAGAATGTCTCAGCTCTGTCTGGAACAACTGGGGGAAGCCGTGTCCCCCGGGATTAGGACCGGAAACAGCAGCAGAAGACAGCCCGGCAAAGCGCTGACCCAGCATGAAGGGAGCTGGCTTGTACTTGATGCCTGGCTCCCAGGCCTGCGCCCGGTCTGCATCGTAGAGAGCGAAAGACAGGCAGGGCCAGGAGAGTGGGGAGGGTCCCTGCCGCCGCCCAAGGCTGTTCTCATCCAGCATCCTGCAGTATCGTTCCAGTAGAGACTGGAAAGCAACGGACAGACTTCAGTGCCCAGGACTGACACAAAATCCTGGCAATCTCAGAAAAGCAAGACATTTCCTCAACTTGATGAAGGACATTCACCAGAAAACCACAGCAAGCATCTGGGCTCGCACAAAGCTTTGGAAATATGCTCATTAATATCAGGATCGAGATAAGGATGCTGATGAGCAGTACCTCTAGGAAGACCTCCATGACCTTCACCTCCGCCTCCACAACCACTACTGTCACCTCCTCCACTATCACTTCCACCACTGTCACCTCCTCCACTATCACTTCCACCACTGTCACTTCCTCCACTATCACCTCCACCACCATCACCTCCACCACCATCACCTCCTCCCCTGTAACCTCCACCATCACCTCCACCACCATCACCTCCTCCCCTGTAACCTCCACCATCACCTCCACCAACATCATCTCCACCATCACCTCCACCACCATCACTTCCTCCCCTGTAACCTCCACCATCACCTCCACCAACATCATCTCCACCATCACCTCCACCAACATCATCTCCACCATCACCTCCACCACCATCACCTTCTCCATCACCTCCACCATCACCTCCATCACTGTCACCTCCACTATCACCTCATCCACTGTCACATCCACCATCACCTCCTCCACTGTCACCTCTATCACCATCACCTCCACCACCATCGTCTCTACCACTGTGTCACCTTCACCACCATCACCTTCTCCATCACCTCCACCATCACCTCCACCATCATCAGCTCCTCCACCATCTCCTCTACCATCTCCTCCACCACCATCACCTCCACCAACATCACCTCCACCCCTGTCACCACCATCACCACCATCACCATTATCACCAACACTTCCCCCCTACCATCATCTCCTTCAGTGCTGTCACCTCCACCACCACTGCCACCTCCACCACCACAACCATCACTTTCACCACCACTACTTCCACCATCACCATTTCCGGGATCAACACCGCCACCAACTCTCCCACCCCAGCCAGCTCTCAATACCCAATCTGATTGGGTATCGCTCTGGCAATTGCCCTAAGAGCCCCACCAAATAACTGATGTGAGGCGCATGGGAAGGAAGCGGTGAGCGGCTTCGGGCACTCGGGCCACCTGCCATTGCTGTCTGTGGGATGAAGAGTCAGGTGACCGGGCTGCAGGTCCCTCTGGGCGGTCACCTTCCTCGAGGGTGCAGCGGCTGGAAGGCTGAAAATCACAGACACGCCACAGCACAAGACCGGCTCCAGCAAGCAACGGGAATCCACAGGAGAGGCACTGGAGGGAAAGGACCCCCCCCACACCCGTGGCGCGCAGCGGGGGACCAGAACCCCAGCGGCGCCGCCTACAGCTTGGCGGGCAGACCCACGAGGAGCGTGCGCGAGGGCGACTGCGCGCTCGGCAGGACGGTCGTGGAGCGGGTGACCACCGGCGCGAGTCGCCGGGCAGCACCTCTGCCGCGCTGTGCGTGTCCTCCCCGACCTGGCCACGCCGGCAGGCGCGCTCCTCGTGCGGCCGAAGGCAGGCTGGGCAGGACGCAGGAAGCCAGGGCGGAAGGGCCTCCACTCCGCCGCCCGCGACCTCCCTCGGGGAGCACACGCCGCTCCGGTGGCCACACCTGACCCGAGGAACCCCAGCTGGCTGGGAACCAGGGGGAGCCAAGACCTGTGCACCGCTTCAGGGCAGCCCGCGGGAGCTGGAGGCTCCGCCCCTCGGGCGAGCAGACCCGCCCACGCGGAGGCGGGGCACCGGGCCACGCCCAGGCTGAGCCCTCCTCCCCATCCACCTGCGGTGCCTGTGATCTCCGCAAGTCTCCCGCCTCCGCATTCAGCAACCGTGTGCTGAGCAGAGACCCGGTCCTCGCTTGCGAAATGGGACTGATCCAATCAACTCCGCAGAGATTTTTTTTTTTTTTTTGGGGGGGGGGGTACCAAGGATTGAACCCAGGGGTGCTTAACCACTGAGCCCCATCCCCAGGTCTTTTTGTATTTTATTTAGAGACAGGGTCTCACTGAGTTGCTCAGGGCCTCGCTAAGTTGCTGAGGCTGGCTTTGAACTCGAGATCCTCCTGCCTCAGCCTCCCGAGCCCCTGGGATGACAGGTCTGCACCACGGCGCCCAGCTAGCAGCAATTTTTCACATGAAATCACTTATGTGGAAAGTGAATTGTGCCAGAGGCTAAATAAAATACAAAAAAGGGCTGGGGATGTGGCTCAGTGGATAAGTGCCCCTGAGTTCAATCTCCCATACCGGAAAAAAAAAAAAAAAAAAAAAAAAAAAAAAGAGAGAGAGAAGCAAATTGTGAACTACCAAGTGTATTTCCCTTCCAGGCCCTTAACCCTAAACAAATTCTCTCTGATAGCCTTATTCAAGGTCAAAGCCCCGAGCCTTTCCGCATGGGTCCACTGTTTCTTCAACACTCCCACAGCAATGAGCAAGAGCGGTTTCCTGTTTTGCACTTATTCTAAATAACACCAGCAGGAATATCCTCTCCATGCACCTTGGCGCCCACACACAGGTATTGCTGGAGGCTGGCTCCTGAAAAAAGAAAAAAAAAAAAAAAAAAAAAAAAACTCTGGTGAAAGGCAAGAACAATTACATTAGTAGAGGCCACCAAAGGACCCTCCAAACCTACCCAAGTCTGACAGTGCAAGGAATCAGGCTGGGCACAGGCATCCTGTCCTCCTGTTGGCGGAAGGACTCAAGAGTGTTTTTAATCAGCCTTTCTCCCAAGCTGTGGGGAAATTGACCTTTGGGCACACTGTGCTTGACTTAGGTTAGATACGAAAAAGGACTTACTGAGGATGCAGGATTGTTGGATGATGGAGAAAGGGAACCAAAGGACTTAGGAGATTTTTTCTAAGGACCTCTTAAAATTGAAGAGGCGAGCAATTTGATCTCTCTGGGAAGAATAAAGAGTGGTTTCTCCTAAGACCTTCTTGTGACTCCTTCTATTGAGGGAAAAACAGCATCCTGCAACCTCACCCCCAGATTAACAACAACACCTCACACGGGAACACGGTTCGGGACCCACCTGCTGGCTCCATTTCGGTACCAACCTTTGCTTTGTTGGAGATGCAAGCTGAGGCCCAGAAAGGGCAAGTAACTTGCCTCAGGTGGCACAGCCAAGGAAGAGGCCAAGCAAGACCTTCCTTCCCCCTGGGGCTCCCAGATCAGGGCCAGTGACTGACCCCCACCTTCATATTCATGTCCCCGGACAATCCCAGGCTGTGGGCCCAGACTCCAGACCCCAGACCCTCAGCATCTCCCCACGCGCAGCATGGTGGGCTGGAGAAAGAGCAACCAGAGTCCAGCAGACGCGGCTTGGTCACCCACCAGCCGCCTAGGACGGCCGCCTCGGGGCCTCCCCTCCCGCAGGGCGCCGGACTCCAGCGTGCCACGCCACGTGTGTTCCCTCCGGGGCACGAAGCAGGCCAAGTCTGTGAGCAGACAGGAAGGGCCCGACCCGGCAGCCGGTGTGGTCAGCGCTCTGCTGCCCTTCCTCCTGCTGACCTCCAGGGACGGACGCAGCACCGGCAGCTGTGAAGACACCGGCTGTCCCCAGCTGAGCTGCGGGGCCCTGGGGAAGCCTGGACGCACTGGCCTTGGGTCCCTGACCCCAGTGCACTCTGCGTGTGTGTGTTCGTTCACTGCTGGGGTTGCAGCAGCGTGGAGCACTGGCCACGGAGCCCAACAGCCCCAGGACAGTCGAAGCTCAGCTCAGAGACTTTCTGGCTGTGTGACCTGGGGCAAGTCACTTGACCTCTCTGAGCTTCTCTGTCTCTCCCTGCAACAAGCGGATCATGTCAGTTCCTCCCTCGGCCTTGCAAGGAACCCATGTAAAGAGAGTGCTAAGTGCCCTGCCTGGCGCACAGTGGTGCTCAAGAAGGGATAAGCCCCTAGTGCAGAGGTTCAGACGCTGAGGAAAGACTCAGGGGACCCTCACGTCATGACTCACCGGGGCAGGTCAGAGGAGGTGTCAAAGTCCCCCGGTGTCACGGTCCCTCCGGCTCTCCTTCAAGGGCCCAGCCTTCTTCACGCTCCCTTCTCAGCGTTTACTGAGCACCTACTAGGTGCCCAGCCCCGAGCAGGATCTGACCAGCAGGGTCTGAAGGAGCAGCGAACCCCGGGGCCTCCTGGCGCCCCCTGCAGGTCAGGACCCGCGCGGTGCCAGAGGTGACGCTCTGAGGCCCTGAGAGGGGCAGACGCTGGTGTGGGAGTCGAACACCGGGATTTGAACCCAGACCCTGGGAACCTGAGGCAGATGCCCGTCTGGTGCTCTGCGGCCACCGTACCTGGAGGACCTTCCCACCCAGGGTCCATGTGCCTGGGACGTAACCCAGGCCCCTGGAGATGAACCCGGCCTCCACTGCCCAGAAGCAGCCCGGGCCTCTGGACTCCCCCGCCCACATCTCCAGCCACAGGGACCCCATGACATCTACGCCCTGGTGCGGTCACCGCAGGAACAGTGGGATGTGACCCCTGACCCCACCGCTCACTAAACCCCCGGTGGAGGGCCCAGGACCCTTGTCCCCACCCGGAGAGTGGCACAAGCTTGTCCTGCCTCTCTGGTCACATCCTCTGTCCCCCACCCCTGGGGGGGGTCCCCGGGCTGTGGGCACCGTTCCAACGTCACCACTGTTTCCAGGACCCTCTGCTCTGACCCCCAAGAAACGCTGGGAAGCCTCTCAGACTCGCTGGTCTTATGATTCTGAAGCTTCTAGACTCGACCTGGACAGAAGAGCCGTCTCTAGAGGACGTCCTCTTTGCTCTCCCGCAGACGCTGCACTCCACAGTTTACAGCCAAGGCCGCCCGCTGTTCACGGAGCCCCCACGGGAGGGCCCGCTCTGAGCACTTTAAGTGAACGAACTCAACTCCCATCACACTTTCGAGGCAGCTGCCACCATTATTCCCATTTCACAGATGAGGAAACCCGGGCCCAGAGAGGTTCAGTGACTTGCCCAAGGTCACACAGCTGGGAAAGGGCAGAACCGAGGCTCCAACCCGGGGCATGGAGGCCTGCACGCCTCTCCACCGTGCCGCACCGCCCTGCACACCTGCAGGTGTGAGCCTCACGCTTTCTGTGCTGGGGCCCGAGGAGGCAGGCCAGGGTTGTGGCCCTGTATCTCATCTCCCTCTTGCCTTTTTCTGTCCCCAGTCCCTCCTCCCCCTCAGGACTCTTGAGTCTGGCTCCCCAAATCCTAAGGGAGTAACCGCAGTGACCACCCCAGGCCCGGCCCTCCCGCCTCCCAGGGCCCCCCAGGTGTGGCTGCCGCACTGTGGGGTCGCCTGGGGCCTCTAGAGATTTACAAGCAGCCTATTTTTGACTTTGCAGCTGCCGCCATAAGACCTGGGCCGTCCCGGGGGGGACAGAGCAGCTGGGATGGACCCTCCCGCCGGAGCCAGCGCCAAATCCTCCTGCTATTTCTGAGCAGCCAGAGGAATCCTGAAACTAAAACCTCCATAGAAACGGCAGATCCCTGTCCCTCTGCAGATGGCCCCGCAGAGGGACCCTGGGTGAGCCCCCTGAAGTTGCTTCAGCTCAACGTTCCCGCGGTCTGAGGCTCCATGCGCCAACTCCTGGCTGTGTGATCTTGGGTAAATTACTTCACCTCTCTGAATCTCCATTTTCTCCCCCTCCTATAAAATGGGGTGAAATACTGACCATCTCGTCAAGAAGGTTGTGAGGGGGCCCGGATGTAGCTCAGCGGGAGACCGCTGGCCCAACGTGTGCGAGACCCTAGGTTCCACCCCAGCACTTTTAACCGAGGATTGAACCCCGGGGGTCTAAACCACTGAGCCCTTTTTTATGTTTTATTCAGGGACAGGGTCTTGCTGAGTGGCTAAGGCTGGCTTTGAACTTGAGATCCTCCTGCCTCAGCCTCCCTAGCCGCTGGAATGACAGTTGTGTCCAACACAATTGTCACCCACCACCACCCGGCTCATCTCCAGCACCTTTAAAAAATGAAAGAAAAAAAGGAATTTTTGAGGAAGAAATAAAACCACCAATAGCTAATCACAGGTTTGTTTTCTGTGGCCCCAAACTGAAAACAACCCAAAGGTCCATCCAGGTGAACAATAAACAAAATCATGCCATGTCACACAGTGGGATTCTACTCGGCAATAACAAGGACTGAGCTATTGATGCGTACGATAACAAAAATAAATATCAAAATACTTATGTGGGGTGAGAGAAGTCAGACAAAAATGCAAACATGCCGTATGACTCCATTTATATAAAAACCCAAAGAATACAAATAAAGCTGGGCGCGGTGGCGCACACCTATAATCCCACGGCGAGGGAGGCCGAGGCAGGAGGATCTCCAGTTCAAAGCCAGCCTCAGCAATTTAGCGGGGCCCAAAGCAACTCAGCAAGATCCTGTCTCTAAATAAAATATGAAGAAGGGCTGCAGAGGTGGCTCAGTGGTTAGGTGCCCCAGGGTTCAATCCCGAGTACAAAAAATAAAAATGAATAGAAAAGAGTCATAGAGACAGAAAGCAGATCAAGGTTGCCTGAGGCTGTGGAAGGGAGGAGGAAGGATAGGAGGAGTGAGGAGGGATTTCAGAGGGCTCCGAAGAAACTTTTGGAGGCGACAGGTGTGTTGTTTATCTTGGTTGTGAAGGTTTCGTGGGATACACGTATGTGGAGAATCATCAGCTTCTATGCTTGAAGAATGTGCCTTTTACCGCGTACCCAGCGGATCCCAGTGAGGCGGGATCAAATCTCTCCATCAGCACCAGGCAATGTATAAATGGCGTTATTCCTGTTACTGATCATGCGGTGGCCTCTGGACAATTCTTTGACTTGTCTTCTCCTCCACCAGAACACAGCCTCGGATCTGTTTTCAGTGTGTCCCCAACATCTGGCACATAGTAGGTGCTCATTAAATAGTCGTGGTTGGCAAAGAGTCAATGAACCCGTTACTTTCTCCTAGGCCACCTCAGAATCCAGAGGGTTAGTTAATCCCAACTGGAGACGATCCGTCGACTGCAAACCTCTATGAGAACCAAGGCAGCTCGGACCCAGGCACCTTCAGAGGAAGGAGGACCGACCAGGGTGGAAACAGGAAGTAGGAGCCAGAGTGGAATGTAGTGGACACTAAACACATGTCCCCACCCCATCCCCAGAAGGGCTTGTGCTTCGGACCGTAGAAATGATTTAAAATGAGGCGGTAGGTTCAGCCCTGGGTCCAAATCCCAGCTCTGCTGGGCTGTGTGACCTCAGACAAGTCACTGAACCCCTCTGAGCCTGTTTCCTCGCTGTGACTGAGGGTGACGGCGTTGCTCAGGCGTCCGCAGGGAGCGTGGTGAGCGCCAGGCAGGCTTATGGGTAAGCAGGCAGGCTGGCCTTCCTCCAGCGGACACCCCTGAGTGTGCACATACGGAACGCCGACTGTGTGCGGGCACCGTGTCGAGTGCCTGGGAGGCCCCAGGGGACGGATCCTGGGTCCCTCTCCTCAGGGCCTTTGCACCTTAGCAGCGACAATGGCCCAATTCCAGACGAGGGGCAGTTTTACAATCCCTGGGACAGCGGGGGCCTGTTTGAGCCCTGCAGACCCTGGGCCCCGGGATCAGTGGGGCCACCTCTCCTCCCCTCAAGCCCCTTCCACCCCTGGACAGCCCGGCCCACACCCACCAGCCAGGTCCCCTCCCGGCTGCCTGGAGGCCCCAGCCAGCTGCACACCACCAGAGGCCTCCCTGGGTGACCCCGTGCAGATGTGGGAGCAGGTGGGAGGGGCAGGGAGCAGAGCGGAGCCCGGCGGCCCCCCGGGACCTCCGTCCATCGCCCACCCTCGGCGTGGACCAGACACTCCCATGGGGCTGCCGAGGCGCCAAACTGGCCGTGTGGGCACCTGACAGCACCGCCCTGGCTCTCAGGGTCCCCAGCTGGGAGGCCCGAATAATGACCGGGGCCCACGGCTGTGAACCTCAGTGAGTTCAAGACGTCCAGTGCTTGAAACAGGAGCCGGCCCGCGACAGAGGCCTGTCCACTGTGACCGCTGTCATCGCTGAGTCCAGGGACGGTGGAAGACAGCCGGGCGGGGCTGTCAGGGAAGGAACCCCAGAGGAGGGGACCTCTGAGCAGAAGCGAGGGGTCCGAGGGCAGGAGGGACAGCGGCTGGAAACGCCCAGAGACCAGCGAGACTGACTCCTGCCCTGGGGTTCCGGTCAGCGCCCGAGCCAGCCCAGCCCGTCCCAGGGGACTCTCGAGGGCCTGGCTGAGCGTTCTTGGGGGCGGCTGTCGGAGCTGGTGGTGGGGACGCACCCCTGCCTGGCCCCGGAGTCTCCCTGGGGTCTGTCTCAGGGAAGCCTGATGCCCCCCCCCCAGCCACAGAGCACAGGGACAGGGAGAGAGCCCCTGGGCCCAGAGAAGCGGAGCCACTTGGCCAGAGCGGCACAGCACACAGGTACTCAGGCCGCGCATGTGCGTCTTGGCTGCAGCTGGAGGGCGGGCCCTTCCCCACCGAGCAAGACAGAAGCCATTGTGTGTTAGGAAACCCAAACCAGGGCCCTCCCGTCGGACGTGGCGTTAGCGGGGAGGCCACGGCCTCCCTCCCCCGGCACCCTGGGGACCCAGACTTGCTTCCAGCCCAGCTGCATCTGGATTCCAGGGCCCAGGGCAGAGCGGGAGAAGCCCCCACAGGAACCTGTCGTCGCAGGGCGAGAAGCAGCCGGGAGGGTGGGGAGGCAGAGGCCCAGCCGGGCTGGAGGGCCGGGCTGCGTCCAGCCCCCAGGGCCTGCAGAGGGTGTGGCATTGTCCCGAGTCAGGGCATGAGCCACCCGGGGCTCCCGGGACGGCTCCTGGGGCCTCAGGAACGGGGAGAGGGTCCCAGCCGCCCAGCCAGTCGCAGAGCCCGGGTCTGTGTGGCCGGGGCGCCACTTCAGGGGACGTGAGCCCCCGCCCCAACCCGGGAGCATCCCTTCTGCCCTCTCTGCCCCACACGTCTGCCCCGCCAGCCTCTAGCGCCTGGCCCATGTGTCCCCTGCACAGAGTCACCCCAGCCCACCAACGGCCCCTTCCCAGCAGACTCCCGGCCCACCCCAGAAAGCCAGAGCACCTCGGCCGGAACCAAGGTTTATTATGCACAGCAGGCTGGGCGGAGGCCGGGGGGCGAGGCAGGGGACCCCAGGCTGCCCAGACAGGACAGGGCCCAGCGCCCAGCCCAGGGAGGTCCCAGGAAGCTGCAGGGACAGGCTGCCAGGCCACCAGGGAGCGGGGGGCAGGGGGGCCCCTGCTCCAGGCTGGGCGTCGGAAACTGGATTTCAACCCCCAGCTTCCAGGCTGCTCTGGGGGTCCAACAGGAAGGGAGGAGACACACCCCGGCAGAGGCTGCGGGGGCGACTTTGATGGGACCTGAGTCCCCACACCCCGCGACCCCCGACTCTGGACCAACTAGAAACAGGGGGCACCCGGGAAAATTTAAAACCGTGTTTTGCAGAGTGGGGGGGCTACAGGATTGTACTTTATAGCTGTAAAACATGAAAACAGAAACTTGGAAAAGCCAAGGCCAAGCAAAAGCCCAGACCCGATCCGACTGTTTGCGGGGGGGACTTGTCAGAAGCCGGGGACCCTCAGGTGGGGCTGGGGAGAGAGGCAGCTGCCTGAACGCACTTGACCTTGACCTCTTGTTTCCAAGGGGCACCCCAGGGAACCCTGTTTGGGAAAGACTCTCTTGAGGCCCTGCCATGCTCTACGCCAGGGTCCTCAGGTCCACCTCCGCCCCCGTGGCTCTGAGCAGGGACGCCGGGAATACCCAGGGCCCAGGAGAGGCGCGGGCAGACCCCCTGCAGCCCCGAGACGCCGCCTGGCGGTCCGCGCCGCCCTCCTGGCCTCTTGCGAAACTTCTAGTCCGTCTGGATCGGTCTCTTGGCTGCCTCGACAGAAAGGCAGCCGGTTTGCTCCCTCCCGAGGGACCCCGGACCCGCGTCGCCCGATCGCTGGGGCTGATCCCGCGGGCCGTTTTCTAACGGGGACACGGATGTCCTCCACCTCCCGCGAGGAACCGTGCGTGGGGTGGAGCCCCTGGGGCTGCGAGGCCCGACCGCTGCTGGAACCTGGTGAGGCCGGGGGACCCCAGGCAGCCTCCCCACCAGTGCAGAGCAGGGCGGTGTGGGGATGGCTCTGGGGGTTCCGGGCTGAAGGCCTCTCCACGCCCGAGGAAGTGACCGCGGGGCGCCTGACGGCCAAGGCCAGCAGCTCTGGAGCCTCTTAGTCGCTGGGGGAGACGCTGCTGCAAGCACAGGTGTTTTCAGGGGGACCCGCCGACCCCTGGGCTTCCTGGGCTAAGGACAGAGACCCCTCGGGCTCCCCTTGGCCCTCGCTGGCCGCCAGAGCCGCCTCGGGCCCCGCCGGGCCCGGCTCCCTGGGGAGCTCTGGTTCCTCCGCAGGGGCCACCTCCTGGCTGCCCGGCTGCTCCGGCCTGCTCTGCACCAGCCTGGCCCCCTCCCCGCTGCCTGGGGCAGCCCTGGTGGGGGACTTGAGGTTCTGCGTGGCAGCCAGGATGTCAGCCTGCAGCTGCTGGGAGGAGTCCAGGGCCTCCTCAGGTCGGCCGTCGGGAGCGCGGTCGGGGACCTCGCTGAAGACGCGGGGGCCGCCAGCCCGGTCGCTCTGGTCCACGTACTTCTTCTTGGGAAAGGACGACGGGTAGTAGGCGGTGGCCTTTTGCTTCTGCCGGGCGATGAGGGCGGCGCAGACGATGAACATGAGCAGGAAGGCCAGGGAGCCCACCACGGCGATCAGCATCACGTAGCGGCGGAAGAAGTCCACGATCCCATCCAGGAAGTTGGTGGGAGGCGCCGGGACCCCCGGCGGCGGCGTGGGCTGGGCTCCCAGGGATGTGGGGCTGAGGGCTGGGGTCCGGGGCGGTGGGAGGCTCGGGGAGGAGGCTGACGAGCCCTCGGCCTCTCCGCTGCCCGCCACGTCCTCCAGGAAGGCGGCCGGCAGGGACACAGAGTGGGTCCCTACGGGCTCGGGCCTCAGGAGCAGCAGCAGAGAGAGGAGGAGGCCGGGGACCACCGAGGAGACCATGTTGCCCCAGGGACCTGCGGGGAAAAGAGAAAGGAAAGGGGGTCAGGATGTGACTCAGCACCACATCTGGTATACAGCAAGTGCTCAATGAATGTACCCGGGCAGAAGCGGGTGAATTAACAGTGTGCACGTCCCTGGCTCCCAGGTGCTGGGTGCTACTGCTGCTAAGTTACTCACATGGGATTTCTCAGTGGATCCTGCCAAGTCCCCGGCGGGTGGGAGGTAATTATGATCATCCCCATTTTCCAAGTGAGCAAACTGAGACCCGGCGAGATTAACTGATTTGTCTAGAAGAGCTGGGGTTTGGATCCAGGTGTGCAGGAGAAATGGTGGGATGGGCCGAGGGAGACGCTGAGGGACTGAGGGACCAGAGGGACAGCCCTGCCCAGGGAACCCTCCCTGGTGGCTCCAGGACCCGGTCCCCTGGGGCCTCGTCCCTGCTCACAGAGTGCTTGGTCCCAGGCTTTCTAACCCTCCCAGCCCCTCCTGCTCTAGGAGGCTCCAGGCCTTGAAGCCCGGGCCTCTGCGGGAGGCCGCCAAGGATCAGCACTGTCCCCATACCTCCGGGCTCCAACCGGGGAACCCCTGGGCCTCAGACAAAGCTGGGGGCGCCCCGCCCCACCGCCACCACTAGATGGGAACCAGATGAGCGGCCTCCCTCCCCCGCATGAAGCCCCGGACCCCATCTGGCCCAGGCAGCCTGCCTGATTAATAAAGTCCTCATGGCCGCGCTCGGGCGGAGGAGCTGCTTTCTAAAAGGGCTCCCAGCCCTGAGCGCCGGGCCTGGGGCCCAGACACACCCAGAGACCCCCGGGCGCCTTCCCAGCCCTGGAAGCCGGCTCAGGTCAGAAGGCCCCAGACAGAAAAGCTCTAGGAGCCCGTCTGAGGTCGTCTCTGGGGAAACGGGGGCCCAGAGCGGGTAAGGGGCAGGCCTGAGGCCACACAGCACCAGGAGGCCGGGGTTCCCGCGCCTTGGCGGCAGGTCCCATTTCCAGATCGGGCCACTGTTACAGCATGCGACCCTGCCTGCCTCTCAGGGAGCGGAGGACTCAGGAGACGAGGGAGGAGTCGGGGTCGTCTACGGCTGACAGTCCCTCCGTCCCCACGGGCGAATGGCCCAGGGCTGCTCGCCCTCGGGTGCGGACAGTAGGGGCTGCAATCAAGTCCCTGCCGTAAAGTGGCACGGTGCTTCCCTGGACCGACCCACGGCCTCCGCCGACACTGTCAACTCACCCCGATGGCTGGTAGCCCCAGGCCCGTGAGTGCTTTCACAGAGTTGTTCTACCGTATTTTTTCATTGCTCTACTGATTTTTTTTTTTTTAACTATTTTCTATCTGCAGTTGGTTGAATCAACCGCCAGGGAACAAGATTCCAAGGTCACCTGCACGGATACAAATTTGGCCAAACCAGCTCCAATGACAAAAAATAAACAAGTAAATACTACTACTGATAATAATAACGGTAATTCTAGGGCATTAAAAACAAAAAGCAAAAGTCTCATTGGCTTTTTTTCTTCTTCTTTTTGCAGGGCCAGGGACGGACACCGGGGCCTCGTGCCCGCAGGCAAAAACCCTGACCCTGCGCCGCATCCCCAGCCCTCATTTAAAAGGAGCTGGTGGCCTCACGCAGCTGAGCCCGCCTCCTATTCCACTGGCTTGTCCCAGGACACGCGTTTGGCCTGTGGCCGGGCCGGGATTAGAACCTTCCTCCGTCCGACCCGGAGCCCCACACCCCGCACACCCGTCTGGCCCCGACCGAGAGGCGACACTTCCCAACCGGGCTGAGGAGCGGAGGCACCGGGAGCCCCCTCCTCGCTGCAGAGGTCCCTCCAGACCCCTGAGCTTGGGGGTCTCTGCCCCCAGCCACCTCCCTCAAGCCCCAGGAGAGACTGTTAACAGTGCCAACTGGAGCTTCTCGCCACAGAGGGTGTTGTGACCACGGGTGGCTGAGCACCCAGCACGTCTCCAGGCAGCCTCGAGCTGAAACTGACGACAACAGCTGGAAAACCGGCTGGGCAGGGGTGGCCATCCTGCCTTCACCGTGTCCAGCTCTGCCTCACTTTCCCCATCTGTAAATGGGTGGCAGCAGGTCGATCCCCTGAAAGCTGTCCCGACTGGATGACGTTCTTAAAGTACCTGGCCCTGGATGGCTGCTCACCCGGGAAAGGTGGACTTCAGGAGCAGGATGCTCCAGGATCAGCCCACATTCCTCCTTGTTCTGCCTACAAACGCTTGTCCTCTCCCGATGTGGACTTTTGCTCAGGGGCTCCTCAGCTGTGGCCACCGAGGAATGCAGGACCCAAACACAGACGCACAAGCACACGCGAGCACACATGCACACAGGCGGCGGCAGCAGATGAAATGCTCCCGTCCCCCCAGAGCCTGGGAGCTCAGGGCAGAGGACCAGGAGGGAGGCCACGGAAACCCTCTCTGGCCCTCAGACGCTGAGACTCCCGATCTCGGTGCACCCGCTGCCCTCAGCTCCTCCCAGCTCTCTGAGAAAGGGACAGCAAAGAGCGAGGACACGACCCTAAGTGAAGCCAGCCAGTTTGCAGGAGATGGCTGTGTGACCCTGGGTGGGGCCCCTGCCCTCTCTGAGCCTCGGTTTCTCATCCGTAGAACTGGCCAGGCAGCTCAGCAATGATCCCGCTGCCCACCAGCTGCCCCTCGTCTCCTGGGAAACTGCCACCTCTGGGTCCTGCTGGTTGGGGACTCGGAATCTCAGGCCTTTAGGAGCTGGGCTCAGGCCCCACCCCTCTCCTTTCATCTAAAAGAAAACTTGGGCGCAGACACCCAGGTTGTCCTGACAAGTCAGGGCCAAGCTGTGTGTCCTGGGGCCAGGCAGCTCACCTCTCTGAGCTTCAGCTTCCACATGTGTGCAGTGGGGATAAGGGCCACCCCCTGGATAAGACATAGCAGCGCCTGACACATGGTAGATGTCAGCCAGCGGGTGCCCCGAGATGGTCCAGGTCCCCCCACTTGGAGACTGTCTGGCTCAGACTTTGCTGTTTTAAAAGAGTCACTTGCGGTCGTGAATATGCAGAAACGCAAATTCACCCCTGAGGCCTGGGGACCCCAAGACTTGAGGCTGAGGCCCCAGAGCTGCTACACCACCCCCACCCAGAGATGGACGGCCAGAGGGGGAGGGGCGGCCCAGGAAAGCTGGCTTCAATTAGTGGCCTTGCGGGGAGGGAGGTTCAGGCCGAGGCCCTGCACCCCATCGGTCTGGGGCCGACCGAGGACAGGGACCCGGGCATCTCGCAGGGGAAACCTGGAAGGAAGGTGTTCCTGAGGGCTGGGCCGCAGGCAGGCCCACACGCAGCGGCGGGGACACACTCTACCCCGCCACGCGACGCAGGCACACCAACTCAGACGCGGCACAGAGCGCAGGAGCGTCCCCTGGGCTCCCGGCTGGGCCACACTACCCGTGCGGGGCTCATCCCGGAGACACAGCGATGCCCGGGCCCTGGCGGTCCCCGTCCCCACCACCCTCACCCCATCCTGCAAGCAACCCCCGGGCGCCCCTTTCAGACCCAACGCACCCCTCGGGCCACCCCAGCACCCGCGGGGCTCGCCCAGGGCGCACGTGCGCCCCGCCGGGCGCCAACCGCGCACCTGGAGACGCCGGCCAAGCGCTCGACGGCCGGCCCTGCGCCCCAGGACGGCCGGGCTCCCAGGACCCAGGGGCCCCAGGACTCACCGGTCCCCCGCGCAGGCCTGGGAGCTCGGGCGGTGGCGAGGAGTGGGCGCCTGGCCCGGAGAGTCCGCCGCGCCGGTGCTCTGGCTGGCGCCCGCGCTCCGCCTGCTCCTCCCGCCGGCCGCGGGGCCAGCTTGATTTCATTAAGAGGGTTTGGGGTGGGGACAGGGGAGGGCGGGGCGGCCGCGGCCACACGCAATCCCACCCCGGCTCGCACTCCCGCTCCGGGCGGGCCAGGGGCTGGCTTCCTCCCTGCCCTCCGACCGCTCGGCGGAGAGGACGGACGCACGGACGGGCTGCCCGGGGGCTCCTCCCAGAACTGAGAGCGGGGGTCCTGCCCGCCCCCCACGCTGCACAGGGGCCAAGGTCAGGGAGGTGCAAGTCAGAAGGAAAATTCCCCGGCCCGGATTCCAGCCGTGACTCAGGTTTTCCAGGCTCGGGGTGCAGAGTGGAGGCCGGCTGTGTTTCGGGGAGGCCCGATGGCGGGTCCAGGCCTGGCGGGGAGCCGAGTCCCGGCACCGGCTGAGGTCAGGCCCTTCCTCTCTCCAGGCTGTTTCCCCACTCAGAGGGGTTGGGAGGGAAGCCTGCTGTGATCCCGCTGACCCTGACCTTCTGGGATGTGTGACCTCACAACACCCCAGCGCGGGTAGCTTGAGCAGGAGTCATAGACCCATTTCACAGAGGGGGAACATGAGGCCAGGTGAATTGAAATGGTCTAACTAGGTCCCCGAGGTGAGTTGCTGGCAGCCCCTAGATGACCCTGGATATCCACTGACCTGAGGAATCCAGTGGGCCTCAACCGGCTCTCATCCACCCATTTGTCCCTCCTTCCTTCCCTCTTTCCTTCCTTCCCTCCTTCCCTCCTTCCTTCCTTCCTTCATCCACTCAGCAGATGCTCAGTACATCTACAGTGCACCAGGCCCTGCGCCAACCAGGCTCCAGAGGAGACTCAGACACAACCCGGCCTCCAGGAGCCACAGGCACCCGGACACTCACCTACTGACTCACAGGAGAACCTTCCTATGCAAATTGCTGTTTTTTTTTTTTTTGGTACCAGAGATTGAACTCAGGGGCACTCGACCACAGAGCCACCTCCCCAGCCCTTTTTATATTTTATTTAGAGACAGGGTCTCACTGAGTTGCTAAGGGCCTCGCTTTTGCTGAGGCTGGCCTCTAATTTTGGTCCTCCTGCCTCAGCCTCCCGAGTCCCTGGGATGACAGGCATGCACCACCACACTAGGCAAAAATGGTTTTTTTATAAAACAAGAGACAAGACTAAGTGCTTTGGAACCCCAGACAGAGGGGCTGGTCCCCAGGGACATCATCCCTGTGAGCAAAAGGAGACCCTGGAAGGGGCGGTCCAGGCAGGAGGGCCAGCAAGGGTGGAGGCGCTGTGTTCAAGTCAGGCTGGGGCATGGCCCAAAGGAAAGGGCAGGGGGCAGAGGCTGGGGGAGTCGCAGGGGCCTGGCTGAAGCCTGAGGCTGGCGGGAGCCTAGGACGCTGTGGAGCAGGAGCCGGAATCAGCAGCTCGGATCCACCTTGGAGGCCGGGGCTCTAGGTTTGGGTTGTTCCTTTGGGTGGTCTCGTCAGCCCCTCCTCACCTCCAAAGCCTGGGAAGAGTCGTTGGTGAGGAAAATAAAATCAGGGACTTTCCCAAGCCCTGAATTCCGGAGGGACCGAGGACCAGGGACTGTCCACCGAGGGACGGCACCCATTGATGGGCACCCCTGCCTCCAGATTCAAGTGGAGCCTCTCTCCTGCCTCCATTTGCCTGGCCAGAGACCATGAGACCACAGCGACACTCACACACATCCACTTGCACACACGTACACACGTACGGGATGCACGCAGACACGACACACACCCACGCACACACGTGCACACCTGTCCTCACACACACATAGTTCACACAAGGTCACGCACACACACACACACACACACACACGCACGCTTCCTTTTAAATTGCACGCACTCCCCCATCCAGGCGGGAACAGCAATCTCGCCTGCAGGAGCCCCGCCCGCTGCAGCACCCCTGTGGGCAGCTGCGCGGATCCCTGCCCGGCTCCGGCCTGCAGCTAAATGTGGACTCGGGCTAGACGCATGTCGCCAGCCCGCCAGCCACAGGCTCCAACCCAGAAAGGCCCTGAATTTCTTTCATCTACAAATATTTCTTGAGCCCTTGCTCTGCGCCCAGGCTTCACTCAGGCCCTGGGAGATGCGACGGGCGAGGAGCTCAGGGGACAGGTGGGAGACCTGCCACCAGCACATAAACAAACAAAAGAATCCCTAACTGCACCCTGGGCTTAGAGTGGGGAGGGGCAGCTCAGGGTCAGGGGCGCGCTTGCCACCGGGCTGGTGTGCTCTCCGGCCTGGTAGGGGACTTCCAGCCGCCCTTGACGAAGAGGCTTGCAGGGACGCGAGGCTGCAGGGGGGTTTTCAGCAGGAAGAACAGCACGTGCAAAGGGCCTGCGGTGGACAGGGATGCCTCCAGGGCAGCTCCTAAAGGTCACTGCACGCGTGAGTCAGCGAGCCAGTTCTGCACGCTGACTCCAGCCCTGAGGTGACCGCCCTGTCACCCCCACCTGCGTGTGCGGCCTTTTCCCGCCTAACCCTGCGAGTTCATTCCAGCGCGCTCGCCCACCCCTGAGTCCCGGGCTCTGGGACGCGTGTCGGCCTGGCCTGGACGCTCCCCAGGGCCTGCACGGAGCCGGCTGGACCACCCTCTGACCACCTGTAATTTCGGAGGCACAGAACAGCGCCAGGCCCTCTGCCCAGCCTGGAAGCCATTCAGAGACCCCACCCCGGCCCCCGGTGCCGCGAGAGCCGCAGCCTCGGAGGCCGGGAGGCCAGGAGGAGCTCGCCCCTTGGGCCTCTGCCAGGACCCTCCCTCCAGAGCCGCCCGCCCACCACAGCCCCCAGCTGCAGCCCCTGTGGGCCCAGGGCCACTGCTAATGACAGCGCCCGAGGCCACAGGGACCTGCCCTCTGGGCAAAAATAGCCGGAGCCTTTCATGTGGCTGCAGAGGCCTGGCCCCGGCTCAGCACAGGCCCGGCTTCAGAGGGACGCCGCTGGTGGCCTCCCGCTTGGCACTCTGAGGAGGCGCAGGGGCCGCGTCCAGGCAGGACGGAGCCCCGGTGCGCGGTGGAGCCTCCCCGGGCCTGGGGGCCTCGTCCGCAGCGGGACGTGATCACGTCCTGCTCTGCGGTTGAGGGAGCCGGGCACTCCTGGCCGCGTGGCCCGAGCACCCCGCTCATCGCCGCCACCCCACCCCCAGGAGGCCCTCACTGAGCCCCAGCCTCCAGGCAGGGAGACCGGCGGCCTCCCCCACGCTCCCGCCACCCCCCGGGGTGTCCCCTTGAGGCCGGAGCACACGGGGCTGTGCTGGCCTCTCTCCCTGGAGACTGGGCCTCGCAGGACCGGAATCAGGGCCTTTCCGGCATCCCGAGCGCCGGGACTCAGTAGGTGCTCAGTAAGTGCCCACCCACCGGCTGCAAGACGGCAGTGCCACCGGGCCTTGGCATAGACGTTGAAGGACCAGACAGACAGGGAGACGCGGGTGCCATGGTGCTTGTTCCTGGGTCCTTGAGACAGATATATCCTGGGTACCTGCTCTGCACCAGCTCCCGCGTGGACACCGGAGGATGTGGGAACAAGACAGCAGGCCCTACCAAGGGGAGCTGCTATCAGGGGAGACATGGAAAACGAGTCAACCAGCAAATAGGGAAGACCACCCAACACTGCCAGCTGCTGTTGGGGAAATGAAGGGATGAGCTGGAACAGCTTGGGAGAGGGCAGGAGCAGGGGCAGCTATTTTAGCAATTGTGGTCAGGAACACATTCCTTTCACCTCTGGAAAGGAATCTGAACTGACAGCTGCAGGATAAGGGAAGCAGGTGTGCAGAGGCAGAAGAGCATCCAGGCCAAGGGTGCAGCAAGTGCAAAGGCCCTGAGGCAGGAAAGGGCTTCCCTCCCCCTTGAGAGCACCTCCAGGGAAGTAAGACTCGGCGCTGACCAGTTCTCACCTGGGAGCGTTAGATCTTGTAAACTGGGACACCTACCTTAGCTCCAGACTCTACCCTCATGCACCACATGACCTGCACCTCCGTTTCCCTTCCTAGAAGGGGAAGGGTCAGAAGTGTCCCCGGTGGCTTTATTCCTAATAGCCAAAGACCAGAAACAGCCCAAACACCCACGACCAGCCAGATGTGACTGAGTCCCACACACACACTGAGCCAAAGAAATGGACGTGTCCCTTTCCCTGAAGTTCTAAAACAAAGGCCAAATTTAGCTGTGGGGTCAGAAGTCAGAAGAACAGTGATCCCTGGAAAGTACCAGCTGGGGAAGAGCCCAGTGAACCTTCTGGTACTGGAAACACGGTTCGTGTTCTGGGGATACCGGGAAAGGGAGCCAGACGCTTCAGACTTGTGCACTTTACGTAGTTTATGACTCAATTCAAGGTTAAAAAGATTGGGAGGCTGAGGCAGGAGGATCGCAAGTTGGAGGCCAGCCTCAGCAACTTAGCAAGACCCTGTCTCAACATAATAAAAGGGCTGAGGATGTGACTGAGTGGTTGAGTGACCCTGGGTTCAACCCAGGAACCCTGCATCGGCCTCTTCTGGGGCAACACCCTCAGGCTGGGGGCTAGGAGCTTCCTGTGGCCCGGGTGGCCCAGCCAGCTGCACGCGCCCTTGTAAACGTTTACATTCCCCAGGGCCCGTGTGTGGTGCGGTTTTAAGAGGCCAGCCCTGGGCTCGCTGCAGACTGGCCTCAGCGTCCGCCGAGCGCCCCGGGGCCGGACCCTGCACTGCCACGGACCCTCGGGCAGGGGAGCGGCTGCTGAGAGGGAAGAGAGTGCGAGGGGCTGACCTCCAGGGGCCGCGGCCACCAGCCCTGGGGAAGTGGGCGCAGCTCTCCTGCTTCCAGTCCCCGCCCTCCCTCTCCCCCTCCCCCGCTGTCTTTCTCCCGTTTTCCAAGTGCTTCCCGGACACACAGCTGGACGGCGCTTTTCAGGCACTGGAGGCCAGCAGAGGACACGCCCGTCCTGGCGAGGCTACCCTCTAGGAAGAGGAGGCCGACTCGAAGACGGTCCTGCAGCCAGGCAGGGGCCGTGCGCGCCTCCAATCCCAGCTGAAGCAGGAGCACCCCAAGTTCAAGGCCAGCCTGGGCGATCGAGCAGGACCCTGTTTCAAAACTAAAATGACAGCTGGGGCCGGAGCTCAGCGGCAGAGCATCTGCCTCCCCTGGGCAAGGCCCCGGATTCAGCTCCGGGCACTGGACGGGGAGGGGACCGCTTGGTGGCGTCACTGTGGGGCTGTGGACGGTGGAGCGAGAGAGGGAGTCAGGGAGTTAAGCCAAGGAGCAGCCCTCGAGACAGAAGCAAGGGCTGTGCAAAGGTCCTGGGGCCAGCGGCACCTGGCATTTTCCAGGAGTGGACAAGGGGCTGGGGTCTCTGAAGCAGTGAGCCAGGGGAGGCAGAGGGATGAGAGGTTGCAAGGTCCCCGGGCAGATGGCGAGGGTTCTGCAGGGGCTCGGCTTTGGCTTTGCTGTGAGTGAGGGGTGGCCCACCATTGTTCCCAACGCTTGAGGACCCCCTCCTCCTGGCAGCTGCCACCAGTCAGCCCTCTTCCCCGGGGCCCAGAAATGCCCTGGCAACAGCCTCACAGAGAGGGTCTTCCCCAAGACCCAGACCCACCAACAGGTGGAAACAGGCCAAGTGGGGTGGGAGCCAGAAGGCAAATCATCACCATGAGCCAAGACCCTCGTGCTTCAGGGACCACCGCATTCTGCCGCTCTCGAGCAGGGTGGCCTAAGCAAGTGGACCACTCTGAACCTCAGTGTCCTCTTCTGTAAGAGGAGGGTGATGGCCACATGCACTTCTCTGTGGTCTTGGGAGTGCAAAAGGAGCCCTAGGCACCCAGCATTTAAAGACCATGCCAGTAGTGACCGCCCACCGCAGGGACACATGGGCTGGGACTCCCCACACCAGTGGGGCAGCAGCCAACCCGGGCCTGACACCCTGCAGGCAGAGACGGGAAGGGGTAGAGCCGCCAGCCACCCAGCCCCCACCCCAGACGCGGGAGGCTGGCGGTCCTCAGGTGCCGGTCCTTGGGGGGGGGGGGTGCGCACCGCCCCAGGGGCCAGACCGACCTCCCCAGCTGAGCCCCGGGCCTCTGCGAGGAGGCCGGGAGGAGGCCGGTGCTGGGGGCTGGGCCGACAGCTGGAGACATCTGGTTTGCATCGCGGTTGGAAGCAGGGCCAGGCAGCCCAGGAATGCGGGAGCTAATTTTAGGCCGAAAGACAGAGCTGGGCGGGCGGAGCTCGCGGCCACAGGCCCAGCGCCACCCGGAAGCCTCCGCTGCTGCCCTCGGAGGCTCCGCCCGCGCCACGGCGGGACGCTCTCGGGATGGGCCCGACTGGACGCCCACGGGGTGCCGGCCAGTCCCCTGGCCTTGCAGCCCCGGGAGAAGAAGCTCCTGGCCCCCAAGAGGCCAGCGTGGCGCGTCGCTAGGCGGCCGCGCTGGGACCCAAACAGGCGCCGCGTCCCCGCCTCCGGGGCCTCCTTTCCCGCGGTCTCCTTGCCTTGCCTGGGCCTGGGCCCTCCTGCAAAGCTTCCTGTGCTCTCCTCCATCCCACGGATGGTCCCTGGGTCCCCCTACTGTGTGCCACACACATGCAATGACAGGGACAGCAGGAACACAGGTCCCGCCCTCTCACGGTGCCATTCAATAGGTCCCTGGGAAGGGACAGAGGAGCACAGACTAGTGACTCCCTGGGGGCTGAGAAGGTGGCTGTCCAGCTGAGACCTAAAGATTAGAAGGTGTCAGCCGGGGACCCTGGGAAGAGTGCCAGGTGCGAGGACCACGGGTGCAAAGGCCCTGAGGCAGAGCACCTGAGGAAGAGCCAGACGGGGCGGGGGGACAGGAGCTGTCCCTGTTCATCCAACAGGAGTGTCACGAGATGAGACAGGGCCTGGCACAGGAGGAGCTGGGGCCCAGAGGCTCCCGCTGTCCCACACACGCATTTGCATCCTGTGATTTGCCAAGGGGCTGCCGAACTGAACCTCTGTCTGTCCCTCTCGGGGCTCCGAGGCTGGACACAGGGCCTCCAGAAAGACCTCCCCCAGGAGGGCCGTGGGCAGCCCAGAGCGGGGGTGGAGGCCGGCCACCCTGCGGGGCTTCCGGTGGCCACCTTTCCGCCCAGGTCTCCCTGCCAAGGCCGCCTTCCCTGCTCCTTCCTTGGCCAGAGCATCAGCAGGCGTGTCTCACCACGTCGCTCAGTGGCCATGTCCTGGTTCCGCCAGGCCTGGGCACGCAGGTCCCCGAAGGCAAATCAGGGGCAGCAAGGGCTACAGCCTTTGGACATGGAGAGGTCACTCAACAACCGAGTTCCTGGTGACACAAGCCCCTCTCGTTTCCAGGAACCTCTGGGAAGGGAGCTCTGTGGACCCCTGCTGAGGACGCCCCAAGCCTGTCCCCGGGGCGCAGCTGACTCAGGACCCCACATCTCCTGGGGCGTCTCACACAGAAGTCCCCAGGCCAGAGCTGCCCTCAGCTGAGACCCACCCAGGTGGAACCCTCCCGTTTGGGCATCGGGAACCTTGGGACCAGGGTTTCGCCAGCCAGGGAGGCTGGGTCCCCAGATTTCCTAATACTTAGGGTTTGATTCTGTCCCAGGAGGAATATTAGAAAAACAGACAAATCGAAAGAAGCCAATCCACGTCATCCATCTTGCCAGACTCTCTCTTAATCAGTCTGCGTGTTTCCTTCTGGTCTTTTCCCTCCACTTGATAATCCCAATAGCCAGGATTTATTGAGCACTTACTTTCCGCCAAAGCCCGGTGCTTAGAGCTTCCCATGCCTGTCTCGTTGATCCTCCTCTTGCCCCTTATTATCCCCTTGCACAGATGAGGAGACTGAGGCCCAGAGTCCACTTCACATGGGGCCGTCGGCTTGTCCGGGTCAGGTCTCAGCATCGTTTTCAGTGGCTGAGGACGCGCTACGGACTGGAGCTGGGCTGCCTTCCTTCCTTTGTTCCCGATGGTGGGAATACTCCAGGAACAGACCCCGGTCACCTGCTCCGCACCAGGACTCACTAGAGGCTGGGAACCAAAGAGAGTCACCGCGGCTGCCCACGGACACACTCCTCCTGTGTGCAGGGGTGCGTGCGGGTGAGGACCTGAGAGCGGCCGGCGTCCCAAAGGGCTCAGCGGTTGGCGGCTGCCCGCACCCACCCCCGCCCACCCAAGAAGTCAAGGTGACCATGCTCAGAGCTCGCGTCCACACACAGAGGGTGGGTCCTCGGTTCACTGTGCACACGGAGCTGAGTCCTGGGGCCCACGCGCCGGGAAGGAGAGCTTCCCGCGGGACAGAGGGCAGGCCTGGGTCACTCGCCCAGCTGCTTCCTGTCCCTACAGGGAGCCACCATGGAGACTCCCATTTTACAGCGCGGGAAGTTGGGGCCCGCGAGAGTGCAGTCCTGGGCTGCTGGGGACCCTCTGCAGCACCTCCCGCAGCGCCACCCTCCGTCCACGGAGATGGCCTGGGTTCCGAGTGGCCCCCAGGGAGGAGTTCTGCGGCCGGCATGAAGTCAGGCCCAGGGCCCGGCTTGAAAGCACGGAGATTTGGGGGGTTCCCAGTCGCTCCCCAGGGAGCCCAGTTCTGGTCACTGCTGACCCAGGTGAATGGTATTCGGGTCATTTACGTGACAGGAGCAGACACAGAGGACCCACTGGGCAGATGGGAAGATCAAGGCCCAGGACTGGGCAAAGGTGGGGTGCAATGCCATCCCCCCACCTGGGGAGGAGGGAGAGCGGGGGAAGCAAAGAAAGCGGAGGCAGGGCGAGGTCCAGCCAAAGCTCAAAAGCGCCTGCAGGGCCTGGAGGAGCTGAGCCCTAAAGAGTGAGGAGCAGAGGCAGGAGGACAGGAGGCAGAGGGAGAGGGAGGGGGACACGGACAGGATAGTGAGCAGTCAGTCACAAAGCTGGATACCTCTTTTAACCTCGGGCACTAGGGAGCCATTGATGGTTTCTGAGCAGGGGAGCAACCACGGAAGGTAGGAGGGTTGGACTCCCCCAGCAATTGCAGCTTCCTTGGCCTCCCCGACCTCAGTCCCAGGAAGGGGCAGGAAGCCACCCCAGGGGTGGCTGTCTGGGACTCCAGGAAGCCTGCCCGAGCACCCTGCTCACACAGCCTGGGCAGATGTCCAGGCGGCTCCCTGATTGGCTGGCTTGCTTTTGAGGCATGTGGAGCACAGAGGACCCTGAGTCCAGGCAAACGTGGGTGCCCGTGACCTCTAGCAGACCAGGAGGAAGTGTGCTCCCGCCTCACCAGAAGGTTCCACTGCTTCCCTGCCCCCCAGAGTGACCTCGGCTGGATCACTGTCCGCAGACAGATGCCTTTGGCCTCTTCCTGGTCTCCCTATCCCAGGAGCCACCATTCACGCTGGGCTTCTGTGCGCCTTCTGTCATTCAGCGGAACATGTTGAGCGTCCTGCATGAAGACCTGCGCTCAGTACTGTTCCTGTTCCTTCCCGGCGCTATTCCACGCTGCAGGCAGCCGGGTTATTTTACTCTTCACCAGTTGGATTGGGGTTGTTTCCAGGTTTGCTCTTTTTTTTGTACCTGAAATTGAACCCAGAACTACATCCTCAACATTTTTTTTTTTGCGTTTTTACTTAGAGTCAGGGTCTCACTAAGCTGCTGAGGCTGGCTTCAAACCTGCGATCCTCCTGCCTCGGCCTCCCTGGCCGCTGGGATGGCAGGTGCGCGCCCAGCGGCTATGACTCTAACTGCTCTCATGCGCCCGGACGTCGTCATTCTTGGGCAGACACCTGGGAGCGTGATTTCCGCATCTAACTTGGAAACTGGTTTCCAAAGTGGCCGCCCCGAGTGGTGCCCAACAGCCATGTGCGAGTGTCCCCGCCGCGGGGGCTCTGAGCCCTGGGTGGTCGTCGGCCTTCCTCCGCTGGCTGGGGATGCTGAGCGCCTTTTGCACCAGGCTCGGGACACCCACCCGGAGGCCCGCCAGGCCCTAGGCACGCCACCTGACTCAGGAGGCTACCCTCAACCCGACCCCGACCCCGACCTGCCCCTTCCACCTCGGTCAGTCGGAGGCGACCCCAGGGCCTCGCCAGGACGATCGGAACCGGAGTTGGCCGCCCAGTCCCAGAGTCCGCCTTCCCTCTGTCCCAGGCCCTCTCCACACGCCGGCTCCGACCCAGGGCCCCGCATCCTCGCACAGCCGCCCGCTCCTCCCTGCACCTGCTCTGCCTCTTCGGTCCCCGCGCCCCTGTCCCCAAGGCAAGCCCCTGGGGCGCACGGAACGCTCCGCCCTCGCGAGGCCTCCGCTCCGCTCTGCTCCTCGGGTCCCCAGCCGGGTTTCCCGCCTCCGCCCCACAGGTGTGCCCCACTGCGCATGCTCGAGCCCCCAGCCTCTCCGGGCCCTGTGCGCGGACACCCTCCGACCTGGGGGGCCATTCCCTTCGCCAGGACCTCCTCCAGACGCATGAGCCTGTCCCGCTCACGTGGCCTCGAGGGGCCTAGCCCGGTGCCTGGCACACTCCCTGAGTGGCAGATGAGGATGGGGCATGAGGAGAGAAACGGGGGGTTCCCTGCTCAGAGCAGCCGCTGGGTGAACCCCCACAGCGTGGCGGCAGCCCCAGCTGGTCGGCGACGAGGGTGCCGGAGGAAACTCAGCCAGACGACCGCCTGCCCCCCACTTCCTGGCTCCCCTCCTTCCTTCCTTCCCTGCCAGCAGCGCCGAAGTCAGCAGGGTCGGGTTTCCTGGAGATGCACAGGCTGGAGCCGGGGCTCGGCTCGCGGGATCAGTTTCCCCAGCAGTAACCCAGGATCGTGGCTGCGTCCCCGTCGTGGGGTCGTGGTGAGGCCCGAATGAGACGATGCGATGGCGCGTTTGGCAAGGAGCTGGGCGAGCAGCAAGAGCTATTGATGCCAGCCCGGCCTCTGCCTGCCTCTCGTCCCTGCCCTGGCTCCGCTGCGACCCGCTCTCTGCAGAGGGTGCAGGGCTCTGTCGCCCTCCCAAGGAACAGAGCCTTTCCTCGGCCTCAAGAAGCGCAAAGGGTGACCAAAGGGAACTTCCAGGGCCGGGGGAAGGTCAGCAGCGTGAGACTGTGAAGCACGGGATTCCCCCAAAACCCCACGTGGAGACGCATGTGCCTTTCAGGCCTGGGTTCCAATCCCAGATACTCACGCCTGAGCTGGGGAGGGTGACGTCACCTCTCTGAGCATCAGGGTTTTCTGTGAAATGGAGAGAATCGAAGTACATCCCTCAAAGGCTGCTCCAGGGGTTTGCGGAGAAGCTACAGATGTCTGTGGGTTCAGCATGTGTTTACTGGATGGCTGAGTGGGGAGATTCGAGCCAGCAGTGTTCAAGGGCAGGGGGTCACTGTGCAGAGGAAGGACACAGTAGTGACCAGAGCCTGCCTGTGTCTGCCCGGAAGCCACTCGTCAAGTTTTCAGTCCACAGTTTAATAAACATATTACATTAAAAACCAAGGTCAGCCGGTGCTCTGGTGCACGCCTGTAATCCCAGCCGTGCCAGAGGCTGAGGCAGGAGGATCTCAAGTTCAAGGTCAGTCTCATCAATTTATCGAGACCTGTCTCAAAAAATAAAATGGGCTGGGGATACAGCTCAGTGGTACAGTACTCCTGGGTCCAAACCCCAGTACCAAAAAGAGCAATTAATTAAATAAAAATCAAGGTCAACATGGGGCTGGCGACGTAGCTCAGTGGTAGAGACCTTGCCTCTCGTGGGCCAGCCCCAGGTTCCATCCCCGTTCTACACACACACACCAAGGTCATCGACGCTCAAAACTCACCACTTCCTAAATTCTTCACTCCATCCTATGATTATCTATGATCTCAAGGTTATTTACACCTGTCATTGTTATCTGCTACTTAACGTTTGGCAGCTCAAAACTGGCCATGAGGTGTTTCCACGGAGGACTAAGCAAACGCTACAAATCAGGCTTTCTTCCCTCCAGGGAGCCAGGTGTTAGCGCTCAGTGGGTCTGGAGCCCCTTCCTGACTAAAGCAGGCTCCTTCCTCCTCCAAGACGCGACAGAAGGAGGCACCAGGTCGTCTATGGCGCTAGGAGCTGGTGGCGGGCGCCCCCTGCTGGCTGTTTTGAGCACCCATCAGCAATGCAGAATTAAATCCTGCACCTTTGTGGACAGAGACTGGAACAGAGAGAGCCGCGGAGGGTCGCGATCTTCCCACAGAGAAGGAAAGCCAAACCTGTGCAGTCACACAGCATCCTCAAGCCACAATGCTCCGGAAAGAAGCCCTCAGGGAAAGGAAACCTCCAGGAGGACCCCGCGACGAGACCCCTGGGGAGATGGGTGCTGTGGTGCACCCCTGTAATCCCAACACTCAGGAGGCTGAGGCAGGAGGATCAAAGCCAGCCTCAGCAACTTAATGAGGACCTAAGTAACTCAGTGAGACCAAGGTGGGGATGTGGCTCAGTTGGTTAAGCACCCTTGAGTTCAATCCCCAGTTCCCAAATAAATAAACAAATAAATAAATCAGAAAGCCCCAGGCAAACTCGGATGCCTGGTCACCTGGGAAGGCTGGTCACCCGACGTTGAGATCAGAAGTCAGAAAACTTACAGAGCCTGATCCGGCCTGCCACCTGTTTGTAAATAAAGTTTTATTAGAACACAGCCACACTCATTCATTTATGAGTTACATCAAATGTTGACCGACTGGCCCTTGAAGAAAAGGCTTGATGACCCCAAAGTTTGAAGAACCCTTCCTACAAGCTGAGGGAAAGCCCAGAGCTGACCCCGGGCACTGGTGGGAGACACGCTCCATGTGGAAAGAAGAAGTCAGGTGGCCTTCCAGGGAGGACAGCGTGGACGCATAGAGGCACTTTTGTCTGAAGCCTGGGGAAATGTAGTTCTGTAGGTCACAACTGGGTCATGGGGGGTGAATACGGCCTCTTATTTCCTCCCGACAGCCTGAGACCTCCCTAGCTGCTCATGGATGGGTCAAGAGGCCCCCATGGCCCAGGAGCGGATACGGAAGTCGAGCCCTTCATGAGCTTCCCAAGGGGCCTGGGGCCGGAGGCAAAGGGCTGCGATCTAGCCAGCCCTTCACACTGAGGGGTGGAGGATGCCAGGAAGGCTTCCTGGAGGCGGCAGCCTGGACACGTGAAGGATTCCGCCATCATGCATTCGTTCATCACACATTTATTGAGTGCCTGTTCTGGGCCAGGTCCCGGGTGGGGGAGGGATACTACGGAGAAGGAGACAGAGCCCACCCTGAACGGCGGCCACAGGGAGCGGTGAGAGGGAGGGAGCACATGGGGTTCCTGTGTCACCAGATGGAAGCTCGCTGGTCCACACAGCCCCCCAGACAGGTCTACTGCCAACCCCCACCCCACTCCAGCCTTCTCAGGCTGAGGCCTTGCCCTGGTTCCCCAGAAACCCGCCCAAGACCACCCAAGCAGCACCTCGTGGGGTGGGCTCAGGCACACACACTCTTCAGTACTCTCCGAAATGCCCCTTCTGCATGGCGACCGTGGCAACCAGAAGAAAAGAGCAGTGGGGGCCTGACATGGGGTGCACGCCTGTCACCCCCGCAGCCGGGGAGGCTGAGGCAGGAGGATCGCCAGGTTCCGCAACTTAGTGAGGCCCTGAGCAACTCAGCGCGATTCTGCCTCTAAATAAAGCATAAAAGCGACTGGGGACCTGGCCTCGGGGTTAAGCGCCCCTGGGTTCAATCCCTGGCACCAGAAAAGAAAAAGAAGACAAGACAGCAACGTGGTGGTGGGAGTGGGGAGGAGGCTCCAGGGGCCTGGAAGAGGGACGAAGTCAGAGGCTTAAAGGGGCCTCAGGACACATGGGGACCAGGGATGTGGGGAGGGTCTGGCAACGAGGCTGTCTGCCATGGTTCCCGGGGCAGCCAGGCTTCCGAGGCAGGAGGCAGCCCCAGGACCTTGGCTGCTTGGGGCCCCATTGGGAGCAGTCAAAGTCCCTTCCCTAAAGACCCGGAGTCCCAAGGGTCTCCGGGGAAGGCCAGATCTGAGGGCGGGCGCGAGGGCTGGCGGCCGTGGGGCTAGGGCAGGAAGCTGTGCAGCGTGAGGTCGTCGCCCTCGCGGTCCTCCGCCGCCTCGGCCTTCAGGCCCCGGCTCTTGGGCAGGCCCCCGTTGGCCGCGGTGGGCGCCCCCTCGCCGGCGTCGGGCAGCAGGGCGGAGATGCAGACCATCTCGGTGGGCGAGTAGTTGCGCACCGGGTACATGTGGCCCTTGCGGGACAGGCGGACGGCCAGCACCACCGTGCACACGAGGAAGACGGTGGCCACCAGGGCCAGCACCAGGATGGCCAGCAGGCACTGCTTCACCGGGATGAGGCCCGAGGCGCCGGCGGGGCTGGGCGCCGTGGGGCTCCCAGGCGGGCCCGCCTCGCGACTTTGCAAGGTGCTCTCCGCTAGGCGGGTGGTGGCGATGGCGCCCTGGTAAGTCACAGGGGCGGCGGGGGCTTCCGTGGACCGGGGCTTCACGGCCAAAGGCTCTGTGGACTCAGCCTCCACGACCACAGCCTTCACAAACACAGCCTCAGTGGTCGCAGGCGGACTGGTCTCTGCCTCGCTGGTCGCAGGCGGACTGGTCTCTGCATCCGTGGCTGAAGGCGGACTGGTCTCTGCATCCGTGGCTGAAGGCGGACTGGTCTCTGCCTCAGTGGTCGCAGGCGGACTGGTCTCTGCCTGGGTGGCAGCGGGTGGACTGGTCTCGGCCCCGGTGGCCCCAGGCGGAGTGGTCTCTGCCTGGGTGACTGCTGGTCCTGTGGACAGGTCCTCCGCGCCCACAGCCTCCCCGGGTAGAGCCCCCAGTGTGGTTGGAGCCCCCGTGATGGGAGCCGTGGCAGAGGTCAGCTCTGTGCCTGGCACCCGCAGCGTGGCCGTTTCTGTGCTTGGCTCCTCCCCCACTGTCCCTCCTGCACCCAGGCCAGCAGAGGGCCCTGTGGCTGGCTCGGGGGTCCCGGGCCCTGCAGAAGCTCTCTGCTCCGAGGTGCCCACTGTGGTCAGAAGCTGGGGATCTGCAGCCACGCTCCCGGTGTGATTGTCGAGTGTTTCTGGAGGGTCTGTGGCTTCTAAGGGATAGTCTTCGTCTTCGTAGTCCTCCAGGGTGACCTGTCTCCGTCCCCGAGCAGGCCGCGGGGCTGGGGCTGCGGCGTCCGCTTTCTCCTGCAGCTGGAGGATGCAGCCTGCTTCCAGCAGCATCAGCAGCAGGAGGAGGTGCCGGGGCATGATACCTGGAGGACACGGAGGCAGACAGACGTCAGGACACCTCCCGCCTGGACCACCCTGCTCCTCCCCTGGCAGCCAGTCTTGCCTGAGACGGGCGTCCCCACCGGCCAGGATGCACCTGGACGGAGCGGACCCTGCGGCGGCAGCAACTATTACAATTTATCAACACGCATCAAACCATCCAGGATCCTCCCTAGGGTATAAAGAAACTTCACCGTGTCCTTAACATTTTTTGGCTAAAACTTTTTATTTATGGGCAAGATAATTCATGGGGGTAGAGGAAGAGAGTCTTAGAGCTTATGGTCCTATTAACATCTCACGTCTTCCCTTCTTAATTCCTCTTGTTGTGGATATTAACAATTTACCTTAAGAGCACAGTCGTACCTGTATTCAACTCATAAAGAGATAAACATGCAGCCAGGCAAACACAGGGTCCATGCCTGCCATCCCAGCTACTCGGGAGGCTGAAGCAGGAGGACGGCAAGTTTGAGGTCAGCCTCCGCAAGCCAGTGAGGCCCTAACTCAAAAATAAAATAAAATAAAAGGCAAGGCACGTAGTTCAGTGGAACAGCACCTGCCTGGCAGGCATGAGGCCCTGGATTTAATGCCCTGCACTGCAAAGAGAGAGAGAGAGAGAGAGAGAGAGAGAGAGAGAGAGATAGACAGAGCGTGCATGCACAGGTTGCCACGCTGTGGTGGGGTCCAGGTAAAGCTGCTGGTCAGACATCAAGGCCTCTGAGTCCGGCCCTTGCCCGAGCTTGCACCCCTCTGCCCACTTCTATCTCATCTCCCACCCCCTTGGCTCCCACCAGTTCTCAGGGTCCCTGTTTGCCCGGTTCTCCCTCAGCATCTCTGCTTGGTCCCGCTTCCTTTGGCCGTGTCCTCTCCTGGACAGTGGGGATGAGGGCGTACCCCTGAGGCTGCCCTGAGGATGGAATGACATGATGTGGGCAAAACAGCCCCGTGGCGAGCTCTCCAGGGGTCCAGGGCTTTGGTTCTTCCAGTACACCTCCCCCGTAAGTCCGCAAGGGCCCAGAGCCATTCACTGCACACTGAGCCATTCACTGCACACTGAGCCATTCACTGCATTCTGGGACCAGGAGGACACTCGGACCTTTCAGAACAGCCCGGTCCCCAGGAGCTTACACCCATCGGGCTTGTCTGCACGGGAGTGCTGTCCTCTCCAGGGGTCGAGGGAGGAGGACGCCTCTCCTCCTGGCTCCTGGCTCTTATTCTCTCCCTTGCGCTCACTGGTGTTTCCAGAATTCAAAACCTTGCCCGTGAGAATTCTGTGGTGGTGTGAACAGACTGTATGCTATTACCGTCATAATGGCAGTAAATCATTGTACTTCAAAATGTGTGGCCTCTAAAAGTGAGGCTACACTGAATGTTCTGGCATGGACAAAGGCTCCCTCCTCCTCCACATGATGGACAGTTCCTGCACCCTATGGCAGCCAATAGAGATTTGTAGGTTGCTCTACAGAAAAGCTGCCACAACTACTTCTAACAATACGCTTCCCTTCTCTTGTCCCCATGTGTCCAGCAACAGGTGTCATCGTCCCTTTGAATTTTTTGGCAGTTGGATGCATGTAAATTATTATTGTGCTTTCCGTGTCCCTGAATATCTTGTGTTGGGGGAGGGAGACGGGACTGAACCCAGGGGTGCTTTGCTGCTGAGCTACACCCCCAGGCAGTTTTATTTCTTACTTTGAGACAGGGTCTTGCTAAGTTGCTGAGTCTGGCCTCGAACTTGAGATCCTCCTGCCTCAGCCTCCCATGTTCCTGGGATTACAGGTGTACAACACCATACCCATTTCTTGTCATATATTTTTGAGTATTTATAATAGTTTGAGTTTTTGTATTCCCTGTCTAATTGTCTTTTGGATCGTTGTCATTTTGAACCGTTTTATATATATTATTTTATATACATGTGACTTTTTTTCTCTCATCTGCATTACAATTTTTCCCCAAATATAACATTATTCTTTTGATTTATTTATGGCATGCTTTTTCCAAAAAATATTTTAAATTTTAATATAAACTGCACTGAACCTTTTTTTTCTTGAGTAATAAAGTCAAAATTATGGGTCATTTCACACTCTCCAGAATAGCTGTAAGAAAAAATGGAAAATAACAACTGTTGAGAAGGACGTGCCACTAGAGCCCTCTTCTATGGCTGGTGGGGACAGAAAACTGGGCAGCCGTTTTGGAAAACAACTTGGTGGTTCCTCCCAAAGCTGGAGAAAGCATCGTCCTAGGCCCCAGGATTCTAGTCCTAGGCGCCGACTCCCAGGAATTGAAAGCAGAGACTGGGACAGGTGCGGGCTGATCAGATTCCTCGGGGCCTTATTCACAAGGAGAAGCGCCGTGTCCCCGGCGGAGATCAGCCGGCCCCGACGGGGGTGAGGTTCGGGTTAGTGCACTGGCTCCCACGTCAGCCGGTGCTGGAAAGCTCAGGCCCAGCGGAACCAGCTGGACCGCACAATCGGGAGACCCGTCTTTCCCCAGGGTCTCACGGGTGGAGCGCCGGGAAGAGCGTGGGGAACAGGCGCGAATCGGGGTAGGACACCGTGGGCGTGGTCGATGGCACTGACGTTTGCACTTAAAAATGAGTAGAATGGTAAATTTCGTGTTTCATCTCTATTGCATCGCAATAAAACATTTCAAAAGAAAACCCTGGGCTGGGGAGGTAGCTCAGTCGGTAGAGTGCTTCCTTGCAAGCACAAGGCCCTGGGTTCGATCCCCAGTACCGCAAAAAAAAAAAAAAAAGAAAGAAAGAAAGAAAACCCTGTGGTTTTGTGACAACTATGTTCACTGGCTCCCTGGACGACAGTATGTTCAGCAGCATGGCCGCAGAAGACATCCTAGTCCATTCACCCTCCGTCCTGTGGTTTGGAGGAGAGAGCAGTTGCTCAAGGGTCCCTGGGTGACTGGAACTTACCCATGGCCCTCTGCTTCTGGGCTCCCTCTGACTCTTTCATGTGCCAGTTAGAATTGTATTGGATTTCTAAAATGCAAATCCAATCACCTCTTAAAAGAATTTTTTACACCAAACGTTCAGCAGACACATCTGGCCCCCACAGTGATCCCCATTTTATGGAGTACAGAACTGAAACTCAGAGAAGTGGAGCAACTTTCCCAAAGACACACAGCAGGTGAGTGGCCGAGATGGGGTTGGAACCCAGTAAGGATTCAGGAAGGCTTTATGAGGGGACAAAAGAGACAAATGCTTGTCGGAAGAAGGCTTAGCCTGTGTGTTTGTGTCTGGAGGTGGGGGCCCAGGTGGGGAGAGAGGGCAGAGTAAGAAAAAGGACTTTGAAGGCGCCTCGCCAGAGAGCTCAGTTCCCTATTTAGCAGGTGCAGTATAAAGTGTAGGATTGAAAGCACAGACTATGGGATCAGACAAAAAGAGGTCCCAACTCTGTTTCCTACAAGCTGTGTGAACTTTCTCATAAAGTCGTTGAGAGAATGCGATGAGAAGACGGATTCAAAAGTCCCGGGCTTGGGGCTGGGGGTGTGGCTCAGGGGTTGAGCGCTTGCCTAGCATGTGTGTCACTGGGTTCCATCCTCAGCGCCACGTACAAATAAATAAATGTTCATCAACGACTAATAAAGATACGTTAAAAAAAGGGGGGGGGTGGGGAGATAGCTCAGTCGGTAGAGTGCTTGCCTTGCAAGCACAAGACCCTGGGTTCGATCCCCAGCACCACAAAAAAAAAAAAAAAAAAAAAAAAAAAAAAAAGTCTGGGGCTTACAGTAGGTGCTTAATAAATGTGGCACACACACAAAGGAACATGCGCATGCATCTCTCCTCCCACCCTGCCTTCAGAGGGGCGGAGTTTCTCTGCACTTGGAGCGGAGCTCCTACTCCCTGGAAAAACACGTGGCCCCACTGTGGCCCCATTTCTCTGGGCCTGGGAACCAGAGGAGAAGCCACCAGGCAGAGTCACCGTTTCCTAACCGCTGCCCCCACGGGGCAGTTCTCAGTTCCTGGAAGACAGAGCCCTCAGCTGCTTCCTGGAAGCGAGAGGAAGGGAGGGAGGGGCAGAAAGGCGAGGCCAGCCCTCCCGCTCTGGGGCCCACCTTGGAGAGCTAGGGACCCAAGGCGGGCTCACCACTCGCTGCCCACAATGCCTCGCGCCCAGAGTGGCCCAGGGTGAAGGGGAGAAGCAGGGCCTGGACCCCAGTTCACCCCCACTTACTGACTTGAGCATGTCGCCCCTCCCTCTCTGAGCCTCAGTTTCCTCACCTGTAGAATGGGCTTCAAGAGCAGTAGCGAGACTCGAGGGGGATGCTGCGCCGAAGTCCCTGATGCTGGCTTCCAGGAGCGGGAATGTCATCTGGAAGACCCTCTTCAGGGCTGCAGGCAGAGGAACAGAAGAATGGGAGGGCGCAGACTCAGGGACAATACAGAGGCCACCTCCCTGCTCCACGGTGGGCAGCTAGGAGAGCCACTCGGGTCCGGGTGACAGCAGAGGCCTCCTCTGTGGAGATCAGACGCGGCTCTCTGGGAAAGCCCAAATCCCCCTGCCTGGGCCTGCCCGGAGTGACCAGCTTGTCCCAGATGTTCCCAGTATGAGTACTGAAGGTCCCCAGCCCAGGCTTGGTCCCTGCCATCCTGGGCTGGACCAGGACGAGACCTCGCAGCCCGAGACAGGCCTGGGCTGGGCAGGCAGCCAGGCCATCAGCCCATTGGGCAGGAAGGATGAGATGCTGCGTCGCCATGGAGACCACGCAGCCCGAGAGGGAAAAGCAGAGCTGACCCACTGAGCCAGGCAGACAGGGGACCGGCTCTTGGATATTCGCTAAAAATCAACGTATTGTGCCGTAACCGAAGTGGTGGAGAAATAAAGTCCCCGTCTCCTGGGCTCGTTCCCTGGGTGACCTCGCTCGCCTTCCGTGCAGCACCGGCTACCGTCTAGGTCCCCCGGCACACGAGGGAGGCAAGAGGGCTCAGGGGGCGGGGTCACTGCCAGGCCCCGCCCCCGTCTCCTCTCCCAGGGCGCCGCCCGGCCGCGCGCAGGGTCTCGACGTGAGGTGCGGAGGGTGGGCCAGGTTGCTTCCTGCCTCGCCCTGAACCCAGCTGCTTCTGCCCTGCCCAGGCCGCGGGCAGGAGCAAGGAGCCCTCGCCCAGCCCCGGAGATGCTCAGGAAACCTCCCCTTCCGAGTCCCGGCGGGCACCTCTGGGAATCTCAGAATCCACAGGCCTGAGCTTCTGGGGGGAGGTCGGTTAGGCAGCCACAAGATAAGGGAACCCCCCGATCACCAAGTAGGTCAGTCTGAGATGCACGAACCGGTCCAATCCCAACGCCATCCCTGCACGGGCTGTGTGACCTTGAGCAACCTGACTCCCCTCTCTGAGCCACGGGTATCTCATCTGGAATACAAACGCCCCTGATCTACAGTGGGGTTAGGTCCCCCTAAACCCATGGTCAATAGAAAATAATCACAAATCAGAAATGCACTGAAGAGTTACGTCAGAACGCTTACATCAGCCCGCAGCTGGGCACAATCACCCAACGCCAGGCCCTTTTTATCAGCCCAGGGAAAGATCAAAATTAAAAAATCCAAGTACAGATTCTACTGAATATTTGTCGCTTTCACGCCCTGTGCAAAATCCGCCTCCAAAAGCGGGGACCACGTGTCTAAGGGCAGCAGCGGCCCTGCTGCTGGGGGGCGGGGGGAGGCGCTGGAGGGCTGGAGGGGGACGGTCCATGTAGGGTGATTGGCACACGAGGCTCAATAAACGCCAGTCGGCCTAGGACAGGGGATTCCTTCCCAGCCACTGCCTTGTGGGGGAAGCTCCCACCCTGGGACAGGCTGTGACATCTCCGCCTCTCTCTCTCAGAGGCAGAAGCCCCGTTGGGGGTGTGGAGGGCAGACAGCGTGCCAGGTGCTGTTCTGAGTTCTGGGCACGAGCTATTAGAGTTACCAGCTCGCGCGCGCGGTCCCACGGATGCCTCAACAGGACGGGAACCATGACACGCCCTGTGCGAAATGAGGACACCGAGGGTGACTTCCTCCAGAGCTCCGTGCAGCCTCTGCGCAGAAGCACCACCTCCTGGAAGCCGACCCAGATTGCCTGGGCACCATCACCCTCCTACGGGTCTTCACACCTTTTCTAATGTTTTCTAAAAATGCAGCACATGGGCCCCTCAGCTCCCAGCTGCATTGCTGACTGTGCCCAGCACAGCTGATGGGCGGAACCCGCACGCCCCTCTCCAGAGGCTGGCGCCCTGGCTCCCCGCGCTGTGGCTGTGAACTTTTGCAGGGCAGGTGCTCCCCGGGGTCCCCAGCACCAACAGGCCTGGCCCCCCAGGCTGGGTGGATGCCCGTTGAGGAATGGGCATGGCCCCGAGGCCAGGTTCCCAGCAGAGGGCTGCAGAGCCACCAGCCACCTCCAGACTGTTCACGTCCCTTGTCGACTGACTTCCCGGTCTGCTCTCCTCATCTCCCTGCTCCGTCCGGGAACCTCAGTTTGCCCCCTAATTTCCACCCACAGCCTATGACATTTTAATGCCGCAGGTCTGCTTGATATTCTGTGGCCCTTCCCAAGCCCACAAATCGCAGTGTTGGGCAAACTGGGGGGCTCCTTCTTCCCCAAGAACCACGTTTCACCTGTTGGAAGCCCAATGTTCTGGCCTCGTGTAGAGGAGTCCTCGTATTTTGCACAAATGAATTTGAAGAGACCTGCAGCCGGTTTTACTTTAAAAGCGCTGGTGGGGCTGGGGTTGTGGCTCAGCGGGAGAGCACTCTCCTAGGGTGTGTGAAGCACTGGGTTCCCTCATAAAAATAAATAAACAAAAACAAAGGTGTCCACCTACAACTAAAAATATACAGAGTTTTTTTTTTTAAAGAGCAATGGTGGGCCAGGTGCAGTGACACACGCCTATAATCCCAGTGACTCAGGAGGCTGAGGCAGGAGGATCGAAAGTTGGAGGTCAGCCTCAGCAACTTAGTGAAGCCTAAGCAACTTAGCAAGACCCTGTCTCAAAATTAAAACTAAAAAGGGCCCGGGGGGAGGGTGACTCAGTGGTTGAGCGTCCCTGGGTTCAATCCCCAGTACCAAAAAAAAGGAAGGTGATGGTTTTCTGAAGATACCTGGGCACAGGCATGGGCACGGCCACTGCCCGGCTGCCCACATCCTCCTGCTCCAGGTCAGCAGCGGGATCTGAGAGGCCGGGGCTGGTCCCCACGGGGCTGTGGCAAGCCCAAGCTCAGCCACCTCCTAGCCATATGGCTGTAGGAGCAGCTTCTTCTGGCTGAGCCTTGGTTTTCTCATCTGTAAAGGGGGCACAGTCCCCCCTCCAGGTGCTCTGATGAGGCCCAGCCCACCCGGCTCTGGGCCCAGCTGATGTTTCAGGAGGGACTTGGCCCTGCAGGCGGCTGGCCCCTGCCGCTCTCTGGGTTTCCACTCGCTTGGCTGGAGGCCAAGGCCAGTGAGGAGGTGTCTTTCACACAGGGCGTGCCCAGGAGCAAGCTGCTCTGGTGCCCAGACCTGGGAGCCGCCTCTTAAGCCCCCTGCCCTCTGAGAGACCAGGCCGTGGGGGTCTTGAAGTCAGAGATAGGAAAGGAGGAAAAAGGTCAGCGAAGGACCAGGGACTCCAGGCAACCAGCAGGCTGTGCGTGTGCGCTTGCGAGCTTGGGCTCCCAGCCCCTCTTACTCTCCTTCAGCGCCCCTGAAGTACCCCGGCTTCAAATGAATGAGAGTCTGCTAATTAACATTTTCACTATTTCCTTTTGCCCACGATAGTGACCCGATTTTAATATTTAAGTCACGTGCCATGAACCAGTGCCCCTCTCCCCATCCTATCGAAAGTGTCACAGGATGATAATTTCATGGCTTCAAAACTTATGCGGCTTCAAGACGGATCCCGCACCCCCTCCTCCTTTCTGGAATCTTCCAGACCTGGTCTCGGCTCTGCCTCTCAGCGAATCCCTTTGCCTTTCTGGATTTCAGTTTCCCACCCATGAAAGGAAAAGTTTGGACAATTTTTAGGGTCAGGCATGTGATTTTGCTAAAATTCGCTTCCAAAGTGCCCCCAAGGCTGAAGCCATAAGCAAAGAAATTACCAGCACAGGCCCCGGAAGAGACAGGATGAGGCCACCGATTCCAGGAAGCCCCTGGTCCTGAGCCCGCCGAGGCGGGGGTGGCCCTCCCCAGGGGCTGCAGCTCAGGAAGGACCCGTTGGTCCCAGCCTGACCTGCTAGTCACCGAAAGGCAGGCCCCTGGTCCCTTGGGCCCCCCGGCCACTCCCTGTGGTTCTCTGCAAAGCAGTTCTTACCGCGCTCAGCAGACCATGAGCAGCCGCCTGGCGGGCCCAGAAGTGCCTTCTCGGCGTTGGAGCCAAGGCGCAGCCCACGCTGCCAGGCCCCGCGGTGCACCCTCCACCGGGGTCGGGGCCCTGCCAACCCCCAACGGCAGAGCGCGAAAGAAGGAAGCGAGAATGTGGTTACTCATGCCGGGCCACGTGACAGCCCACACCCCCTTGTTTGTGACAGCTTGGGCGTTGGCAGAGGGGTGGGCAGCAGGACAGGGACCTGCGGGTCCCACGTCCGGCCTTGGTTCCCAAGAGCCTGAAGACACCAGCCACCAAGCCCAAGCTTCCTGGGGCGCGGCCCTGAGGTTGGAGGTGGGACCCGCTGACAAAGGCCCCTGGTAAGGGGCGGTTGGGGCCAGAGGGGACCCTGGAGGGGAGGGAGTGGCCAGATGCAAAGGAGGACGGCTCTCGATTCTTTTTATCTCTCGCCCTCCCGCCTTGTTCACTGGGTCCACCCTGCCGCCCTCGGCCGGCTGCGTGGAGACCCAAAGGCCACGCTGCCGGGTCCTCCGTCTCCTGTCACTCTTCGCGGGACACCGAGGACCGCAGGTAAACAAGCCCACAGACCATTACGACACCCAGGCACCCAGCGGGTGGGAAGTGCACCCTGGTGTGGGCAGGGAGGGGCTCGGGAGAGGGCCGTCAGGAGAAGCTCCACGGAGAAGTGACTCTCGAAATGACCAAGCACTGAACGCAGGGGCGGCCCAGGGCCAGCTCAGCCCTGGCCAAGGCCGGGTCAGCCAGGTGCGAGGGCAAAACCAGACCCGGCTGTGAAATGCAATCACAAAAACCTGGCGGGCGGCGTCCAGTGCCTGGGGGCCAGTGGCTCCCTGCTCGGCCTTTCTCCATGAGCCTGGTGAGCCACCACCCTGACCTTCGGCATCGGCCACGGCCGCCCGAGAGCCTGGCTGCTCCCTCCCCAAAGGAACAGGTGCGAGAGAAGAGCCGCTGCTTCTCGCCTGTTCTGTCAGAGACCCCGCACAAGGCAGGGCCCAGGACGGGCAGAGAGGCCACGTTCGGCCTCACACAGGTTGTTTTAGAAGGAACACCAGCAGGCTGGGGTGCGGCTCAGCGGCCCAGCGCTGGCCTGGCACGCCAGGGTCATCCGGTCACCTGGGTTTCATCCTGGCACCGCAAAAAAACATAAAATGAAATGAAGCGGGGCTCCGTGGCGCACACCCGTCACCCCAGCGGCTTGGGAGGCTGAGGCAGGAGGATCGGGAGTAGAGTTCAAAACCAGCCTCAGCAACTTAGAAGAGTCCTGAGCAACTCAGGGCGAGCCTGTCTCTAAATAAAATATAAAAAGGGCCAGGGGTATGGCTCAGGGGTTATGCACCCCGGGGTTCAATCCTTGGTATCAAGAAAATTGATATTAAAGTTAAAAAATGAAAGCCAGAGACCCAGCAGGTGTTCCCCATGACAGGACTTCCACCATCTTGGGAAGCTACAGCTGGAAGAGACCAGACACTCATCCGCCTGTCCACACAGGAGACGGAGGCCTCCAGCAAGCAAGTGAGAACCCAAGAACCCTGCTTCGCGCTCCTTCCCAGCAGGTTTAGAAATCGCCAGCCCTCGGTCTCAGGGGCTGAGAAACTGAACAGACCCTCGTGGGAGCTGGAGGCCAGGCCTGCTCCCATGAGCGGGGTGTACCTTGAAAGCTACAAATGTTTTTTACATTTTTAAATGGTTGGAGTATGTTTTGTGACACAACATTTTGTGAAATTCAAGGTTCTGGTTTTGTTTTGGTTTGCTTTGAGTTTTTTGGACTGGGAATTGTACCCAGGGGCACTCTACTACACCCCAGGCCTTTTGATTTTATTTTGAGAGCTAAGTCACTAAGTCTGGCCTCCAACTTGCGATCCTCCTGCCTCAGCCTCCTGAGTAACTGGGATGATTGGCGTGCACCACCGCACCCGGCCAAGCTTCGGTTTGATTGTCAAGTTCTCTGGGAACACAGCTACCTGCCTTGACCTGCTCGTGTTGTCTGTGATGGCTTTCATGCCATAACAGCAGAATCGAGGCATTGTCTCACCTGCAAGTCTTCAAAATACACACCCTTCACGTTGCCCGAGCCACTAGTGGATGCTGGAGCTTTGCGCCAATCAGCTCACATAATCTTCCAATGACTGTTCGGTCACTGGAAATAAGGAAACTGAGGCTCAGAGAGAGAACACACATATAAGGGAAGCAGCAGGGGCGGGACTCAAATTCAGGCAGACATTAACGCTCTAGACCTTGACCTCCAGCCTGTGGTGTGCAGCTCGCCCAGCGCACCAGCCCTGAGCTCTCGTTGTAAGGGACAGGGTCTCGCGCAGCTGCAGGTGAGCTATCCCAAGGTAAGACCCGAGCAGCTAGACTGGCTTCTTACTTATATATAGTTTTAGCTGTAGATGGACACGATATCTTTATTTTATTTATTTATTTATTTATATTGTGATGGGCTGACAGATCTGGCTCCGTGAGAATGTTCTAGGCCAGACTCTAAGGAAATGACTAAACAGACTCCATTTTGCTCTGAGACTCCATGTTATGTAGGAAATAAGCTTCTCCCATGGGAACACCCCGCCTCTGTGCCCATCCTCAGTTACTTGGTGTGACATGTTTGATAATATACAATGGCGACTCCTATGGAGTAAAGAATCGCTCTCTTTTGATTCCTATTGCTCCTAAACAATGTACCATGTGAACAGTGATTGTGTGGATGTTAGTAACCATTCTTTAGCTTGTACCTAGGTAAGGGTCATTCTGACCCACGTCCCCCTCTGTCGATGATCTCATGAAGTTAATGTGTAATTTCGAATCATAGCAACAGACACTTATGATTGATGTGATTTTTGGTATAAGAAACCCTACAACCCTGTGGTAGAGGCTGTTTTTCCAATAGCCATTTTTTGGGGCATTGTGTGAGACAGTCAGCCGGCCGGCTTAATAAAGACCCTCAAATTTGGACTTCTCAGGGGTGATCCGTCTTCGGTTGCGCCCCATAACCATATGTGGTGCTGAGGATGGAACCCAGAGCCTCACACGTGCCGGGAGAGCCACTGAGCCACAACCTAAGCCCTAGACTTGCTTTTTATAGGATCAAGAATTGCTCAGAAGATTCCGGTTCACGTCAGCTGTGTGATGACCATGAAACCACATCTCGCCACACCTGGCACTTGTCAGAAGTCCCCAGCAGGCTGGGTTCTGCTTCGAGGAATAGACACACCAGAAAAGACTACGACGCCTTCCCAAATCAAAGCAACGATAGCTAACGTAAGAGAAATCCTGGAGAAAACCCCAGAAGTCCCACTCTACAGGAATCTGTCCCTTGATGAAATGCGATTCAGAAGTGAAAGTCATATTTATGTTTGTGAAAGTCAGTGAAAATGGAGACCAGGGAGGAAGAATCTGTGAGCAGACAAAAACAGTTAGACCTTCTGAGTGACCAAGGCTTTGATTGATTTGCAAACATAAGCAAAACTTAAGCTATTTCTTGCAAATGCCTGGATTGAAGATAAACAACTGAACCAATCAGAAATAGCCAACAGCCTGTAATCCCGGCGGCTCGGGAGGTTGAGGCAGGAGGATCGCAAGTTCAAAGCCAGCGTCAGCAATTTAGCGAGGCCCTGAGCAACTCAGTGAAGCCCTGTCTCAAAATAAAACATTAAAAGGGCTGGGGATGTGGCTCAGTGGTTAAGCGTCCCTGGGTTCAATCCTCAGAACCAAAACAAAAAAGGAAGTAGCAAACAAAGTTAGATCATATAACTAGGAACCCTCCAATGACACAGATCACGTAAGGCCACCAATTAACCTTTATAACCAATTAAAAAGAAAAAAAATTTGTTTTTGCAGTGCTGAGACTGGAACTCAGGGCCACTCATGCTAGGCAAGCCCTTTGCCCCTGAGCTACCTAGAGCGCTTCCTTTACTCTTTCTGTCCCTGTCCATGACAAGCCTGCTACCGGGTCTCCTCGGTGGAGATCCTTCTGATCAGAGCTGCCCAGTTCATGAATTATCGTTTACACAAATAAACCCTTTAAAATCTGAATGTGGCCCAGTTTAGATCTTAACACACCTGTGAGCCTCAAGCACTCGAAATGAACAGGTGTCCAGACCAGCAGAGGCAGTGGCCGCAGGCTCTGCCCACCACCTACCCCCAGTTCTCTTTCCCTTCCTCCTCGTCCTCCCCACCCCCTGGCCCCGCCTCCTCCCATACCCGGCCTCCTACTTGTGATCCTCCTGCCTCAGCCTCCTGAGTAACTGGGATGATTGGCGTGCACCACCGCACCTGGCCAAGCTTCGGTGTGATAGTAAAGTTCTTGGATCACAGCCTTGACCTGCTCATGTTGTCTGTGGTGTGGTGGCTTTCACGCCATGACAGCAGAATCGAGGCGTTGTCTCACCAGTGAAACCTCAAAATACACACCCTTTACATTGCCCGAGCCGCAAGTTACCTGGCACCTGCAGCTACTGGCTCTCACCCCCACCAGTGACCAAACCCTTGACCGCTCCAAGTCCAGCTCCTGGGTGTGATCGAAGGTGTATTAAATGTCACTCTGTGATTACTGACACACTGGGAAAGGACATCAGCAGCTCGGGGACACAGTCGCCAGCAGACCCCCCGTCATCCTGAGGCTGGTGGTCCCTGCTGGCTGCTGAGGCTCTGTCGTGGACGGAAGTGGTTGTAAGATCAAGGACATAGGAGAGAGCACAGGGGCTGTGCTCCTGGACTCACGTGAGCAGCTGTCACTGTGGTGTCCAGCACATCTGCCTGGTCACCTTGGAGTCGCCCTGAAGGACGTGACCATCCTGCACCAGCCCCAGCCACGTTCTCCCGTTTCCTTTGCAGGTGGTCAGGACAGGGACAGCAGAGGCTGCAACAGTGCGAGCTTTCCCCACACCGCCCTGTCCACGTGCGTCCACCTTGACCTGGAGCGACCCCTCCGGTATGCCGAGCCTCAGTTGGGATTGGCCAAGCGGCACCAGCCGGCAATGCAGAGGCCTCCTCTTCCCATGATGCCCCGTGCTGGTCGGCTCGCATCCGCTCAGACCACTTCTCACCAACCTGCCATTCCGGAAGATTCCATTGGCTACACAATGGGGCGTCAAGGTGCCAAAATCAATGAGAGCCTTCTGGGCTTGGAACAAAATTGGGAACCCAGTGGAAGGAGCTGCTGATGGGCAGGTCACCATTACCAGATCTGCCACCTGAATCCACCCGGCTCAATATGGAATCAATGTCGGGCTTTCCTCAGAGACGGGCAGCTCGGGCTGCAGCTGGATCAATGCTATCAAAACAAAACGGGGTTTCTGCTCCTAGGAACGGAGCCCAGAGAGAGCCTCCACGATGCCTTCAAAGATGGAAGCAATGATTTTTACTTTATTTTATTTTTGGTACTAGGGATTGAACCCAGGGGCACTTACCCATGAGCCACATCCCCAGCCCTTTTATTTTTATTTTGAGACAGGGCCTCGCTAAGTTGCTGAGGGCCTCACTAAGTTCAAGGCTGGCCTTGAACTCACGATCCTCCTGCCTCAGCCTCCCAAGCCACAGGGATGACAGGTGTGCGCCACGGCACCTGCAGCAAAGATCAGGGGAAAACACAGAAATTTGGTAAATGTGGAAACACGTCCTTGATGGTGGACCATTAAAGTCATTGTCAAGGTGAAGCATTTACGGAAAGGCAGACTATACAAAAGAAACAATTAGGAGACGGGAGAAAATCTCTGCTAGCTCCTCTTCTGGCCGAGGATTAATATCTAGAATATATAAAGAGCTCAAAACCCTGATACCAAAACCTCAAATAACCCAACTAATAAGTGGGCAAGTGAATTAAACAGACACTTCTCAAAAGAAGAAATGCAAATGGCTAACAAATATATGAAAAAATCTCCCACATCATTAGCGATTAAGGAAATGCAAATCAACGCCGCCCCAAGGGGCTGGGGTGGTGTCTCAGTGGCAGAGCGCTTGCGGCGCATCTGCGAGGCACGGGGTTCGATTCTCAGCATCACATACAAATAAAATAAAGTCCATCGACAACTAAAAAAGTATTTAAAATAAAACTATCCTGAGATTTTACCTCACACCAGTACAAACTGCTTGGTGTGGTGGCAAATGCCTGTTACCCCCAGCCACTCGGAAGGCTGAGGCAGGAGGATTGCAAGTTAAATAAAAAAGGCTGGGGATGTGATTGAGTGGTTAAGTGTCCCTGTACCAAAATAATAATAATAATGATAATAAAAGATGGACTGCATGACGGACGTGATCCTGCAATATGTATAATTAGAAAAATGAGAGATGACACTATTTATGCATGATCTATCAAAATGTATAAATGCATTCTACTGTTATGGACATCTAATCAGAACAAATAAAATAAAATTTTTTTTAAAAAGATGGAGAGGAGAAAAAGGAACACCTTCACTCTGTGGGTGGGACGGTACGTTAGTGCCACCACCGTGGGAGTCAGGGTGGAGGCTCCTCAGAAGGCTAGACTGGAGCCCCGAGGACCCAGCCACACCGCCCCTCCATATCTACCCTGAGGACTAAGGTCATCTTACTACAGTGACACGCGCACTCCTGTGTTTACAGCAGCTCGGTTTGTGGAGCCAGCCGAGGTGTCCACCGTTGGATGACTGGATGAAGAAAATGTGACCTTCATGTATTCGCACTGGAGTTTGACTCAGTCATAAGGAAAAATGAAATTATGTCATTTACAGGAAAATGGATGGAACCGGAGACCGTCATGTTAAGTGAAATAAGCTAAACTCGGAAGGTCGAGGGTCGGATGTTTTCTCTCCTATGTGGAAGCCAGAGAGGAGAAAGGAAAAGAAAGGTGGAGGGTGGGCCTCCTAAAAATCAAGGGGAGATCAGTGGAGAAAAGGGACAAGGGGTGGGAGGGAGGGGGAAAGTGCCGGGGAGCGACATTGGCTGCACCGTGTGCACGTACAAGCACGGACCAGCAAATCCCATCCATGTGCACAACTGTGTTGCACCAATAAAAAATGAGAAGAAAGGCTGCAGAGGAGCCACGCAATTTCAGCTGTGTGGGCACCTGGAGGGTAGTTGGAAAGAAACGCCAGATTCCCTGTGTTTCTTGGGGCTCCCAGCACTGTCCCTCCCAGGACTGCTCTGTCACAGCCAGGGGTCCAATCCCATCGCTTCTCCAAAAGTTCCTCAGCATCGTCTCTGCAGAAGATTCTCTGGAGGGGTTTAGGGACCTGATCAGACATCATGGACTGAACCCCCAAAGAGCAACTCATTACTGAGAGGAGGGGTCAGGGAGCTTTTTCTAGAAAGGCCCGGAGAGTAAACTCTTCAGCTTTGTGGATCTGACACAATTATTTGACTCTGTCATTATATCATAAAAGCGTTCACAATTGATATGTAAATGATGAACAAAATTGCGTTTCAATAAAACTTTATTTGCAAAAACAAGTGGAGGGCCAGAATGGACTCATGGGCTGTAGTGGGCTGACCTAAAAAAGTGGACACCATGCCCCGCTGCCCTGCTGATGGGCAGTTAAAACAGAATTGCTCCAGATCATGTCTCTGGAGCAATGAGTTAGTGAGTCCTAACAGGTGTCAGGAGTTGGGATGAGCCACAAACAGGGCAGTGCCATCCCTGCCCTTGTGGGGCCTATACATTAGTGGTCATGTCAAAAGCCACCAGCCAGGGCTGTTGCATATGACTGGGTCAAAAACTTAGGCCTGAGAATCAGAATTGTATCCTTGCTTTGAGTTTGCTGTGTGGCTGCAGGGAATTTGCTTGGGCTCTCTGAGCTTGACTCAGTTTTGAATTCTTTATTTTTATTTTTTTTGGGGGGTTGCTGGGGATTGAACCCAGGGCCTTGTGCTTGCAAGTTTACCAACTGAGCTATATCCCCAGCCCCCATTTTTTTTTTTTTTTAAACTGGGGATTGAACCCAGGGGCACTTAACCACTGAGCCACATTTCCAGCCATCTTTTTTTAATGTTGATAGACTTTTATTTTATTCATTTATTTATACGTGGTGCTGAGAACCCAACCCAGTGCCTCACACATGCTAGGCAAGCACTCTGCCACTGAGCTATATCCCCAGCCCCTTTCTTAATGTGAAACAAAACAAGCCATCAGCAAAGGTTGCCCTGCAGATGTAGACCCAGCCCGGTCACCTCACCTCGGACTCCCTGAGTCTTTCTCTTGTCAAATTTAAGAGCAAAGTTTGCTTTAGGCTTTGGTGTGCCGTGTATCAGGAACAGAAGCCCTTCTCCTGCTCCAAGTACAGAGACTCTCTCCCTACACAGGAGTCAATGACTCCCCATTGCTTTTAAAATTAAAGACTTAAATTCTCAAGATGCCTTGACACCCTTCTTTTCCTCCAGCTCATCTCTCTCTTACTCTCTGTCCTCTGTCCCTTTGTTCTGTGATGGCTCTTTCTGTTCAGTTTTGTTTGGTTTTCCAGTGTTGGGTATTAATCCCAGAACCTCGTGCCTGCTAGGAAAGTGCCCTTCCTAGCATCTGAGACTTATTGCCACCCCCCTGACTTATTTTGAGACAGGGTCTTGTCAAATTGCTGAGGCTGGCCTCTAACTCATGAACCTCCTGCCTTGGCCTCCCGAGTAACTGGGATCGCAGGGGCCCAACAAGTCCTCTTAAGTTTGCACATGTAATTTCCTCTGCCTGGAGCACTCTTGGCTGTTGACTGTCCCACAACTGCCACTTGCTCTTCAGATCCCACCCCTACTCCATGGTTTTTGAACCCTCTCTTGCCTGTTGCCTATTTCCCTGGAAGCTCCAGAAGAACACGGTGTGTCTGGCTCATCGTTTGCTGAGCATGCTTGCTGGGATTGGTCGGTGGGGATGCAACACTTCCCACCTCCCTCCCCTGCATGAGAACTGCCGGGGTGGAGAAGGAACCGCAGTCAGCTCAGCCAGTGGCTGTTAGATTCCTCTGTACTGGAGCCCAGTAGTGGGCTAGCCTGGGAACCAAGGGCTGTTTGTGGGCCTTCTGGGGAAAGTGTGCCCCTTGGTGTTGACTAAGGGCCTGATACTGTCACGACAGCCCCATCTTAAAGCAGAAGACATGGCTACTTGAAGCTCTGCTGCAAGCAGATCCTGTGCAAGATTTGGTTGTCAAACAACCTCGTTCGACTTGGACACTCCTAAGGGTTAGTCCCTGCACTAAATCCGGGCTCCCTTATTTGAGCGGTGGATAGATAAAAACGCTCATAGCTTTTGGAGGGCACCACATCCCCCTGGGCACCCCTGTGGCCTGCAAGCTGCATTTGTGGAGTGACCTCAGATTGCAATTTGTTCAATCACTGCTCTAATAAAAACCTAATAATCCCACAGAACAAAGAGGAAGCACTGTGTGACCAAAAGCCAGAGCCGCTGAGCTGCAACCTGCTGTTTGGGATGGTCAAGCACATATTCAGTTAAGGAAAATGAGGAAAAACAATTAAGCACGTGTGGAATCCTGGAAATACGGCGATGGGCAAGGACCACACCTGAGGTGTCAGGTATTACCTATGATTTTATAACCTGTCTTTAATTCATGGGGAACTGCTGCTGCTCCCCAACAGGATGCCGTGACCGGGGGTGGGAGGGACATGGAGGACAGCCCTTAGAGAATGCCCCCTGTGTTCCCCAGTGCCCACTCTCCTCCAGAAAGCCAAGGCTCTGCAAAGGCCCAGGGTGGCTGGACTGTAACGCAAGCCCCCGGCCTCCTCCCGAGTCCAGCTGGTCTTGCGGTCCGTTTCTCCAGAGCAGTGGGTCTTTGTTTTGTTTTCAGTCCTGTGTTCAGCAAAGCTCTCATAAGAGAGGCCAAGAGCAGAGCTGCTGTCCTCCAAAAAGCCCAGACCTGGGAGCGAGTGGCCCTAACTGCCCGCCCTCCCCCACCGCCTCCCCCCCGCCCTCAGGGACACCCGCGTTTGCTGATTTGAAGCATCAGAAGAGGAAATGGTTACTTGGGGCTTGCCAGGGCCAGGATTCAATTCCCCTCCTCAAGTGGGAAAAGAACTTCAGGGGTTCACTTCCAGCCCCAGATTCCAGCTGCTCGTCTGCAGCACCAGGAGCTGGTTTCTGAGCTGCAGAGACAGTGTAAAGCCATCCCCACACGAGAACAGGGGCTCCCCCAGCTCGCAGGCGGCCTAGGCAACCGGAGGTCAGGAGGGGGCTGGCCCCAAACCTGGAGGGCTGAAGGGCAAAGAAACGTCACGCTCCTAACCCGGTGATTGTCCACAAGGGTGGCTGCAGGAGGAACCCAGGGCTTGGGCAGGTGTCCTTGAGCACCGGGTCTATGCTGGCACCCGGCAGAAGAGACCTCAAATCGCAAGGAGTCTGCAGATCTGATGGGGCATCTCTCCGGATGATGCCTGTGTCTTGGCTGCAAACTCAACTCAGACCGGCTTACATGGCAACGGGCGTCCTAGGGTACCTCGCTGGAAATGCAGCCGGGCCTCGGGCATGGACTTGGGGAACCAGAGCCCGGAGCCCCTCCTCCATCACTGTGCACCTGCTCTGCCCACATGCTCCCCAAGTCCCAGGTCCCCGTAAAGGAAAACTCCTATCTGCCACCACTGCAGGTGGCCCTGGAGGTTGGCCCAGCCTGAGCTTGACAAGGTCAGAGGTCATACTCTGGAACAAAAAGTAGAGCTGAGCAGATAATCCCACAGACGCCGCACCCCAGACAGGGCTGTTCTCAACCAACGAATATTTATTGACACCTTGTGCCAGATCCTGGGGATCCCAATTAAGGAAAAAAGTCCCTGTCCTTATAAAGCTTATATTTCATTTGAGAAACAAATCAATTTCAGTGAGCTGCTGACCCCACGGGGGTCAGGTATTTGTCGTGGGAAAATGTGGGCAGGGGAGGGAGGGTGCCAGCTCCCAGGGGTATCAGGTGGAATGCTGGGTGCAGACACTGGAGCTGGGGAGGGATGGACCCCCCAACGGGCGCATCGGTTGAGGGGCCGAGGTGGCAGGGTAGGTCACACGGGGCCTCGCAGCCGATCCTAAGGGTCTTAGGTTTTACTGAGTGGAACAGGAGGCCACGGAGGGCGCTGTGCCTAGCTACGTGGGCCACTGGGCACTCTTTAGTGACTGGGCAGTATGGACTTCTTAAGCTGTTCCCATACAGTCTGCCACCATCCAAGTTTTCTGAGAACAGAGTCAAAGCAGCCATGGACAATCCGTGATGTGCTCAAATCAACTTTATTTACGGAAATGGCATTTGAATTGCACATCGTTTCTACCAACCAACCACTCACCCTTTGCCCCCCGTCCACCATTTAAAAATGTAAAACCCATTCTTATTTTATGGGCCAGCCATATAGAAACTTCCAGCAGGGTGGATTTGGCCTTAGTTTTCCTTTTTAACCTTCAAAAGTCAGCCTGGCTGTTGCTTTGAGAACAGACTGGGGAAGGAGGCTTGCTCAGGAAGCTATGATGGCGAGTTTGGTCATTGCTGCCAGGCAACGGGCACCCAGATGCTTGTCAAACACTGTGTGGCCTTTGTGTGCTAGACAAGGGGAGAACCACTCTTCTTCAGACACCTTGACAGATTGTTCTAGAAAACATTATTTGGAAGTGAAAAAGGGAACAGCTTGCTGGAGATAGACCAGTTACGAGGCTGTTCAGGCAACGGTCTGGCTTCTCTGTGGGGCAGGAGGAGGGTGCCTGGCAGGTGGCCCTCAGAACCTCCGCCTGTCTCCTTCCGTGGAACTGTGAACCCCCGGAAGAAACTGGGTCTGGGAACGACCCATCTGTCATTCTGGGAACTGTATTTGAAGGCAGTAATAAGCAGTCAGGAGTTTGCAAATGAAGGGGCACTTCACCGGCTATCCCAGAGCCTCGCAGCACTTCCTGTCAGGTAGAAGCAACTTCCCAATTCTGACCTCACCACCGCAGCCCCAAAGCTGGCAATGTGTGGCTGGAATCTCGATGGCTGATTTTCACTGCACTGTAGTCTGAACCTTTCCCGGCTGGACACTTGGTCCACTTCACACTCTGCCAAAAGCAGCCTTCAGGGCTGGGGGGGCTCAGTGGTGCAGTGCTTGCCTCCCAGGTGTGAGCACCACATGTAAATAAAGGTCCAGCACCAACTAAAAATATATATTAACAAGGTTAAAAAAAAAAAAAAGTCTTCATCCAGTGGATGCCCAGATGCAAAAAAGGGGCCTAGTGGGGCGCGGTGGGGGTGGGGTGGGAAACGGGGAAGGAGCAGAAGCAGGGCTATCGGGAAGGCACCCGGGGAGCTCCCAGCCCCCCAGCACCTTGGCAAACGGTTCACCAGGGCCCCAGGCTCACGCCTCCTAGCAAACTCCCTCCCCAAGAATGTGTGCTGCCTGTTGGTTTCGGGGCAGGGCGTGACATCCCGCTCCCCATCTTCATGGTGGCCAACTCAGACGTCACCCCCACCACCAGGAATGAGCCTGGGTGCTCCACCACCGAGCTCCAGCCCCTCCCTTCTGAAGAGGAGCTCTTGCTAAGTGACCTTGAACTTGTGACTCTCCTCGTCAGCCTCCCAAGTTGCTGGGATCTAGATACACAGCGCCGCACCCAGCGCAGACTTAAAATCTTACACACCCATCCAGTGATAATCAGGAGACAGCTGGGATCGAGATGAAGCCTAGCAAAGTCTATTTAATCCCTATCATTTTTAAAAACATATTGCCCAGTTTCTGTGGCCTTTATCTCTTGCCATATTAAAGTCTTAAGTAATTTGATTTTTGTGGGGTCAATCTAACGTCTCCTTTGTGATTCACTCCACACTTTGGGGTTAATGCCATGGCACCATTTATATCCCACTAACTTATGATGCTTATTTTAATAATTGTTCATTTATCACCAATACTTTAATTATTCTTTCTGGGAAGTGAAGAAATTAACCAAAAACCCTTCCGAAAAATTGAAGCCAGGCGTGGGGACACACCCCTGTAATCCCAGCAACTCAGGAGTCTGAGGCAGGAGGATCACAAGTTTGAGGCCAGACGCAGCACTGGCAACTTAGTGAGGCCCTAAGCAATTTAGCGAGACCTTCCCTCCCTGGGGATGTGGCTCAGTGGTAAAGTGCCCCTGGATTAAATCTCTTTTCTTTTAAAAAAAAAAGAAAAACTGAATTTAATAATGACTCACAACTTCTACCTACAGCTTGCAGGAACATTTCTGGTGTTTATTCTACACATAAATGTGAACTGCTCACACAGATTCTTAAAGGGCTCTGTCACAAAGCAGCTGTCTGAGTGAAGCAGCCTGCCCGTCTATGTTCTTGAAAGTCCTAACAGGCACCACCTTCCTGTACGTCTCTGCTGAGCAGATAAGCCACCCAGTGTCACTGATGGCCAAGTGGTTTCACGGGAGAGATGTAACAACTACGTTTTAGACGCAAATTTAACTTTTCTTTCTGATATCAGCAACATAGTTCATGGTGAGACACTTCGAATATCCAGAAACGGTGGGTGGTGACACTCAACACCCAGAAATAACATCCTTGAGCCCCAAACTGGAAGCAACTGCATTCAGCAATGTATTCATTATTTCCTATGTGATACTTTTTTAAAGTGACTGTAAATGACCACACAATGTTACAGTGTTTCAACGTAACAGGTAACACGTAATTCAAACACATTCCTTCTAACTTTCATCTACCTTCCACTGGCTCCTGGGAGACAGAATTCCCACAGGTGAAAATCCTGACTGTGGGTTGGCCTGGCCGACTGCCCCCCAGGAAGGTGCTGCCACCCTGCAGTGCAGCGAAGCCCCAGCACCCTGGCATCCTCTGGAGGCAGGGTTGGAACACAGGGCACTGTCCAGCCTGGGCACCAAGTACCTTCCTTAGGAAGGAAGGTTGTGCCTTTGAGGACAACTCATTTTAATGTGTCCGCAGAAGGAAAAAGGGTCACTTGGAGTCAACAGATTCTTAAGAGCCCACACAGTTTTTCTGGACACAGGACACTAGAGCAAGGGAAGTAACCTTTAAAAAATGGAAGTTCTCCCCAGACAAGGTCTGGCTGGCTGTCTGGGGACAACATGATGGCATTTTAGGTCTTCTGGCAAAGAATCAAGGCAGCTGAAGCCAGAAACCAAGCCAGTTGTAAACAGACCACCATGCGTCTCCCCCCTGACTGCAGGTCTGCCAGAGTGGCTGCCAACTTCTGCTTCCTGCAGCCTCGGCTGACCACAGCCTTGGCGGCTGCTCTGCTCACCACCAGGCACCTAGCCTGAGGTACTGAGGAGGCACCTTCGTGACGACCGTTTGTCATGGCTACAAACGCTCAGAAAAAGATCAACAGTGGGACATTCTTTGCTACAAACACTGAAATGTCATGAGACAATGGAGAAATATAAAAAGGGAAGTCAAAAGAGACCGTGCAGCTCAACCGGCACCGAGACACTTCGGGAATACTAACTGCTGCCACGCCAGGAATCAGCGCGACCTGGTGGCCACGAGCTGTACAGCAGAGCTGGCTGCAGGGCCAGACTTGGTCTGCAGGGTCTGGAGCAGGAACTCTCCCTGAAAGGCCCCTTGTGCACTCAGCCGCCCGCCCCAGCCCCCGTCCTTACCTCAGAGAGTAGAGTCACCAGGCTGGTTCCCAGACTCGGAGAAACTGCGCAGGGCAGAGAGGCCTAGGCTGCCTCAAAGAGACAGCGAGGCGTGAAAGAAACACGGGACACCGATTTGTAATCCATGACTTTTATCTTTGAAAATGGAAGCAAGTGTTTTCACAGGACACTATGGCGCTCTATAAGAGCCGATCGAGGAGTGACTCGCCGTCCTCCTCCGGGATGCCACGGCATTTTTTAAAAAAGAAGACAAAACAGGAAAGTAATCCACAAGGCTTCAGGCACCTACTCTGGGCCTGGACGGGCATCCGCTCATTAAATAAGTCAGAAGCTACAAACTAAGGTCGGGGTGACTTTCCCTCGCCCTCCCTCTCCTCTTCAAACCACTTTCCCCACAGGGTTCCACCAACCACAACCTGTTTTACTTAATTTGATATCAGAACCTTAAACCATTTCTGAATCTTAGAAATGAAGGTCCTCAGCAGATTACATTGATTAAAAAAAATGTAAGTTTGACTTATGTCACTGTAATTATTGTTTTCTTTACATCTCATTATCCACTTTTATATTAAAAACACACACATACATACACACAAAACCGAACACTCAGATGCCCTGAAATTGAGGAGACAGCAGTCCCAATATTGTTGGTCAAGAATATGGCACCTCTTCTGCTGGGACAGTACCCAGTGGGGTCGTGCCGTCTAACCGGCTGCCACCACTCTCCGCTCCATCCTGGCTCCTGGACACACTGCTTCCAGTCAGCCCTGCACCCGCCCAGTGCACACACACAGGAGTGTCCCCTCCATGGCCCGTGTCCTTCCAGGACAGAGGATCGTTAAGTCTGGTTTTGCAAACATGCAACTGAGAACATGGCAACAGGGGACCAGCACTCTCCTGACTCCTCCGGGTCCAGGGAGCCTCCGTACCTCACCGCAGCTGTGAGTGAGCTGCAGCAGCCTGCTCTGTGTGCGGGGTGCAAAGGGGCATGTCCACACGTGCTCAAGCTAGGGCAGAGGTCTGCTCTCCCTCTTCTGCTTCATTCTAGACCATTCTCCTCAGTCTCAACATTCGACAGCATCCTCTGGCCTCATTTTGCTGAATGTGATCGGGGCTAAAAGGCAGGAAGACAGGCAGGACTGCTGGGGCCCCGAGGGAGACGCAGCAGCCACGAGGAGAAGGCAGGGGCCCTGTGGGTGTGAGGGGAGCCGCTCCTTCGCCAGCAACGCTCAGACAGTGGAGGCCACCAGGGGTGAGAGCTCCCCTCCAAGCTCCCTGCCCGGCTAAGCTGCTGAGCTGGGCAAGAGGGGACACGCGACGATGCAACACTCTCGTCCCGGTGCCCTTGTCAAGTAGGACCGCAGCCTGAGCGGTGGGGTTGGATGTGAGACTCTGGGTAACAAACTGCAGAAACACATGCTAGTTTGGTTAGATTATAATCATCTGAAGCACAGAATCAAGGAGCAAAATTTCATCTGGTACAACCACCCAATTTCTAAAAAAAAGAGAAAGGAAAGAAAGGAAGAGATATGATGAGAGCTTTTTTTGATCAGAAGACTCAACAGAATGGGGGGAAGTAAGAGGGGTCCACATGATTTTCAAGTCTTCCTTCTGTACAGTCATTAAGATGACCAGGTTTGTGCTGCCAGCGAGCCAGCACCGTGTGGCTACTGCTCTGATTGTTCTCAGATGAATGTTTATACAAAATAATATCTTCATCTAGTTTATAAACATACACAGTGCTGTCCCTTTCAAATTAAGGAAAAAAAAAATCACACACAAATACTGCAAAGTAGCAAAATACAAAGAAAAAAAGCTACTTTTGGTTTTGGCAACATTAAAAAAGAAAGAAATATAAAAAGCAGTGTGGCATTGGTCCCTATTCATTTAAAAAAAAAAAAAAGGTACTTGGGCATGACACTGAATTGGAATTGATTTGTTTTCTAAAATTCAGAATATCTGGAATTTTAAAAGTAGCACTTTTGTCTTTAAGAGTTCAACAAGTCACATAACACTTAAAACATCAAAAAAGCTTTCTGATAAAAAGCTCAGCTTTTTTTTTTCTTTTTTCTTTTTTTTTTTGCAAATTTGGGAGACGGATCGAGTTCTTACTGGAATGTGGCCTATCACCGTGGTTGACAACTCTGAAATGGAATGTCTCCAAATGGCAGTGCCTCCCTCTCCCCTCCCTAGGACCACACCAACAACCAGCTACCAAAGCACAAGTTCTTGCTCCCATGTTTCCGAGGGGTGGGGATGGGACCTTCAGGCTGCTATCTTCGCCATCTGCTGTTCTAACTTGGAAATACGCTCATCTTGATTGCAGATTGTGTCTTTTATAGATTTGATCTCTTTTAAAATCTCATCCAACTTGGCTTCGTTTTGCTAAAAATAAAGAAGGGGGCATCAATTAAAAAGCAGTAAACAAACTTCAACACAATTCTGACTTTAAGACTTAAACGTAATTTTCTATTTTGCAAATGGCAAGCCAAAGTCACCAAATTGGAAAAAGAAGTCTAAACTGCCGCATGTAAGCCTGATGAGTACTCAGCTGATGCTGGTCTGTCCCTCTGAAACTCCACAGAAAAACGACCGTCCCATGGCACTACCTCTGTCCCCATGCCTGTGCACTGAGCCAGACAAGGACTCTGTCAGGTCACAAATTGTAGGATAAGACTGGCTCCTTCAAGGCTGCCCTGCATCCCCACTACCCTTCCAGGTGAGGGGTGATTCCTTCCATCCCCGAGGGAGGCCTTGGAGTGGAATTCCTGGGCCTCTGATAACGATCTTTCCTAAAGAGGACTGAGCCTCACTTGGAGCTGACCCAGAAACCCGACAGCCACCGAGGCCGGGCACTGGCTCTGAGGTCAAGGCTCCTCAAGGCGCTCAGCCTCCTCATTCCTCTCCCCTTCTCAGTGACAAAACCCGCCCCTTTCCCCTCTGCCCCGGACTCCCCTCCACAGCCCAGGCACCGCCTGTGCGTCTCTCGCCAGGGCCTGATCTTCCGTAGCGGCCGCCTCAGGTCTTCAGAGGCAGGCTGACTTCCGTCCCTCAGCCATGGCTCTCGCCAAGGGCATCTTGCTGTGAGCCCACACAGCGCCCGGTCCTGCCATTACCATGCCAAGCAGCAGCACCCAGCCTCCTTCAGGACCCTCCTCCTGGCTCCTGTGACCCTGCACCCCCTTGTTGTTTCATTTCTACCCAAATCAGGTGGTTTTGGGGAAAGACCGTTAAGAAAAACCCACAAATGTCTTATTCACTCTCAAAGATGGTAGTGGACTGACCTACTCAGGCGTGTGTATGATGAGGACATAATGTAATAAGCAGATAATCAACAGAGAATAACCAGAGCTGAAGGAGCCGAGGGTGACCATGACCCATCAAGTCGCATGCCCCAGGACTTTCATATGCCCCGTCCACGTTATCAGCTACTGAAAACCCCCGGGTGTCCACGGGGGAACACTAGTTGACAATGCCTTGGACAACAGAGGGCTTTCCAGGGGACGCGGCTGGCGTCAGCCAGGTACGTTCCTCAAGCTGCTGTGCTCCTTACCACACTAGCCGTGTCTGTGGTTTTCTTGGGGACGCTGATCAGGTCACACTTCTTGTTTGCAGTGGGCTTGCTGTCCAGAATGTTCTTCCTGACCACTTTGAGATCCCTGTTCTTGCCTGGAATGTAGCCGTGCTTCAGGGAGATGAGGACGGGGTCGGCATTCCGTCCCTCAAACCACTCTTCTGCCTCCAGCGCGGCTTCGGGCCCTGCGGTGTCAGGATACAGGTCATCCTGGAAAAGGTCAGACTGCCAAAGACATTTGGGGAAACACTTCAGTAAGCAAGGAGAAAGTTCTGGGTCTGGGATTTAAAACAAACAAACAGGGATTGCCTAGAAAACTGGGCACTCACCTTCCTGGGAACAGTCATGATAATAGGCTCACACTTTCTCTCATGAAGCTTGAAGAATCTTTAAAGGAAAAATAAAGGCAAAGTTGCATAAAGTGAAATACGACTGTGAGTAACAGGATCAGTAACTTCTCCACAGTGCTGTATGGGATATGAGTGCATCTTTACCCCTCACCTCTGATCCACCCTGGTACTTGGTGTTCCCATTTCACAGATGAGAAAACCAAGGCTCAGAGAATCTCTGCCAGAAAATGGCAGACTGGAGACAAGAACATGAGTAGAGGTCCATGGATTACTGTGACTGCCAGACTGCAATTACCTGGGGCAGGTGGATCGTGGTGGAAATAGTAGCAACCCAGGTAATGATTCACTTGTGAAAAAGTTCCCATGTCAGCGAACAGGTGAGGACACACCCTTGACATGAGGCAGTCTCTATGCCCTGCATGCTATGTCTTCTGCCAGCTTGACATAATCAAACATTTGTGAAGTATGAATACAACTTTTGAAAAGAAACAGAAAGCAATCCTAGAAAGTAAGATTTTGATTTGGGGTAAACTTTTTGTTGGTTTGTTTGTTTGTGGGGGGAGCAGGTCCTTGCAATCCTCCTGACTTGGCTCCCAGGTTGCTGAGATTTCAGGGGTACACCACCACACCTGGTAACATTTTGATATCCAGCAAACTAAATCAAGGAAAATTTGAAATGATCTAAAATGTGGAAAGAGTAGAAATGTAAAGAAACTTGCATTATCCTATGGAGGGAGCAAAAAATTATCCTCTAATTGGTGGGGGAAAGGGGTAGAATTTTCTTTTGCATCTCATAAGAAACAAAACAAAAAATTATAATGAAAGTGATGAGAGCAAGCCAATTTATTTCCAGCCAGGAAGGAGCATAATCGAGAGTTCTCTCTAGAGTTCTTGGCAAGAGAGGCAGCCACAGTGAGCTGCAGCAGAGGCGACAGGCTGCCGGGACACACACTCGGACCAAAAGAGAGTCGAGTGTAGCTCTGTGGGAAAGGTGTTCACCAAACCCTTTAAAAAACTGACACATGGGCTGGGGAGACAGCTCAGTTGGTGGAGTGCTTCCCTCACAAGCACAAGGCCCTGGGTTCGATCCCCAGCACCACAAAATAAATAAATAAATAAATAAATAAAAACAAAAAAACTGACATGTCGCACCTGCCTATTCACTATTTCAATTGGGTCACAGATAAACCAAAAGTCTTTTTAAAGAATGATTTAGTGAAAACCACACAGTGGAGGAGACGGCCAGCACTGATGTCGGGCTTGCGACTACGACCTCTGCAGGACAGCTTCCCGAGCCCCGTGCTTCCCCTCCATAAAATAGGCATAAGAACACTCCGTCCCAGGTCATCACCAGACGCAGAAGAGGCGATCCACGCAGGGAGCTGGGTTCAGGGTCCCACACGTGATCAAGGCTCCACACAGACGGACAGGAAGGTCCCAAACAGCTGTGCTCAGGCTTTTTTAAATGTTTAGATGGTGGTAAAATAAATGTGTTTCTAAATAATTGGGTGTAATCTTAAGTTCAGATTCAATTTCTTTTAAATTCACTTTTGATTAGTTTGGTCAAACTGGAATTTTAGATTATCTGGGACAGTTTTCCTTCCTTACCCCAGCTATTAAAAAAATAATGATTAAATAAATTAAAGTCTATAAAGATTGTTTTCCTATTATTTTTAAAGATTTAAGCATCAATTCTTAATCATGTGACCAGAAGAGAGAACGTTTTGGTTGCTGTTGCTTTGCTTGTTTTAGGGTGCTGGGATTTGAACCCATATAAACTTTTAAAAGTCTATATGAACTTTGTTTTAAACCAATGTGTGGTATGACCTCATATCTGATACTGTGGTGCTATTCTGTTGTTTAAAATGGTCAGGGCCATGGGGTTTTCAGCATCTACTGTTGGCCAGTTGAGAAAAAATGGGCCCCTGGGAAGCCCACTAGTGTTAAAGGATACACACTTCAAATGTAAGAGTAGTACAGACAAGCAAAAACAGCATGACCTAGCTGACTTTCCTAAATCAAACTCACCTCACAACTCATTGTAGAACCTTTGAATTCTCTAGTTTAGGACCAGTGGGATCCACAGTCTATAGTGGAACTTGCTCTTATCCCCCCATAGAGCAGGAAGCCACCCCCTTTCCATTCCAGGGCCAGGTTCTCAGCCGTCTGCCTACCAGGGAACAGTGGCCACAGCCTCAACTCGAGGTCAAGAGAGGAAGGTCTCACTACTTCATTAAGTGTACAGTACACTCGGCTCTGCCACTGGACTGCTGTGCTTCCAGCTGCACGGGCAGGAAAGGAGTTGTGACTCCATACCACGGGGGGGGGGGGGGCGCCTTGGGCACGCAGCATGGCACAGACAACTGTGACACCTCACAGGGCCGTTCTTTACCTGGCAATCTCACATTTGTTAACATCGAGTCCTCTCTTGGGCATGTAACCCATGCCCCTCTGAGGCTCCTTGCTGCTGAATGTATTGAGGTAGTGGACATATGGGGATTCATCCGTGATCTCAAAGTAGCGAATACTGCTGTCTCCCTGCAAGAAATCAGAGATGAGTTTGTTTAATGGTGTCTGAAACGTCTGGTTTGGGAGGTGTCTCTCCTGTATGACTCCAGCATTAATGGGGACCAAGCTTCAGTGGCTGACCTTTTCTCCCTCATAAAGAGGCCTAACTGAAGTAGGCACGTTTCTTTTCCTCGGAGGTTAAGCCCTCACTATTGATGGATCACTACCACGCCCTTTAAAGATCTCCTCTGCATCTCTGCCAAAACTGCCCTGCAATTCCACAAAGATCAAACAAAAGGAGTCAAATTGCTGAGCGTGCAATGACTGATTTAATGATTTGCTCACTGATCCAGGACAGTACTGTTCACAGGCCTGACAACATCAATACCAGACAAGCAGATAACAATAAAAACTGAGATTCTTCTAATTAAAAAACATCAGTTTTCATGACTATTCTTAAACTTCAAAAAATAGGACTACCTCATTGCAATGTGTTAAATTCTACAGTTTCCTTGTTTAGAACAGTCATATTTTGGGGAAATTTGAAGTCTAAGGCATATGCTAATCTAAGTATAAATAATGGTCACACCCTTACACCAACCTAAACCATGAAGGAGGCCCTACCTGGGAGAGAGAACACACACGCATGCACGTGTGCACACTAGACAGAGAGCTAGGCAGACTCTCGGTTCTCGGATTTCCATCTGTTTCAGTGATCTAAAGATCTAGAGCAATGGAAACGAAGCTCAGCACATGCTGGCCATTTTCTGCATACCCCAAGTGATTTTCCACCTCACATCAGTAACCCCTGCTACGTGCTCCTTTGGTTGATTTTGATGCAGCAAGGTTAAGGCATATGTACTTAACAGCTGTTAACATCTGCAGCAGAGTGACTTTCAAGGAAACAGACAAGACCTAAGACTCTAGGTAACTGATCTAAAAAAATATGCAAAGCAGCTCAGAAGCACGCTCCATCAACTACAGAAAGGAAAACATCGACCACAAAGGTGGCTTTCTAACAGTTTGGGGGCATACATCAGGATTACTGTTCTTATTAACTTTTATGTCAACTACAAAAGGTTCTAAGGAGTTCAACCTACAAAAGAATAAGGAACTGTGAGTTTACCATCTACAAAAGTGAAATAATACAGCATTGAAGCTATCAACCATTGAGCGACACTGAGGTCCTAAGGCAGGAGAAGGTGCTCTGACGGCAGTGTGGCATCTTCCTATACCTAACAGCTGTCACCTTCTGGAACTTTCTGACAATCTTTAAGCCCAGGTTTCTACCACTGAACCCCGGGAACCAGAACCACCCAGGAGATCCTGGAGAGTCTTGGAGGCTCAGAGCTCACAGGCCCACGGCATGCGGCACTGAGTACACCCACACTCATCTAGGGCGACCTGATGGTTCTCAGACCAGTCACACATCTGACACCACCACCATCCTACAGGACCCTCAGGTGGGAATAGAACATAGGAGGATTCCTGTGGTCTGTGTTGCCAGGTCTCGCACATGCTGGACGCAGTGAGCTGCACCCTGTCCAGGCACGTCCTCTTTTTTTCACTAGAGTGCTGGAGTGAAGATTCCCAACTGCATCCATCCCAAAACTCTAGCCCAATCTGTGCTTCAGTCAAAAGTATGGAACACAGAATGTTATTACCACATGATTGACAAGTGACAACTGGCAGTCTAGGGACCCAAAACATGCCCAAACTATCTGTCCTTATCTCAGCTTAAGACACACAAATGAGACAAATCAAAACCATTAAATGATGGGGCTGGGGCTTTTGTTTAGTGGTAGAGTGCCTGCCTAGCGCACGTGAACCCTGTGTTTAATCCCTAGCACTAAATGGGTGAGGACTTTTCAATTGAATATCAGAATCAGTTTACCTTTCCACATAAGTAAATGATACTGGTGTCAGGATCATAGAAAGGCAGCAAAACCCCATTGCTAGTGTCCATTTCATGAAGAGCAATTGGTTCCTGCATGTTTTTCTGAAAATAAAATATTCATGTATTCATGTATATGTATATACATTTTTAAAAGACAAATTTGTATGACCTTATTAGACATTCTTGAATTAAGTGAGCTATTTTTCAAAAGTAATACAAAGCTTGAAAAATGCACATATAATTTCATTCACATAAATACCAGTAGGGATCAAACTCACTGAAAATTATACGATTTGAAAACATAATTAATGCACACATCAGTATGACTGTGTGACAAAGATAAGAGCATTTTCTTTTTTGAAAATATTTTTCCTTATAAAATGAACATGTATACATACTTTCAAAAAGCTCAAAGACATAAAGAACATTATAACTGTCTGTAGTTTAGGACTGCTTTTCCACTTCTGCTAGTCACAAATGCTTTCCCATGACTATTTTGATTTAGACATTTGATTATAGATTAGTGTAGAACTGATTTCCTAGATCTAAAACACTGAATTCTTTGCACATTCTTTTTAAAAAAATATAGTCAGCAAAGACTCCATGGGAGTATCAAGAATGTATTTTTTGGGGGTTGGGGTTATAGCTCAGTAGGTAGAGTGCTTGCCTTGTAAGCACAAGTCCCTGGGTTCAATCCCCAGCACCCCCCCCAAAAAAAAAAAGAAAGTATTTTTTAAATACATTTACCAGTTATCCCCAGTGAGGATGGGAACTTCACATTCAGCTCAAGACAAGGAGGAGTTTAGAACACTATGCTGGAATCCCACAATTACAACTTAACAACCCAGAGCCCCGCCTGGAACAGAAAGCTCAAGTGAAGGCGTGAGGGAAGCTGGGAGGGGACCCACCGGACTCCAGAGCGCCAGCTGCCGCTCGCTCATGCGGCTGAACCCAGTGGTGAAGACGTTGCCGTCAGCCAGGAAGATGGCTCTCATGGGCCTGGCTCCCTCATGTGCTTTCTCCTTCTCCTGCAGTGAGAGCAAAGAGGCACGTTAGCTACATTCAAACTGCAAGAAAGAAAGGTGGGCGGGAAGCCTTATGCTGACGCCACCTCCCCCCACGTGCATCCACACTCTCCTGATGGGAGAGGCCAGTGTTAGCCAGGACCCACCCCCGTGAGGACTCAGAGCAACACAGGTGAACTGCCAAGGTCTGCCAGCTGGCTAACAGGCGAGAGCTCCAGGATCTGACTCAAGAACCTCATCCTCCTGCCACATCCTGCTGCCACCCCAAGTCCATGCACTGCAAACACAAAACACAAGAGGACTCTGCCAAATGTTTTATTTTTCAAGAAAATTATAACCTTAAGGTTGGGTGTAGTCTATAATTCCTACCAACACCACCAGACATAAAGAAGTTTGGTCTAATTAACCCCTCTCTTTCTTTTTTAAGAACCAAGAATTGAACCCAGGGGTACTTAACCACTGAGACACATCCCCAGCTCTTTATGTTTTGAGACAGGGTCTTGCTAAGTTGTTTAGGGCCTCATTAAGTTGCTGAGGCTGGCCTGAAACTTGGGATCCTCCTGCCTCAGCCTTCCCAGCCCCTGAAATTACAGGTGTGTACCGCTGCACCTGGCTAGTTAACCCCTTTTTTAACCTCATTTACGTAGTAAAGTGTGCTAGTTAGTACCCACCCTAGGAAGATTCTGGGTAGAAAAGGGCTGCACGGGGTTGGGAAGTCCCCAGTGGTCAATGATCACTAGTCACAACTGTCACACTACCCTTCAGAAGTAATGCTACCACAGACCAACCATATCTCAGGAAGGGTCTCAGAGCTCGGCTGAAATAAGACGTTCTTGGATTCAATATGTGCCACTGCAACCCTGATTAAAGACCCAAACGTCCACCTTTCATCAATTTTGCTCCCCAAAATGGGGATGAGACCTGATGAGAACCTGCTGCAGCTCTGTAAGGCTCTTTAGCAATCACTCTGGAACAGGGTACAGAACCACTAATCAATAGTCAGCACTAAGCCCCAAGACCAGAATGTAGTCTGGTTTAGCTGCACCAGAATCGTGAACTCTTTAAGGACACAGTGAACTGAGAAAATTGTTTCTCCATGAGAAATGGTCACCACGTGAGAGAGGTGAGTGAGTAAAGGCTGCAAATGTACACCTCTGGAGGGAAACGTGACAGCGGACGTCAGAAGCGGGACACGCCTCTGCTCCTTCACAGCTGGTGTCTGCACTCAGCAAGGCCCACCAGTCAGTGGTTCTGCCTGCCTTACAAGCACGGAGTTCACAGTCACTGAAGCGCCACACCACCGGGCTGTGTCCCAGCATACTCACAGCAACAAGCTCTTGTTTCCTGGGATCGATCACTCTCACTTTCTTGTCTTTGGAAGCTGTGCAGATCAGACTGCCATTCCGGTTCCAGCTCACATTATAAATCATGTCTGAGTGCATATCATCCAAGTTTATGAGGGCTTCCCCTGTCCCCACATTCCAGATGATGATGGCATTGTCACAGCCTGCAACAAGTGAAAGACTGTTGTACAGAAACCCCTGTACAACAATATGTGCAAGAAAACTAGAAGCACCATGAGGATATAAATAAATGCATGGAAAGAAGGTGAGGATAAGGGGCTCTACTTACTGGAAGCTGAAAACTAAAAGTGACAAAGAAAAAAGGATACATAATAGAAATAAAAATCATTAAAGGATCTTGTCCCAATATCCTTTAAAGCAAGGTATCACCTGGACATGTTGGTGCATGCCTATAACTCAGGGAGGTTGAGGCAGGAGAATCACAGGTTTGAGGTCAGCCTCAGCAACTCAGCAAAACCCTATCTCAAAAATTAAAAAAGGGCTGGGGATGTAGCTTGGTGGTAAAGCATCCCTGAGCTCGATCTCCAGTACTGTCGCAAGTAAGTAAATAATCATGTGTTGCTTCCAGAACATTAGTTCAAAGATAAAGAAAGAATACCCTAAAGGTAAGTTCTAGCCAATAAAGCATTTTTATAAGTGATTTAGAAAAGCTAATCACTAATACCTGTGATACCTAAATTACCTAATGGGGAGAAGTAGGACATTTAAGAAAAAAATAAATAAAAAAACCTGCACAACAGTATAAAAAATTGGAGCAAGATCTGGGATGGAGAGTCAACACTTTCTCTGCCTTGCTCTCACAGGCAAACAGGTAACTGCAGCCACTGCAGGCGGATCAGACAGTCTTAAAATACGCAATCCACTCCAGTCAAATGTTGCCCTTCACTTGTAAAAGGGAGAACCAGGAGCAGTCTGCTCATGACATCCTATGTGTGACCTAAATGAGAAGGGCAGCAGAATTTCTATGATGGAATTCTACCTCCAGGACATTTCCTTTACCAGAGGTTCCGAGTAGATCATCGGGCAGTTCCTGTTATGGTTTGGATGTGAGGTGTCCCCCAAAAGTTCATGTGTGAGGTAATGTAAGAAGGTTCAGAGGAGAAATGATAGAGTTTTGAGAGTCTTAACCTAATTAGTGGATTGATCTCTGATGGGATTAACTGAGTGGTTACTGGAGGTGGGTAGGGTGTGGCTGGAGGAGGTGGGAACTGGGGCGTGGCTTAGGGGTATAAATATGGGTATATATATGTTTGTATTTGGTGAGTGGAGTCTCTCGCTCTCTCTCTGCTTTCTGATGAAGTGAGCTGCTTCCCTCTGCCACACTCTTCTGTCATGATGTTCAGCCTCACCTCAAGTCCTGAGAAATGGAGTCAGCGGTCTATGGATTGAGACCTCTGAAGCCATGAGCCCTCAGATGAATCTTTCTTCTTCTATAATTGTGCTGGTCAGATCATTTAGTCACAGCAGGGAAATAGCTGACTAAAACAGTTCCCAAGCAAGGTCAACCAGTGCTTATAAAAAAACTATCCTACATGGAATCTTTTATCAAAAAGTGGTCCTTGGTTTCAGTAGGCTCCTGGCATTAAATTTATTTAATTCACCATAAGTCACAAACATCCTCTGCTCCCAGTTAAAAACTAAACTAACTCTCTCTTTTCTACTGGTGAGGGGAAAGATCTTTAAAAATTCTGCCACTAACATTAGTATTTTTTTTAAAGAAACCAGTATATTAAGGTATAATTTACATACACTACAATGCAGCAATTTAAGCAACTTAGAATGTTTCATAAATGTATATAATTAAGGAGCCCCTACCACAATCAGGTCACAGAACCTTTCCACCACTCCCAAAGCTCCCTAATGCCCTCTGTTTTGATTTTATGAAGAAAATTTAAAAACTCAGGTTTTGAGTAAAGGAAAAGATTTTTGTGAGTCAAACTTCAGAAACACTCAAGTGAGAAACCAGTAAGCACACTAATACCAGTTCACTACAGTGCTGTGTAACAGTGAAAAATCAGAACCATCACTGTCCAGAAATAGGGAACTGATTCAATAAATACAGACAGAAAATGAACTGTTGGAAAGTCATTACAAATATTACATGGAGATGGGCTGGGTTGTGGCTCAGTGGTAGAGCGCTTGCCTAGCATGTGTGAGGCACTGAGTTCATTTCTCAGCACCACATATAGATAAATGAATACAACAAAGACTATCAACATCTAAAAAAATTTTTTAAAAAAAGCAGATTAATGTTTAAAAAAATATTATATGGAGAACATTTAATGGTACGTGAAAAGGATCACAATGTACCACTAAATGCAAAAAGCAGGTCATATGTGAAGTGTACAAACTCACCTCTGTGTAAAATAATTTATGTAAGTGTACCGCGCCATGGTTCACGACTTCTCTGCTTCAAAACTGTCTACAGCACACAATCAAAACACATCTGTTCTGCCTGCACACAGGGCCGTGAGAAAGGCAGGCCAGAGGCAAGGAAGCACTGCTGCGTGCCTACCTGCACTAAGAAGGACGTTGCGGGCGGTCGGATGCCAGGCCACGATGCCAACTCTCTTCGAGTGGCCTTCTAAAATCACCACAGGTTCAGTCAGGGAAAGGGTAAGTCCATTTTCTGGGATCTGCCATACCTGTTGGAAAAGGAAGGAAGATGCTCCATATCACCTTTCATTATCATTTTTACCGTGACCAACCAATTCGAAGACTTGCTCTCTAATTGGAGCACTGGATAGTGTTTAGAGGAAAGGCATTTCACATTTTGTTGTGAATGACTGTGGACAGTTATTTTTAAAATGTAGTATGATATTTGAGATCAGAATATCAATAAGGCCTATAAAACATGCCTCTCCTCTTTTATTTAATATTAGTTGGGATTTTAAAAACTTCTTTATGAAGTTTAAAACTCTCCAGTTAGAAATGTAAAAAAATTGAAATAAAACACAAAATGATTGAAATACTCTTAAAAGTACCACAGGAATGAATAAAAACCCTTAATTACATCTGTGGTTTTTGAGGTGATGGTGCAGTTTTAAAAACATATTTTCTATAATTTTACATTTGGAAGATGAAAATATTTATAACATATTCTATAGAAGTAAATCTAACCAAAGAAAGAGAGAGAAAATTGGACTTCATCAAAATTAAAAACCTAGCTGGGGGGCTGGGGAGATAGCTCAGTTGGTAGAGTGCTTGCCTTGTAAGCACAAGGCCCTGGGTTCGATCCCCAGCACCCCAAAAAAAAAAAAAAAAAAAAAAAAAAAACCTAGCCAGGCATGGTGGTGCACGCCTGTAATCCCAGTGGCTCAGAAGGCTGAGGCAGGGGGATCAAGAGTTCAAAGTCAGCCTCAGCAACTTGGTGAGACCCTGTCTCTAAATAAAACACAAAATAGGGCTAGGCATATGGCTCAGTGGTTGAGTGCCCCTGAGTTCAATTCCCAGTAGCCCCCCAAAAAAATAAATAAATAAAAATAAAAACCTGTGTTTCAAAGGACACAATAAAGGAAAAGACCACCTACAGAATGGGAGAAAATAATCTGCAAATCATATAGCTGATAAGAGGCTTGTATCTAGAGTATAACAAGAACTCTTAAAACTTAACATAAGGACAAATAACCCAATTAAAAATGGGAAAGGACCAAATTGCCTCAAAATGTTTAGTGTTTGAGGTTTTCAAAACTAATTTAAAAATACTAATTTTAAGTTAATGTGGCATTGGACCAGCATACATAATGAACATCAATAGTTTAAAACTGCAAATGTTGTTATTAAATACTTTTTAGGAAAAAATGGGCAAGGAAACTACAAAGACATTTTAAGATATACGAATGGTCCAAGGCAGTGAGAAGATGCTTGACACTGTTAGTCACAGTGAAGTGCAAATCAGTCATTAGGTATCATTCGCACGCAGCCCTAAGATAGCTAGAATAAAAAAGTTTCATTCTATTATTAAAAATATGAAAAGTGTTGGCAAAGATGTAGAGAAATCAAGAGTCTTCAGAAACTGTTGGTGGGAATGTTAAATGATATGGCCACTCTGGAAAACAATCTGGCCGTCCCTTGAATGATTACACATGGAGTTACAGAGAGCCCAGAAAAAAAATACCCCCCCTTCCAGGGTTGAACCCAGGGACACTTAACCCCCAGCACTTTTGATTTTTCATTTTGAGACAGGTTCCTGCTAAGTTGCGGAGGCTGGCCTCAAACTTGCCATTCTCCTGCCTCAGCCTCCTGAGTCGCAGGAATTTCAGGAGTGCACCAAGTCCCATTAAGACCTAGTGGGTCTTAGTGGAGCTGTGCACCATTATTCATAAGAGACGAAAGGTAGAAACGACCCAAATGTCCCTCCACTGATAAATGTCCAAACATACAATGGAATACCACTTGGCCATAAGTAGGAATAAAGCCCTGATAAATGCTACAACATGCACGGACCTGGAAAACATGCAAAGAGGAAGAACTCAGACACAGACGGTCACATAGGGTAGCATTTCATAGGCAAAAATGTCTGGAAGAGCAAACTAGGAAGAGAGAGGAAGAAGAGGAGTGGTGGCTTAGTTTGGGGAGCAGGAATGAGAGGTGATAACTAAAGATACAGGGTTTCTTCTTGAGATGACGAAAATATTAAAAAATTGTGATGGTTGTATTTTTCCATGCATTTCCTAAAACTCACTGAACTGCACATTTTAAGCGGGTGAGTTCTGTGTGAATCATCTCTCAGTAAGGCTGCTGTCACTGTTTTAATCCTCTTGACCGGTGAAGACATGCAGAAGATCCCCACACCTTAACTAGGGACACGCCTAGGCAGCAGGGGGAGAAGGTAACGGGAAGTAGCCAAATGGAAGAACCAGAGGCTTTGACAATAGGAGACTATGGTTTTAAAGGTTAAGAAGCAGAAATATCCTTTAAGAAGGAAGGACCTAGATAAGGGTAAGCTGAGGAGCACTGAAAACCCTGGAGGGTATTAAATATTTAAATTTGTGAAAAGGCTCAAGTTGAAAATAATTATTTTCTTATATGAGGATGAAAATAAGTAATTTTACAGTAAAAAAAAAAAAAAAAAGATTTTAAGGAAATAGTTCATGAAAAACTTAGAACCAGTCAGTGAAAATCATATTCAACAGTGGAACAAGTGTTGGAATCCCTGTTGAGATTTTTTAGAAAGAGATGAAAAACTGTTCATTTTCAACTACTGAGGAGATTGCAGAGAATTTAGATTAGAGGTACATTTAAGGTTCAACTTGTTTCTGTTATCTGGCAAAAAATGAGAATGAAGTTCACCATCCTGAAGGGTAGGAGAAGATTCTGAGTTGAGAGATTCATTCATTACTATGGCTAAATTTTACTCCAGCCAAGTATAACCGCTTATGTAAATCATTGCAAAACAAACCTGCCTTTTGAGGGCCCAGGCCTAGATGTCACCTGACTGCCCCAGAAGCCCCCATCACTCAAATTTTACAGAAGGCAGGTGTGAATAAGCACAGAGAACAAAAGCACTGCCTCCCCTGCCCTCTCCTCACCCAGGCCACAGCCTCTCCCACTGGGCAGACTTTGAACTACGCCCCCCTCACCCCAACTGCTTCCCCTTCAGCATGACATTTGCTTTCATCCTGACATTTTTTTTGATTTTTGTTTTTATACCAGGGATTGAACCCAGGGGCACTTAACCACTGAGCATCATCCTTAGTCCTTTTTGTATTTTATTTAGAGACAGGGTCTCCCTGAGTTGCTTAGGGCCTCACTGTTGCTGAGGTTATAGGTGTGCACCACTGCACCCAGCCTGACATGTTATTTTTATTCAAGGATTTTATGATTAACAAAATAGCTCTGAATTAAATTTGGCTACTCAAATTTTTTGAATAAAATTTTGAGCAGAACAAACAGAAAACAATGGCTACTGATTTGATCAAAGCATAAGGTTGGCAGAGAAACAATTATGAAATGGGACTTGAGTGACTCAACAGGAAATGCATTTTGCAAGATCAATCTGACCCAGGCTTGAAAGAGTGGTAATACCACCTGCCATCTGCAGATGGCACCCTGAACATGGACTGCCAAACCTTCTCTGCCTAACTGACCATCAACTAAGCACCGTGCTTTCTAAATCCCGAATGAGGGTGAAGTGATGGGAGACTTTGATCATAAGCAGCAGAAACAGAGCTCTTAACAGAGCTTCATCTTTTCCTTTCTCTAGTTTCTCCTTTATCTCTTGCTTGAACTGAGGAAATTTTGATGGAGCAATTTTTTAATGAAGAAATGATGTTCTTTTATTAACTCACTTTCAGGCACTATAATGGTCCCTCCTAGATTTAGGCATTTCATACAGGCACCTAACCCACTGTACTACCTCGACACACATTCATGCAACACATTCACTGAGTAGCCACTGTAATGCAGGTCTGGCACCAGGAGACTAAATGTGGGCCCTACTTTAAGGGGAGTTAATGGTCTAACGGAAAGCACAGGGTTTTTATTGGACTGAAAAAGTAAAGACAGCAAATACAAATGGTGTGACATAAAGGTTACAGGACAGGCTCTGGAGCTAGTGAGCCCTGGCTGAAACGCTGCCCAGGACTGGGTAAACAACATAAATGTAACGTCATCCCTACACCTGCCAGGGCTGCTGCGGGGACTGAGAGTGCAGAGTCCTTTGGAGCAGGGCCTGGCATACCAAAATGCTTCCCAAAGCAGGAAAGTGTAGAGCACTAGCTGAGATGGGCTCTAGCCAAACTGATGGTGAAAACTCTGATTCTGCCACATACCAGGGGTGGGACCTTGGCGACACTCACCTCCCCTTTCTGGGCTTTGTTTCCTCATCTATATAAAATGGGATAATAATGAACTTGGCCCTCAGCAGGTGGTTGAAGAACTAAGTTGGTAATGTGAATTTAACACATTGAGAATAACGCCCCGCCTAAGGCAGACACCCAGGAAGCATTAGCTATTGTCACCCTGTATTATTCACCAGGAGACCACACAGTGTGGCCAACACTGTGCCGACTTTGGCATAAGCTGAGTGCTGAATGAAAATGCACGTGGCGCCAGTCACCTTCATGCTAAGCGAGCCTGGTCCACCAGGAAGGCCCTCTAAGGAGACGACCTCTAAGAACGAAAAGGAGTTAATGAAAGGAAATGAAAACAGGAAATCAAGTATCCAATCTCAAAATAAAAGAGCACAGATGCATAAAACAGTCTTCTAAAAAGTGCGTGCAGCATCAAACGACATCTCAAAGAGGCTTGAGGGGAAGGCAGAGAAGAGGCACTAGAGTCAAAAAGGTAATGGCACAGGCACAGGGACTGACGGCAGAGGGAGGTAGTGACTCAGACAGTCTGCGAGACGAAATGAAGACAACAGAACTGGGGTCTGCTGTAAAGACAGGTGGTGCTGCTCTCCACTGTGGGCTGTGGGAAGAGCTGTGAGTCTTTCCATTAAGCACTCATGTCCTCCAGCTGTGACCTACAAGCCCTACTCACAGGCCTGTCATGATGTGGCTCTCCGCTCTTTTTAGCGTGGTCTGCTACTTCTTGAACTGAAGGTCTTGCCTCCTGCAGCTCAGAGACAACAAAGATCAGAAACACCACTGGGTGCAAGTTTAGTCTTTTTCATAATCTGGGACCCCAGCTTCTAGCAGACTGAGACACTAATTGGCCATGTTAGCATTAAAAAGGATTTCACTTCTGGGAGCCTCAATTTCCTTGTTTGATACTGGGAACAGCACCAGCTGTGCTTGCAGAGGAGTTACTGGAAGGGTCAAATGAGCTAAAACATTTCATATAACACTAGCCTAATGGGAAATACCACTAACAGGGAGGAGCACAGGCTTTGCAGCTGGAAAGATCAGGTTTGGTTATCTCTCTCATCAGCTGTGTGACCTTTGACAGAATTGTCATGCCCTGGACCTGTATTTCCTAAGTTGTAAAGTATCTCATATTCTGGCCTTAACTGTCCTATTACAATGGTTAAATAGAAGCACGCACATAAAACCTGGAACACCAGCTAGCAGAAGAAGTCTTCTTCATGTTCATGACTATTCTTCCTGCTGTGGTTATGTCCACTACGACCCATGTGTATTTTTAGGTCTGAACATCAAGATCTCTTGGAATGAGTACTGTCTTCCAACTAATTCAGTACTGTACTTAACTGATACACATTTACATTCAAGATATCATATGTTTGAAAGCTGTGTGGGGACAGACCTGATCTCTGCGGCCCATGAGCTTTCTCTGCCCCATGGCTACAGATAGAATGGTCCTCTAAAACCAATCAGCTTTCTCAAAACATGCTGGGAGTAAGGAAGAAAACACGCCCATCCTCCACTGTGCCCTGTGGGCCTCTCAGCACAGCGGGAGTGACAATGACTGCCCCTCCCACTTCAAAAATAAATACACTGTGTGTTCTGAAATTTTCTATTTGGACAACACATTACTATGACAATGTTTTAGTTTGTTTTGAAAAAGAAAAAACAATCAATCTCAAGGATTTCCAGATGAAAAAGTGAATCAATCATTGAAAACCCATCCAGATTCCAGGGAAAAGCCTTGCCACATGCTGGGAGCTGCTGTGGCCCTGGCATCGTTTTCACACGTGGAACTCTGCACATGGCAGAAGGACAGCGCAGAACAGTTCCCACAAGAAACGAGGAACATTAAGAAACTTGGGTTTTTCTCAAGTAGTAAAGGACAATTAGTTTAATGGTTTTATTTTTCAAACACAGCACAGATTTAAAGCACACACAAAACATTTCCAGACCCTACTTTCCTATTTTAATTACCCATCATGGACTTGCTACTGGGCTAAGCACTATAGTAAATGCCATAAAAAGGGCCATTCCCTCAAAAGGTCCTATTTTTTTAAAAAGTTAAACCAATTCCAAAGGGAAAATAAAGGAGACATGATCTTAAGAGAGAGGAAGAAGCACACAGACTTGGTAGCAGCTGCAGAGCAGCACAAACCCCTACAGAAAACACTGACCCAGTAGCCCTGCAGGACACTTCCAAATGGATGACAACATGGACAGCAACACTGGATTTGGGAAAACCAACAACTGAGTGCTGGGTTCTGATCTTCCAAGGTCAGAACATCCACAGGTAAATGACCCAGATGCAATCTGCACAAAATGGAACTATTATAAGGTCCTGAAAAATGACTGAAAGGAATCAGATCACAGCCATTTCTATTTTAAGGCATAAAGTTTATTGGGGTAATATACAATAGAAGCAAAATGAGCAAGACAGGGAGTTTATTTTTGTTCCTTTCTGTAGGACAATAAGACTCATTTGGAAGAAGGGGAAAAGTGTTCACTTAATACTTTGGGATTCTTCAGGACATGGAAAAGCAGTTAAAACTCATGGCTTGTAAATATCTTTCCATCTCCCAGACTCTAGAAGAAACAACTATGCAACCCCATTGTCTGAATTTGTCATTTTTTTTTTGCATTTATGTTTAATTATTACCCTGCAGATAAGGGTAATTGCTAAACAAAACTTGGCTGCTCTTTGTATTGTTTAAAGGACTATCATTTTCTTGGAGCTAAAATTTCTCCACTTAAAATACTCAGAGACCACAATCTCAAAAACTCTATGTGAAGATATTGTCAAAGAAAAAGAACTCATAACAACAAAAATCTGAATAACTTAGAAGCAAAATGTGGCTTCTGGCCGGGCATAGTGGCACATGCCTACAATTCCAGCTACTCAGGAGATCAGCCTCAGCAATATAGCAAGACTCTGTCTCAAAATAAAAACTGTCACTGAATCAATGTTCAAAAAATTAACAAATCAATACTTAGGTGCTTGGGATTTAATGGACTTTATACTTTAAGTAATTCAAAAGAACAATCTCAAAATTAATTTTATCCTTTTATTTGATAAACTGGTTCTCCTGTTTTTCTACCAAAAAATGCATTTAAAGTGATCTTGCTGCCCTTAATTCACTATAGATACACATCAAAACTCATTTAAAAATCATTATACATTGATAGCTTCCTTTTGATCCTCAATAGGCATTATTACTACATCTCCATTTTATATGTAAGGCAACTGGGGCTGAGAGGGTTTAAGCAACCTGCCTGAGCCCCAACTCCCTGACTCGGGCTCTTCTTGGTGTCCTTCTCCAGCTGGAATAAGACCATATTAGACTATCTACTATTTGTATTCATGAGCTACTACCAATAGCCTACACTTAAGAAACTACTGAAAGTTTTTCTGTTTAAAAAAAAAAAAGGTGTTGTGTGAAATCATTCGACCTATCGTACAGTGTTTGTTTACCTGTAGGACAGCAAAGTGGAAAATTAGGTATTAAGAAACAGGTAGACTAGGAGATCAAATATTTCTTTAAAATTTCATTTCAGTTGCTAAGTTTTAAAAGATTCAATTACCCAATAATAACATGATTTGGGAATCACTAGTCATTAAAGAGTGATTTAAGTATCAGTTCCATTCTTAAGGGTCTTAAGGTTTTTTGGAAGACTCACCCCAAGGCATTTTTTAATTTACAGAATGTTCATTCCAGCAAATACAATAAAGGAGCAACATGAGAGAATTCTGGAAAGATGCTGGTCTCAATGGCAGCAGGGTTTTCAGATAACAAAATTTGGTGCTGACTAAAAACACAAGTGTGTGGAGGCAAATCACCAACAGCTACGTGACCTGCCTGCTGTCAGCGTTGGGTGTGCAGAGGGAACACCAGTGGGGTACCTGTCAGAGCTAAGACCAGCAATGGAAACTGGGAGTGGTTTTGCCTTTTCCAACAGCAGTGACCACAGGAGCCTGCAATAAAAAAAGTCTGAGGGAGCAAGAGTACTCTAGACCCAGGAGTCTCAAAACCGACCCTCCAAGATAGGCACTACACACACTAAGGAGAAGCCCAGAGAATGGAATAAAATTAGAGCAGCATTAACAGGGACAAAAGAAATGAGAAAGGACAAGGAAAAACAGGCCAGAAAAATCTTAGAAAAGCAAGCCACCATGTTTGTGAACATGGCTTGAAGATACTCTGTGAAATTAGGACAATGATCTCAGCCAAGACACCGTAAGAAAAGCTTGGAAATCTTCACACAAAAATACATTTTACCTGTGCTGAAAAAAAAAATACATTTTAAAAATCATACAAAAATAAGAAGAAAAAAGAAAACTGAACCACAAAATGACTTTTAAAGAATTAAGGACAGAATAACACCCTATAGATAATACAAGCATGCTGAACAAACATAGCTTATAGATAAGAGATATAATACTATTTCAAAATGAGATAAAATACATGAAGAAAACAACTTAAGACAGGAAAAATAAATCAGAACTTAACAAGAAAAAAAAGAAAGAAAAGAAAAATCACTTTGAAAATGAGGATTAACCAAGAATAAACAAACACAAGAAATAATGCACCTTTAAAAAAAAAAAAAAAAAAAAAAAGATCGCTCTCTTCCCTGCCTGCCCAAGATGCTGAGAGGAAAGAAAGCCAAGGGGAAAAGGTGGCCCCAGCATGGGCTGGAGAAGAAGCAGGCCAAGAGAGGGTAAATTCCCTGCCTTAGGACAGGTTTATGAATACTGCACTGGACAGGACATCCAGCCCAAAAGGGACCTTAGCATTTTGTAAATTGTCCCCACTACATCTGGCTGCATCAACAACTGCAAGTGCCTCCTGTAATTTGCCAGTTTACCAGGTTTTGGTCTAAAAGTTACCCAGCGCTTAAGCTGGCCCACAACTGTAGATGAGACACAAAGTGAGAGAAGAAACAAGAGACTTGGCCTGGGCTGAGAAGAGAGTTGCCAGCAAAAAGGACCACCTGTCTTTGAGGGATTAATGCCATCAATCCTGTTGGTGCAGAACAGGCTCAGCTAAGGTGACTATGCATGATGTGGATCCCATGGAACTGGTTATCTCCCTGCCTGCCCTGTGTCACACCAAGAAGGCTGTCACCCAACTGCATCATCAAGGGGAAGGCCACACTGGTACCTGTGGGCTGCAGCAAGACCTATGCCATTGTTGCCTTCATGCAGGTCAACCTGGAAGAAAAAGGAGCTCTGGCTAAGCCTGTGGAAATTATTAGGACCAATTACAATGGCAGATATGAGATCCACCATCACCAGGGGGATAATGTTCCTGGTCCAAACCTGTAACTTGAACTGCCAAGCTAGAAAAAGCAAAGGCTACAGAACTTGCCACCAAACTGGGTTAAAAGTACACTGTAGAGTTTTCAGCATAAAAATAACATTCTTCAGAGAATAAATAAAAGATAAAAATTAAAAAAAAAACAAAACAAAAATAAAACCCACAAAAGTAATAGGTCACACCTTCTGAGGATGACAGAACCAATTTGTTATCTTGAAAACTAGGTAAATTAAAGGAGATAATCAAGCATTTACCTCACCAGTTAAAAGCTGAAAACAAAATGAAAGCATTGAATATCACTGTCTTGCAAGCCCCTGGTGAATTACTGGATGGAGGCATTAAACACAAATGAAAAAGAATGAAAACTACACATCATGTGCTTCTCAGTGGATCCTGGTGGAAGAACCTGACACTAACAACAGCCCAGGGACTGAGCCTTGATTTGACCACACTTTGGGATCTGGCTGTCGAACTGCAAGAAATTTAGACAAAAGAACATGCAATCCACCAAATCCAGAAAAGCATGGGTCAAAGGCCAGAGTTCTTCCCTACAATACGCTGTAAGGAGAAGGATGGAGGAGGAACCTACAGATTAAAAATGAGACTTAAGACAACATATCAAGGTTT